>NC_044330.1:72668347-72977740 GCF_007399415.2 Gopherus evgoodei | reverse complement strand
CATTACCCACTTACCCAGTGGTCCTGCTAGTAATGATCAGGGCAAGAGTCAAGTCCCAAGTACAAATCTCTTGGCTTTTGTTGCTTAAATCAAACTTGAAAAGTATCCTCTCTCCACCCCAACTCCCAACCTGCATTTGAAGTTTAAAACTATATTTGTGTTGCCTCTTATGCACATCCGTGTATTTATTTTTAATCAACTCCTCACCCCCAATCTTCCAGTTTTATATGAATAGATCTATGATGTCACTCAAGGAGTTCTAAGAAAAACAAAACTGTTATCAGATTGAGGCATTGATACTTGATGACCAGCAGTAATATATTGAACAACATGTGGTTTAAGTACCTTAAAATCTTTAAAGCAGATTCTATTTAGTTATTATACCATCTGAGCCTGTTTTTCAAGCAGGAGTCTTTTCACACTACACCCATTTCCTCAGAGACATGTATTTTCAAAGCTAGATTTACTCTCTATTCTTAATCTCAGTCTGTGATTGTTTGAAACAGACTATCAGGCCGTACGCTATCTCTTGCATCTGGCAGTGTATATTGGTTACTGAATTCAGAAATGAACTGGTTTCCTTTAATGTCACAGCTGTATACTGCTCTCTTGTTTTTATGGGCCTTATTTATTATTTGGTAAATTCTAGCAGATTTACAATTCCAGATGCTTGTATTGTTTCCATGTTAATCAACACCAAATTTTGACTGGAACATTAATCTTTTTAGCATTTACTCCCACAGAACTTCAAATAATTTAACACACTAGCAGGGGACATTTTTGAAAGCCTAAAGAGATTTAGGTGCACAAGTCCCTTCACTTTCTAATATAAGGATTTAAGCTCTGATCAAAATCTCTCTCAATTATTAATATGTTGCCGAATATGATTTCCCCTCCTGATTATTTTTTTACCAAGACTTGGCAATAACTTAAGAAGAGGCCAGACTCAGATAACCCACACTCAGTTATATAGTGAGCCTAGCAGCTGCTGGCAAAGGACTTCAGGAGTCTTCCTGCAGTAAAGGCACAATCAATGAAGCTTATAATTATGTGACCGCTCTACTGGGTCTCTGTACATTACTTTAAAGAGCTCCCCTATAAAGTGAATCATGACATATAGCTCTTATGTCATATTACATCTCTTTCTAGGAGGGGAAAAGGTTCAGATTTCCAAAAGCAGGAAAATGTAGGAATTTATGTGCCTTTCTAGTGACATGAATAAAAATCTCATTGTGCCCAGCCAAGAGGCCATATTCTCTCTTTGTCTCTCAACAAGTGCAATGAATAGTATAAACTGACATGCACTTTACAGCCTGCTCCTGATACTTGTATACTCCACTTACCTCTCATGACAGATTCCCCCAATCTCACTTACTCCTCCCCCCCACATATAGAATGAGGAGCCCTTTTTATGGGTTTGGTCAAGGTAGAGGTCACATGACTTCAGTAACCAAATCTCTCATGGAGTTCAGATGCATTCCCTCAACCCTGGAAAGCTATCAAAAGAGAAATCCTTGCTCACCCGTCTATCCAGAGTTCAGCTCCCATGAGATTAATAGAGCATGTGTACACTGCAATTAAAAATCTGTGGCTGGCCCGCTTCAACTGACTCGGGCTCCTGGGGCTTAAGCCAAGGCGCTGCTCAACTGCAGTGTTGATGTTCAGACTTGGACCGGAGCCCAGGCTCTAGGGCCCAGCTAGGTGGAAGGGTCCCAGAGCTCCGGCTGTAGCCCAAGCCTCAACTCCTACATCGCAATTGAGCCCCTTAGCCTGAGTTCCATGAGCCCAAGCCAGCTAGCACAGGCCAGGCGCGAGTTTTCAATTGCAATGTAGACATGCCCATAGATTCAGTTGGGATCTCAGTACTTGGGAATAGTAGTTGGCACTTTTTACAACACAAGTGCTTGCTCTGCTAAACAAACTGGAGAACTGTGCTTCTGACCAAGATCCATTACTCACCAACCCTAAAAAAGTTTGCACAGCTTACTGTAAAGAGTAGTCCTAATCTCAGATGACATTTATTTACCTTACAAATGCACTGCACTATTGGGTACAACTTGCAAGCTCTGCTCAAAATTCCAGGAGTATAAAAGTAGGAAGTACCATAGATGAGGATAAAAATGAAATGGCAGAGTTATGTGAAGTTTGCAAAACACCTGTGCCTACAGCCAATCAAGCACATTTTAGTCCCTGTGGTTAAATTTAGTACTAAAGGAAATGAAAGTCAACGCTAACAATTTAGTTGGATCCAATACAATACAAGACTATACACTGTCTGTTGGGGAAAGTGACTTAATTCTGTCTGAATACCATACAAGGATAAACACTGCAACAGACTTTTGATGGTACTTCCATTGGGAAGAGAATAGCTACCATGTTCATATGTGAAATTGTTTTATATATCTTACTCAATGGCCACCACAATTTTTTTTTTTAATGTTTGGTCAAAATACTATTCAAACTTAATATTTTGATGTATGTAAAATTCCAAGGATATCTTATGTATAGATAAAGAAACTGAATTATCTAAGATTGCATTTCAGAACTTTCTTTTTCAAACTAACTTATGACTATATTCCTAAATTAGCAATTGACAAACTTGAACTATTATTCAAGAGATGGAAAACATTATGACACTTATCCATTACAATTCTTCTTTGCCTTTAAATTAATAAGGAACATCATTTACATGATTAACTCCCTTCTCTCTTTACCTCATCAGCCCTCTTCTACATTTATATGTCCAGGGAAACTCGACTTAGCTATTTTCAGAATGATTTGACCTTATTTTCCTCTAGCTCAAATGTAGTTTGTTTCTTGATTTAAGCTCCCTAATAGTAGTTCTAGGTGGTCTTCTTGAAATTAGCACCAGCCTATAAGACCTGGGAACTATCACTTGAGAGTGGAGGTTGTGAACATGGGCTGGGGTTTAATATTTCTCTTCAAACCTACATTGCTGAATTCCTTAGGAAAGCTGTTCAAATTCATGTTTCTTTGTAACGCTGGAACTCTAGAGATGAAAAAACAAGTGTAATGATAGCTAGACCTCTTCAAACTACGGGAACCAACACCACCATAAGGCAAATTATGAGCCTTTAGGAACAAACATAAAACACTCAAAACCAGCTAATATTTCAATAAATAATGTCTAAAATAAATAATTATTTCTGTAGTTAAGTAAATATTGTTTGTATTGCTCATAAGAGTAGAGTATGGTAAATTAGAAGGAAGCTACACTTCAAACTTATGAACTGTGCAAATAGCTTTAAAGAAAAGTTATTTTGCAACAATTTATAGTTGATGTTCAATTACAGTTTACTTATGTTTTCATTTTTCCAGTTGGTGTATCCATTTAAGCAGTTCTGGCTATGCTCTTAATACAACAGGTGAAGGCAAACATGAAAAAGTAGAAAGATAATTTTAATAAGATTTCTTGTATTAGTTTCCATGTATGAGTAGCTATCTTGCTGTTCTCATATATGTTGCTGTTAGCCAAGCAATTCTGATGTACTTTCAGTTGTATCTTATGTCTGGCTAAACAAGATGGCACTTTTTTTCTGGAGGCTGCCAGCTTCTATTTCAGAATCTCAGTTATGTAGAACTTTGCCAGAATTTAACCATTCAGGTTGAACATTTCCTTGCTTGCTTTCTTCCTCAAGATGAATGATTTGGGGATGTTTTACTGAAAACAGTTTGATCATTTCCAAGAACCGAAGCTTAGTAAAAACTTCAATTTTGCCAAAATTATTTATTTTCCCTATCATTTTTTCTTTCAAGATCTCTTTCAACTTCATCCTTAGAAAGAGAACTTGCAATTTGGCAAGGAGACCAGAATTCAGAGAGAGTCTTTTTGCTGCTTCCATGAAAAGTCTCATCATTGCAATTGGCTCAGTAGAACCTATTAAAGGTTTGCTGCTAAAATCTCCAAACACTTCATCTGTACTTAGCACGCTCTGGCCCTTTGGAGCTCCTTATACACTAACATGCCAGCATCCGAAGAGCCCAGCAGAGCATGCTTGATCATATTTTCAATATCAACATAGTGTTTTGAAACTTACTGGCTTGTTATTTTCATAACTCAATTGAGTAGACCTTGATTTGTGGATAGAACTATAAAAGTACCATTACTTTCCCCTATTCAGATCTGAATCTGAACTTGTGTTTTCCTTCCCCCCGGGGAGAATTCAGAAGAGCTCAAACAAGGCAAAAAGTGAGAACTCTTTCTTTTATGGAAATTATCAAGATTGTCTATCCCCATCCTTTACACACTACATAATCTCTGGATAAGGAAGGGTTAAATATTTCTATGATATGTACAATTGAACTTTCACAAAGAAACTTGATTTGAAATTTGTTTTAGCCCAAAGAATCATCTTTTTGTTCTATAAAAAGTAGTGATGTATTCCCACTATGAAACATTTGCCCAATGTATAAAATAACCATTTTCAGAAATTTGTAAGTACCACTGGAGAGCAGAAATAAATTCTTACTGTAGTTATTATTCTCAGCAGAATAATCATATAACCTTTGATTCCCTCAACAGCAGTTAAGAGTTACCTCCTTTGTACCCTTTTCTGCAATGCTTTCCCTATTTTCTTTGTTGAAAGTCTGGTCAACCTACTCCACCTTTTTTAATCAGCATATGTCTAGGCTTTGCTTCTGCAGAAGAAATGTGATATGATAAAGAAGAGCACTATAGAAATGCTATTAATCTTTTCTGGACAAAACAAACTAGTTGTCTTACAAAAATTAAATTATTCTTCAGCTTTGTAATTAGTCATACATAAAACTGAGTAATATATACAGTGTGTATTTATTCTGGGAAAGCATGTTGTTGTATGTTGATTTTATAAAATGGAGAGAAATTGTGGTCACATGTTTAAAGAACTAGGCTAAGATTAAAAAGATCTACATTGCATTTGTAGCTAAGCCATTGACTATGTGATTGTGGGGAAGTCACTTGCCTTCTGTACTTTAACTCCTTTGTTCTGTTTAAGATAATATTTCTTCACCTTACAAGGGCTTTGTAAGCCCTAAATAAAGTTCATAAAGCATGGAAAAAGTTATATAAGTAAATGGTTTGTTCAGGGTGTTTTCAATGCTTATTAAACAGAAATAATCTTGATGGAGGATAGAAATTACTACGGACAAGAAATGTCCATATATAATAACTTCAGGGTGATGGGCCAGTAAAAAAAAAAAGACAAGATTATTTGGAACCTCCTGGTAAACATCTAGATAAATAATTTACTTATACACAATGAATAAAGCACAATCCATTTTGTTTTATCAATAGGAATGGGAAGACCAAGGGAATAGTCCTGTTAGAATCCAAATTTGTCTTAACATTCTGAGTTGGAAATAGCCTAACGCAACTGCTTAATTTTTGTCATTTAAAAGAAAGTTTTACTGACAGTTTTCTCACATTCAACCCTGGCCAATCCCACTGGGTAAGAAACGGCATAAGCACACTAAGTGAGTGACAGTATTGGGCAAAAAGAGGGGTGAAAGAAGAAAGGGTAGGGAAGACGAAATAGCATTAAGATGATACTTTGGTACCTTCAATGACAGTGATGGGGTTTGTCTACAGACTCAGTTAGTGCACAGCAAGCCAGGATGTAAATGTACAGCACTGTAGCCTGCCACACACTAACTCACCCATATGGACCCCACTGCCATGCACTGCCATTTCTGTACTGCACTTCCAAATAATTTTAAATGAGCAGTAGCAGGCTTCACATGGATAATTATTGCATAATAGGCCAGAGTGCAGTAGATTCATACCCCAGGTTTCCTCACACAACTAATGCCTTGTCTACACAGAATTTTGGAGCCCACAGGAGCAAGCCTCCCATCCTAGGTCAACAGAATTTAGCTAAAAATAACAGTGTAGACACTGCTTTGAAGGTGCAGCTCAGGCTGGAGTTCAGCCTCTGAAGCCTAAGGAGATGGGAGTGGACTTCAAAACCCAACTTCAAAGTGTTGTCTACAAGCTATTTTTAGAGCACGAGAAGGAGCCCTACTAGCCCAAGTTTGTCATCCCAGCTGGGAAGCTCACACCCATGGACTATAGTGCAGGTGATGTTGGTTTGGCAGATCAGCCAAGTCACCACACAAATTTAACCCTTCCCAGAACAACAACAGTCAAAGTAGATGTCCAAACAGATTCTTCTGCTATTCTTCATGCAACCAGTTCTCCACCCCTTCTTAGCTACCTTTAAGCCTTTCCTTGCTGTATTATAGAGCACTGACTCCTAGGTTCATTTCCCGAAGTTCCCCTTACAGTCTATTTCACACTGCAGTTCCCTGCTTCCTGCAGATCCTATCTCAGGGCTTTCCACAGGAGTTGAAGCCACTCCCATAGTTCCTCTTTCCAACTGAGTTCTCTCAGCCCTTTTAATGAGGCCTAGGGTATTCCTCAGGCTACCACCTCACGACATTAGTCCCACACTTTCAGGCTGGGAGGGAAGTAATTATGGCACATCTGACCCTGACTGAACAAGACTGGCCAGCCCAAGGCCACATAGTCCTTAAAGGTGAAGGCTGCCATGTAAGAACCCTGTATTGAGCCAAGTATCTTGTGTTTTTTTATTGTTTACCTTCTAGAAAGGCATCCATTCCAGATCTGAAGGCATTAAGCGATGGAGATTCCACCACTGCACTTGGTAACTTGTTCCAGTGAATAACTCCTCTCACTGTAGAATATGTTCCCTATTTCCAATTTGAGATTTTCTGGCTTCAGCTTCAGACCACTGGTTCTTGTTATGCCTTTCTTTGCTAGATTAAAAAGAGAGCCCTATAATACCTGTAGTATTTTCTCCCCATTAAGGTACTAACACAACAATCAACAAGTCACATCTCAGTATTTTTGATAAAACAAACAGTCTTTAAGACTCTCACTGTCTCAGATTCTCTCTGACCCTCAAATAATTTTTGTGGCTCTTTTCTGTGCCTCTCCAACTTGTAGACATCCTTTTCAAAATTGTGGACACCAGACCTGTATGCACTGTTCCATTATCGGTTTCACCCATGCCACATACAGAGGTAAAATCACCTCCCTATTCCCTTGTTTATACATCCAAAGATTGCATTAGCTCTGCTGGCGGCAGCATCGCACTGGGAACTTATGTTGAGTCACTTGCCCTCTATGACCCCTAAATCCTTTTCAGAGTCACTGCTTTCCAGGATACAGTCCCCCATCCTGCAGCTGTGGCCTATATTCCTTCTCTCTAGGGCAGGTCTACATTACCAGTTAAGTCAACATAACTTATGGCACTCCGGCGAGTGAAAAAGCCCCCCTTCCCAAATTTCACCATGTCCACACCGGCATTAAGTCAGCAGGAGATGCTCTCCCAATTACATAGTTTATGCTTACACTTCTCACTGAGGTGGAGTAATTATGCCAATGGGAGAGCGCTTTCCCATCAGCAGAGCGTGTCTTCACCAGATGCCCTACAGCAGCCCAGCTCTGCCGATGCGCTGTAGTGTAGTTTTGCCCCCAGATGTACAACTTCTCCATTTCACTGTTTTAAAATGTATGTTGGCTGACTAGGCCAAGCTTACCAAATGACCCAGTTTACTTTATGACTGCCCTGTCCATCCTCCACCAATCTTTCTATTATCTGCAGATTGTATCAAAAATTATTTTATATTTAGTTCCAGATCATTGATGAAAATGTTGATTAGCATCAGGCCTAGTATCCATCCCTGCAGAATCCCACTAGAAATACTCCATTCAATAACGACTCTCCACTATTGACTACTTTTTGAAATCTGTCAGTTATCCATTTTTTAATTACGGTAATTTACAGATGTGTCCTTTGTTGATATCATGTGCTGATTTTTTTTAAAACCAGAATGCCATGCTGTATTAAGTCAAATACCTTACGAAAGCCCATTTCAGCTCTGTAACTACCCTTGTCAATCAACTTTTAATCTGATTAAAAAATGAGATCAGGTATTTTTGGCAAGACCTATTTACCATAATATTATGTTGACTGTCATTCATTGTATCTCTGTTTTTAGTAATTCAATCTCAAATCAGCTTCTTGATTATTTTTCTCAGGATTCGTGTCAGGCTAACTGGCCTATAGTTACCCAGATGATCCCTCTTGCCCTTTATGAATATTCCGTTTGAATATTGGCACAATACTAGCACTCTTCCTGCCTTCCGGAATTTGCTCTGTATTCCAAGATTTAGTAAAATCACCATCAGTGGGACAGACATTTCCTCAACCAATTCTTATAGGACTCTTGGGGGCAAGTTATCCGAGTCTCCTAATGTAAAAATGTTTATGCCTAGTATACGTTGTTTAACATCCTCATTTACTAATGGACTAGAAAGTACTTCAGTTGTGTGTGATACATCCTGTTTCTTTCCAAATACAGAACATAAATATTTATTGAACACTTCTGCCTTTTCTAAATCATTAACAACAATTTTACCATCTCCCTCAAGTAATGGGCCTACACCAGACTAGGATTTATTCTTCTTTTAAATGATCTGGATAGGTTTAACTGTGCCTCTGCCAGCAGAAGGAAGGTGATGTGATCCAAGTTAGATTAAAGGGAAGAAACCCAAATTTGGATTCAACAATGGGGGAAAAATTTGCAGTCCTCAACTCCTTCGGCATGAGCAAATGCCCTGAATACAGAAAACCTAACACAAACCTAGAACTAGTCGGAGACATAAGCCTATTTACAAAATTTCCTTCTTTTACCTCTTGACAGGAAATAAAACATTTTATTATACACAGAGTATTATCTAAATGTGGAGAGAAGGAAAATTATATAAAAGAGTAAAAGGTATTCCCATTATGACACAAAGATAGTAACAAGGTGATCATCATTTATCAGCCAAATACAAATTCTGTAGAAAAAGAAAACAATGGGAGCAAACATAAAATCAAAAACCAACAGAAAAATATGTACAAGGTAGAGATGGAAGAAGGATGAAAGTTCTAGTCATAGAAAAATTACATCCAGCACAGGAGATACCATGCAATTACATAGATCACTAATTTCTATCATTATATCCAGTAGGGAGAGTTAGAAATTTAAGTCTTTATTCCCGTGATATATGATGTTGCCAAAGACCACACTGCAATTTCTATTCAAATACCAACAGGCAGATCATTTGCTTGTGTAAATCAGCATACTTCTGTGCTAGTCAATGGAATGATATAGATTTACATATGCTGAGAATCTGCCATTTTGTTTCTATTTTTCAAGTTTTTATCATATCAGTAATAGCCAATATGTCAAAGCCAATTAATAATGGTTAGAGGCAATAACTGATCAAAGTAGGTTGTATATTTTTTGGAGGTATGCACCTTGTGAGGAGAAAATGAATTACATTTTGCTAACTAGTGCACTTAACAAATAGTGTTCATAAACTATCTATATAGTGTGTGAAAGTATTTCTTCACCAAATACCAAGACCATAAAACAGGAAGTGATTTTCTACTTATAAGCCCATGGAACACTGAATCAACAACAAAAAAGCGACCCAGCTTCCCAGTTGTCCTAGGTGTCCTTAAGAAGAAAGGATAGCCCTATGATTTAATCACAGGACATGTAGTTAGGAACTCCAAAGTCTATCCCTAGCTCTGTCACAGACTTCCTGTGATCTTGGATAATTCATAGGTACCTCATTTTCTTGAGCTCTAAAATAGAGATAATATTTACTTTACTCACAAGGACAATGAGAGTCTCAGTGTACTGGTTTGTAGAGAACTTATCACAAGATCATCTCATGAATTATATAATACAGTCTCATGAACATAGTTCACTGTGTTTTAACCCTTACAAATGCTAAAAGAAAAGCCTTAATTTTGCATCTCAGCCACTCACAAATAATTGCAGATGTAAATGAGGGCCTGTAGACATCTAACATATTCTTATGTCAGTTTGTGCTAACAAACAATTATACTCACAAAATCACATCTAGAAGTATATGGGAGCACAATACGGTGGGAGTAAAGAGGGAAGGCAAGTTGGGACCATGATCAGTCGAACAGTATCAGCTCTAAGAGCTGTCTGATATATGTTCAGAGAGTTTTTTCATACACTCAGCATTTATTTATCAGAAAACTGTATTTCCAGCTGCTATCCTCACATAAATTTAATGTCTGCTTTTGTTAATTCTCAATAGGAAATAGAAAATAAACAAGTTGTTTTACTACAACTTTGCTCTTAATATGCTAAGCTTTCAATCATACTGACTTTTTAGAAGATACATAGGACCAAATCATAGGTCCTCTAGCACAAGAACAGAGGAAGCCTTTTATCCCCTTCTCTTTCTAGTACACCAGGCAAGAGGTGGTTTGGCTAGGATGGTCAGCAGTGCAAGTCTGAATGAGGCATGGGTCTTCCCTGAGCAGCTGCACATCAGCCAGTGGTTGTGTTTTCGTTTTACAGGAGCACAGACTACATCTGTTCTAGAAACTGAATTGATCCCACCACTTCAAATTATGAGTAATAGCAGTGAAGAATCTCATCAGATGTCATTGTCTAAAATGGTGAGATCAATTCTATATAACACCACGTGGAACTGTCCCACTGTCTGTACAGAAATCAATAGTTTACTTTGCCAGTCACTCTTCCCTTTATCATCAGTCCTCTTTTTCTGAAGTTGAAGGGGCACAGTATGCAGTTAGAGTGTTTACTAACATGAAATATTGATATAATTTCATATTATAAGTACTTGTTTTCATCTTGTTTCTATATGGATATTTTGTCATTATTAGTGAGCTATTCACAGTGCATGTTTTGTATTTTTCTTTAAAAATTCTAATAAATTTATGTTCACATAAAATAAGTGGCAATATTAGTAGAGAGAAAGCCAAAATATATTTTGAGTGTTTGACTATATCAGCTATTTCACTGAACACTCAAAATGAGAATATTAACACAGTATTAAGATTGAACAATATTCAAAAGCGCCAGAAGAAGAAATGAAATACAGAAACAGATGCACTTACTGGAAGTTATCAATTCCCACCTTCGCTCAGTGCCCCATAGCTCTTAATCAAAACATGGAGGGAGAAGCCAATTAGTTCAATTTTTTTTTTGAAGAAGTTTAAAGACCTGCTGGTTTAGGATATGACTACTGGAGTAGACAAAAAAGTGCAATAAATTTCATTTACTTTCATTTCCAGAAAGCATTTTGAAAAGTTCTGCATAAGAGGTTAATGTCAAAAGGTGCAAAGTTCATGGAATAAGTGGAAAGCTGGCTCCTAAGACCAAAAACTAGCAGGTGATTAATTTATAACATGTCATTTGTCACATTAAAGGCCTGACAATCGGAGTCACCGTAAAGGGAGAAATATGACTGGCAGCCATAAATTAAACATTTAAGCAACTTACCTAACCTGGTCCCTGGGATACAAAAGTAGTTCAAATCTAGGGCAGAGGTTATTTCCTTAAGGAGCAAAGCTCTGTTTGTCATGGAACTGACCTTTACAGGTTCAAGCTTATTACAAGGAGTGACTTCTGTTGCCCAGATAGTAGTAAATGTGGGAAAACAATGTACAATGATGAATGAAGCACACATGAGCTCACAAAAAATAGATCAAAATAAAGATAATAAACTAGCGATGGATAGAGAAAGACAGAATTAAAATAGCTATATTCCTTTTTGCTGGAAATGATTTGCAAGATTAGCATTATTTTATAAAATTGAGCTAACAAATATTCTCGTGGCCATGCTAAGCAGCCAGTTGTTTGAGAAGCAAGGGTGTTTTTATTTTTGTTGGTTTTTTTTAAATAAGAAGTCTGCAACGTCAAACTGCTGAAGTAGGCTAGACATTTTTGGTTGTCACTGCCCAATAAGCTCAGATTCAACCCTTTTTTCATGACATTCCAGCTTTTAAATGAGAAAATGAAAAATATGTTTCAGCCAGCCTGGATGAACAAAGGAAGTACATTTCCTTAACTAAATATTCAAGACAGAATACATGTTTTTATTCTCACAAAAAGAATTTAACCTAAGAAAAAACACCCAGTTTGGAAATAACAAGGGATATACCACACTGAATTTACTGGTGGGCATTAAGTGTAGTCAACCTCCCAAACACCACCACCTTCAGTGTTAATTATGCCAAAATTCTTTTAACAGTCATCCTAGGTACCTACTTTTCTACTGACAAGATGAAGTTCTCTGCAAAATTAGCTAAGGCCAGCATGCAGCTGGGACCTAAGACCCTACAATCAATAGTAAAATTAAAATATGTAGGAGCATACAGCCACGCAGGATCTCTGCTGAAGATCATTTTAGGGCTTATTGGACATTAGCCATGAAGAAGATAGCTTTAATAAGAAGCAATTATATTTTCTGGAATTGTGGGAAGGAAATGGGAATTCATTACACATGCTATGGTTATGTTTTATACTGACAGAGGCCTGTCTAATTCCTTTAAAATTCTGTCACTGTTGCCTTTCCCCTTGTTGAACTTCAAGAAATATGTGCAACACCTCCCAACATCCTCCTCCTGGTCTACTGATGTAACATTGTTTAATTCACCACCTAATGAACATACAGGATCAGTATGTGGTGTAAGTGCTATGTGACTTTTGAGAGGTCTTCCCCATTCCACTCTCAGCGCACAGTTATCTGTCCTACTTACAGGTAAGAAAATCAGAGACACTACAATCCTGTGAGGGCTCAGGTGTGCTAAGCATAATTAGGGCTTCATTTGTATTGATATCAAACTGGACACAAAGAAATGATTATGTCTGAAATATATATTTTTTCAAATGTTTCATCTCAAATGGATTAAAAAATCCTGTAAATAAGTTACAAGAATAAACGTTGGTAAACAACATGCCATACAATTTCTCAGGATATTACACTAGAAAAACAGAAGTCCAGGGGATATAAATGATTTGCCCCTTTCAAAGGCAAGTGAACTGTGGAGAGATTCGAGGTATGTAATACTGACAAGTAAAGGAACTCTAATGTACAATTTCATTTGAGGAATCCACGCATAGCTGAGATACCTGAGATGTTAGGAAAGGCAAAAAGAAGCCTTCTCAAAAGTTTGGCCAGTAATCTGATGGTCTGACCTCTTTCTCTGCGGGAAGAAAAGGTAAGTGGAAGCGAGTATATGTTCTCTAAAGCAGGAAGACTGATATGCTGTGCATCTCTAAACAGGTCTCATCAGAAACACGCATTCAGTAGAAATTAAAAGGAACTGGTGCTGGGGGATATAACATGGTGGTTATTTATTATTTGCCCTCTCTTGTATCCAGGGGTTGCTTTGCAGCCACCCTGCCTCTATTACCCCCCCTTGCATGCAGAACTCCACATAGTCTCTCTTATGGCTAACAGCACTCCAGTCTGGTGTTGGTTGAGCAAAAAAATGGCTCAAACAATCCTCAAAGTCCCCAAAATAAAGTCCATAACCCAAAATTTCATATACCACCCTCATTTTTCTGCCATACGTGGAGCTCTTCCTCTGTCCCAGTCTCCTTCACGCGAAGCCGACAGTCCTAGCCCTTTCTCACTGGAGCTCAGCTCCCTGGTTTTGGCTTCCTTCTCCTGTCAAGCACACCCTGCAACTTTCAACCCTCCTGGTATCAGGGTCTTTCCAGCAGGAGCTTTTCTTACTTCCTGCAGTTTCCTGAGCTGTAGCTACCTGCTGCACTTTATAGGAAATTACATGAGCCAATCCAGATACGTTTATTTAGTTATCAGGGTTGGCTACCCCTTGGCTTTACAGCCCTTAAGGGGCAAGCCACTTTGTTACAGGGGAAATAATTGTGTGTTGATTTCCTTAAAATAAATCACAACTATTATTATAATCAAAGGATAATGTGTATTATATATTGGGGGATGAAGTACAATGAAATCATTCATTATAGAAGACATACATGGAGGCCATTAATTTAGTACATGTAGTGCCAAAGACACAGGAAGTGGTAACTTTAGCCTTCAGATTTCCCTTAATCCTAGGCCCATAGTTCTCAATTAGTTCTCATAGGCTGGGTGACTACAGGGTTGCATGACTAAGATAGTATTAAAATTAAACCTAATTAGTTTAATAAAACCATTGATATAATCCCAGTAGAATTTTTTATTTTTATTTTGCTGGTTTTAACAGGGAGACGCCATAACTAGCGCATCTTATTTCCTGGTTTCTAGTGTTGGTCCACATAAAGGATGACAACCTATTACTACAATCAGTTATTTTACTAGGCAGAGGTCTGTGCAGTGTTTCTAGGGGTGCCAACCTGGTGATGACCGATGTGAGCGTCAACATGATGCCACGTATGATGGAATATGATGGTGTATATTACATTGGAGGACGTGCAGGTGAATGAACCTGAGTTGGCATTGAGGTTTCTTGCATGGATTGGTTCCTGAGTTAGAGTTGCTATGGTGCAGTGTGCAATTACTGGTGAGAACATGCTTCAGGTTGGCAGGTTGTCTGTGGGCAAGGACTGGCCTGCCACCCAAGACCTGTGAAAGTGAGGGATCGTTGTCCAGGATGGGTTGTAGATCCCTGATGATGCGTTGGAGGGGTTTTAGCTGGGGACTGTATATGATGGCCAGTGGAGTCCTCTTGGTTTCTTTCTTGGGTTTGTCTTGTAGTAGGCGGCTTCTGGGTACACGTCTGGCTCTGTTGATCTGTAGTTTTGAGAATGCTTGGTGAAGATTTTGTAGGTGTTGGTCTCTGTCTGAGAGGTTGGAGCAGATGCAGTTGTACCTCAGTGCTTGGCTGTAGACAGTGGATCATGTGGTGTGCCCGGGATGGAAACTGGAGGCATGAAGGTAGGCATAACTGCACACCGCACCATAGTAACTCTAGCTCAGGAACCAATCCATGGAACAAACCTCGATGCCAACTCTGCCCACATATCTACACCAGCGACACCATCACAAGATCTAACCAGGTCAGCCACACCATCACTGGTTCATTCACCTGCACGTCCACCAATGTAATATACGCCATCGTATGCCAACAAAGACCCTTTGCTATGTACATCGGCCAAACTGGACAGTCCCTACGGAAAAGGATAAATGGACACAAATCAGATATTAGGAATGGCAATATACAAAGACCTGTAGGAGAACACTTCAATCTCCCTGGACACACAATAGCAGATCTAAAGGTAGCCATCCTGCAGCCAAAAATCTTCAGGACCAGACTTCTAAAAGAAACTGCTGAGCTTCAGTTCATCTGCAAATTTGACACTATCAGCTCAGGATTAAACAAAGACTGTGAATGGCTTGCCAGCTACAAAAGCAGTTTCTCCTCCACACCTCAACCGCTAGAAAAGGGCCTCATCCTCCCTGATTGAACTAATCTCGTTATCTCTAGCCTGCTTCTTGCTTGCATATATACACCTGCCCCTGGAAATTTCTACTACATGCATCCGCCGAAGTGGGTATTCACCCATAAAAGATCATGCTCCAAAACGTCTGTTAGTCTAGAAGGTGCCACAGGACTCTTTGCTGCTTTTACAGATCCAGACTAACCTGGCTACCCCTCTGATATTTTACAGAACTGTTACAGATGATTAAAGCATTTCCTCTCCTTTTGACATCTTTGATATTAATTTAGTGATAATTAAGATAAGGTAGAATTTACAGCCTCCCTTTCCCTTATGACTCATAATTATGCAGGACTAGGAACATAGAAAATATGGAGTGGAAGTTTATTGATATATTTATACCAAGAATATGGTACGTAACTCACTCTGGGGCTACCTACAAATGTATACAGTCATCCCCACTTTGTGGTTTATTACAACATAAAGAGAGAAGAGATACTCTTGTAATAATTTGTGCCAGAATTTAAGCAAATTTAAACAAACATGCCAAATATTAAGTATTTGACTATAATGAAAACATGGTAAACTTTCCTATAAATAGGAATAACAGTCTAAAGGAAATATGTAATCTACTATACATGTTCACATCCTGTATGTGGCCATTAAAAGCAATTAGGCACTGACAAACATAGGCATAGGAACAAACATATATGAGTAAAACATATATGAGTAAATCCCTGCTGCAGGCTAAACGGCCTATGTAGAATTCTCTTCCTGTACATTACAAAGAGACTTCCACCAGCAGTGAATAGGGCCTTGTACATCTTCTGTAGGTGTTCATCTATTGCCAATATATTAGTTGGGCTCCTTTAAAGATAGCTAAGGTACTATATTATCTGTATATTACATATTCTATGTATTTTATTAAGGAGACAGCACCTCTCCCCATCCACACAAAAAGTACTATGGCCGTCTTGAAAGAAAAAGTGAAGGAGACTACTACTTTGATTTTGCATTTAAAGGCTTTTCAGCAGCTTGGAAACAAGATATCAGAAGCAGCACCACACTCCATTGCAACTGCCTTCTTCTACTGCCTTCTTTAAAGAGAAGGGAGATTTTCCATCTGGCATAATAGTTGTAAGTTAAACCATTAATATAGCACAAGTTTTTGCTCCGATAATGTTTTGACCACTTGACAAAATAAAGCTTCTCAGTGACATACATCTTTCACCAACAGTCATAGAGCATAATCCTGTGTTTATGCTATAATCAGCAGCAAACACTTAAGGCTTGTGGGATTAATTTAAATACCCCCCCAAAAAAATACATATACATAAAACCACGTGGACAATGAGATAATAGAATCCTTAATTCATTCAAAAGATAAACAAAAATTACATGATTTTGCTTTAACTTTCAGTTTAGCTTATTTTGGAATATAGATTTCATACTATGTATTGATGTTTGGGTTGAGTTTTTATGAGCTAATGCTTTCTGTGAAATACATTAGAAAATTGTACGCTCTATTTCATGCAACAGTTGGCATAGTATTGGCAACTCTAGGCTTTGGAATAGCAAAGCAAATGAATGCTAAAGCCAAAAAAAAAATGAAGAAGTGTGATTTACAGCTGGCTTAAGATTTATTCTTTGGGCTGCATGAAACATTTCCTATACTATTTTATTACATAGCTTGTACTTCTACTGCTAAGTTTATGTAGCACTATTGCATGGGTTTGTAATAGCCATAAAATATTTCCTCTGTACAGAAAGTATGTATTTTTTCATAGAGAAGCTTTATTGTCTTTGAGTAGTATGATTTCACATAGTGAGTTCTTAAAGAAGTTCTGCAAGTGGAATCCCTATGGTGTAAAGCTCTGATAACTCAAATGAACAAGCTTTAAGTCAACTTATAATTAACAGTCACTTAAATTAGTATCCAGAGACAAAATACAAGTAGTAAAACTACATAAATCTCCCTCCCCCAAGAAGTTATAAACAAACATAGTTGGTGGAAATTTCAAAAGTATTCAGGATTGCCATAATTCTATTCCCATTGAAGTCAATGGGAAAACTCCCACTTACCTCTATTTTTTAAAATCCTACCCAATATATTCAGGGTAAGAAGATTATAATAAAAACAAATTCCACCAAAGTAAAATTAATAAGCACTCCAATTGTACATGAGTGAAGTTTTTTCTTACCAATCATGTTCTCATGCACCATTCAGAAACTCATGTACATGTCAAAATTGACTTAGATATTGTCAAATTTATCAGCAGACAGCAAATTCACAAGTATGACTACTGGTCATGTCAATTTCTTACCTAAAGACACCATTTTTTTCATCTAGCTCACCTAAACCTGATGCATCCCTTCTACACTCACTCTGTGGCACATTCTGCACCTTGTAATAAACAAGAGCCCTACGTCTATGCAACCATTTTGGTTTCAATGTTCTTGTAGTTTACTATGCAGAGCACTCATTTTTGTTCCTCCCCTTAATCTAAACTGAGGGCTGGTCTACACTACGGGGGAAAATCGATCTTAGATACACAACTTCAGCTACGTGAATAACATAGCTGAAGTCAAAGTATCTAAGATTGAATTACTCACTGTCCTCACGGCTCAGGATCGATGTCCGCGGCTCCCCCTGTCAATTCCGCAACTCCGTTAGGGTTGATGGAGTTACGGAATCGATATAAGTGCTTTCAGGGATCGATGTATCGCATCTAGATGAGACGCGATATATCGATCCCTGAGCAATCGATTGCTACCCGCCGATATGGCGGGTCGTGAAGACGTACCCTAAGTGGCCCTCTAAACTGAAACTACATAGCTGCTCTTCATCTACAAGCAAACACAGTGTATCAAAGAATAACCATTCTTAAAATATTGCTGAAATGATAGAAAGATAGAACAAAAATCCATGAACAACATTCCAGACACTGGAATATATCAGTATCATTAAATGCCATTAAGAATAACCACCACTGGAATATGATTTACTAATTATATCACATTATATGCTAGAGATCAGCTGGAAGAAAATACCAATAATAGTGAAGTCATGATAAAAGGTTTTTTTCAGCTATTTCCTCTCCAACTTTGTAAACAGCAGCCACCAAACTCTACCATGGATTTGAAGTATGATAGTGAAAAATCTTTCTAGCATCTCATGATTGATTTAAGAGCAAACATGAAATTTGATACAGGTGGGCTAATCACTTAGTACTTTGGAATTTTAATTAGAAGTCATTTCATTTAGAAAACCATCTACTGCCCTTTAATTACCTTTAATCAAAAATGTCTTGTGTGTGTGCTCTAACAGACCCTAATGGAGCTGAAGATTAACAATTCAAAAATTATTATGTTTCTGTCAATGGAACCCTGGCAGCCTTTCTATGTGCATCATCCAAACATTATGAGTTCACAATAGGTGCTGACATAGACTATTATAGTCTACTGTGTTAATAATCTACAATTTAAACTATAGTAAGCCCAAATAAGCCTCCACACTAAAGGTGTCAAGATCTATGATGTCAATAACCCATATACTACAAAGTCCCCAATAAAGCCTCAACACAGCCCATAATGACTACAAATTACCACAGTAATTGTATTATACACTAAAACTGATTCATCACCTACAGGGAAGACAGAATAAAGTTATTTTTATACTGGTTGCCTGCTTTATAATCCTCTTTTCTGTAATACATTCTTCTTTACATCAGCATTTCATTGATCTGTTTGCCGCAAACTATTTCATACAGTTTTTGAAGTCTAAACTAACTTTTTAAACTTAATACCACCAGTCATTTAGTGACTAAAGATCAAAGTGTTCTTCAATAAAGAGAAAACCTGAAATGTTCACATCATTATCCAAAGCCATAATGAAACAGATAAAGTTTTCCATATATCACTCCTTTCTCCCTCTTTCATCCCAAACCAATCAGATTATTTTTTCTTTCCCTCAGCCTCTTTCTTCTGCTCCCTTAACATCAGTTGTGCTAAGCACTGGTTGTAGGGCGTTCCTAACCCCTCCTTCTACTCACAAAAAATAAAAATCTTTCAGAAACATAGTCTATTAAGCATGTGACTTTCTTTTCTGTGCTCTTAGCTACTCTCTTCAAACTCCATTTTTCCTTCATTTCCTTAGAACACATCCTACCAGCACTTACAAAAACAAAACCTCTGTTCAAGAGAGGCTGTGTATTTATTCCTTCTCCTCTTCTCCCTCCCACATAAGGATCTATAAAAAGAATTCAGATATGAGAACATATGTAAAATAGACCCTACAGAGAATTCCTGTAATATATTAGGACTTAAAACACATACGAGCACCAAACAGGATGTATTAAATTACAAAAGCACTAGGAAAATTAAGATTTTTAAAGCATAACTGAATTATGCTCTTGAAGGATTACTGAATGGAAAAAATTAAAAGGTGCAGGAGAGCCACCAAACTGCAGCTTCAACATTGAGCAAGTAAACTCATTTTGGCAAGAATTTACCAAGGATAAAATTTTCAAAAGCACTCATCTGACTTAGAAGCCTGCTTTCAGAAACTCCTATGTCACCTAAGGGCTTTAATTTTTTTTTAACCCTTGGTTATGTGACCAGATGAAATGCTCGATTAGTTTGTTCCACATGTGAATTATATTTTAAGTATTTTTTCTTTACAGTAAAAAGCTTGAACATCAATTATAACATGCAGTAGCATTTGTCCAGGTCATTACTACAGGAAAGTGAGTGACTATCTTACCAAATGTACACAATTAAAACTGTCAGCACTGCAAAGGCAGATAGAGGTAAACTGATAAATAATTTTTTTCACATCCAACAAAGATTCTAGCATACAACAGAGTTCTAATTCTTAGAACTGTAAAATAAATTTGTAAAAAAGGTATGTCAGGATGTTTAGGTCTTCACAAAATCAGCTAAGAATAAATTGTAAAACAGAAATGATGTAAATGTAGGGATACAAAGAACATTTTCTTCCACTAATACTTATCAATCTTGCTCTCACAGAAGGAAGAAAAGAAACAATGGAGGCATATGCACATTTGAATTCTACTATAAGGGTACCTGTTCATATCCCAAAATTGGAAAGATGGGATTAATTTGTGACATTAACAAACATGCCCAATGGCAGTACAGGGAAGGGATAGCTCAGTGGTTTGTGCATTGGCCTGCTAAACCCAGACATGTGAGTTCAATCCTTGAGAGGACCATTTAGGGAACTGTGGTAGGAGTCTGTCTAGGGATTGGTCCTGCTTTGAGCAGGGGGTTAGACTAGATAACCTCCTGAGGTCCCTTCCAACCCTGATATTCTATGATATGCCAGAGAAATCTGAGGAAAAGATCAAAGTGTTCAGATACAGATCCTTTAGTGTCTTCAAAGCCAGCAAAATACTGATCCCTTCAGGAAATAAGGACCCTATGTAATAAACAGATAGTTAAGTGTTAATGTCTCTTTTACCTGTAAAGGGTTAACAAACAGAGAACCAAACACCTGACCAGGGGACCAATCAGGAAACAAGATACTTTCAAATCTCGGTGGAGGGAAGCCTTTGTTTGTGTATTTGGGGTTTGGCTTTGTTCTCTCTGGGCTCTGAGAGTGACCACACGTACCTACAGGCTCTCTAATCTTCTATTCCAATTTTGTAGTAAAGGTAGAAAGGCGGTATAGTCTTTTTATTTGTTTTTCTTTATTTGCAAATGTGTATCTGGCTGGTAGAGGTCAAATGTGTATTTGGCTGGAAATATTTTAAATTGTATTTCCGCTGGAGGAGGCTTTTTCTCCAGTTTCTAGAAGCTGACAGACCCTGTAATATTTCATCTTGAATTTACAGTGATTTTCTTTATTCTTTTTTTTTCTTTTATTAAAAGTTTTGCTTTTAAGACCTGTCTGATTTTTCCCCTTGTTGAGGGAATTGAGTCTGAACTTAACACAGAAGGAGAAGGGAGGGGGAGAGAAAGAGGGGGAACCCACCTGATTTATCTGTGTTGTGATTCAAGGAGTTTGAATCACAGTGATCTCCTAGTGTACCCAGGGAGGGAAAGATCTGGGAAGAAGAAAGGAGAAGGAGGAATCCCTTTGTTTAGATTCACAGAGCTTGAATCTGTATATTTCTCCAGGAGCCCAGGGAGGGAAGACCTGGAGGGGAGAAGGGGGAAGGGAAATGGTTTATTCCCCTTTGTTGTGAGACTCAAGGAATTTGGGTCTTGGAGGTCCCCAGGGAAGGTTTTGGGGGAGACCAGAGTTTATCAGGCACTCTACTCTAAGTCCTGATTGGTGGCAGCACTACAGGATCTAAGCTGGTAATTAAGCTTAGGGGAATTCATGCTAGTACCCATATTTTGGACGCTAAGGTTCAGAATTGGGAATTATACTATGACACCCCATAATCTCAAATGCTGATAATTTAGCCAGGCTCCAGTATAAAACTTATAAAAAATCCTACTCTAACTGGGATGAATAAAAAGAGACAAAAAGTTAAGGCCTCAGACCAGGCACAGAGAGAGAATAGTTTGTGTGGATCATCAACAACCCACTCCTTCCATAATTAAACAACAGAAAAGAATTCAAACAGGTAAAACATAATTGCCACCACTAACTCCTGGCAAAGCAAGCATCCTTTGAAAGGCCCAGGTGCATTATCAGTATCCAAGGCACAACACATAATTTAAGGATGAGCAAACTAATCTGCATGCTTTATACCAAAGGTCTCAGCTGCAATCAGAAAGAGCCATAGATTTCATTGGACTTAAGTGGTAGCTTACTACACAGAAGAATAAATATTGTGAAGATTATGAACAGATAAAAATCACCTTTGCCTTGCTAGCAGTCTGACTGGTTCTGGATATATTTCTGGGGGAAAAAGGCATTTTTTATTTTTTAGAGTAGATCAATAATTAGAATACATTGACAGTGTTAGCCAGGTTTTCAGCCAATGTGTGTTTAAAATACAATAAGCAGAGGGATGCTTTTAATGCAGCTTTCTGAAATTAGAATGGATGTATCCATTTTTTGATTAAGTTCAAGTCAAATTGTTTGTTTGCATGTCAAAAAAGTAATCTTACAATTGCTATCTTTTGTCTGTTTTTCTTCAATGTAAAGGTATTCAACAGTTTATTGTGTGCCTCCCCACCTACCTTCACATGTACCTCCTCTCTCTCCCCTCCCAGGATAACCCCATAGTTAATGAAAATGCAAGTCCCAACTAATTTAGGGATTTTCTCAAACCACACACCAGGAAAGAGTTGAGAAAGAAGAAGGGGGCTATCCTGATGATATGTAGAAGACTTCCCTCTAAGAAAATATATTGAGGAGAGTGAGAGAAGGTTATGATTGTTGAAGGAAGAAGGTGAGAATGGAAAGGAAACAGTGAAACAGACCCATAACCCCCTGGGGATGCAGCGGGTTAGGAGGAGAATAAAAAGTTAACCAAACTTAACCAAAAATATGGCCAGTTAACCAAACTTAATCAAAAATATTTGATCCTTGTTTAAATAATTAGTAGAGATCCAAGGAGGCTCTCATTGGTTTGTCATCCAAATCGTTTGCCCATCTTTGGTGAGCTCCTGCTGTGCTCACTCTGAAAAGTCTAGAAGTCTGGCTGACGTCTACAATATATTTGGGCCCTTGCTGCAATTTAAAACCATTACTTCTTGTCCTATCCTCAGAGGTTAATTTCTTCCTCCTCCTTGTAACAACTTTTATATACTTGAAAACTGATATATCCCCTCTCAGTCTTCTCTTCTCCAGACTAAACACACCCATATTTCCCCCAAAATCGTCCCTCACAGGGCATGTTTTCTACAGCTTTAATCATTTTTGTTGCTCTTCTCTGGACTTTCTCCAGTTTGTCCACATCATTCCTGAAATGTGGTACCCAGAACTGGACACAATAATCCAGTTGAGGCCTACTTAGTGTGAAGTAGAGTGGAAGAATTACTTCTCATGTCTTGCTTACCACACTCCTGCTAATATATCCCAGAATGGGGTTTACTCTGTTTGCAACCATGTTACACTGTTCACTCTCACATACATAAAATATGCAGCAGATAGACAGACCATTTTCCCTTTACAGAGGATGCACCAAGTCTTTTACTGATAAAGACAAACACAGTACATCATATGAACTGACTTACTCTGAAGATGATACTTAATCAGATACGCTGTGTGCATCCAGTAATTATTTTTTTAAAAAATCTCTCCGTACCAATTATTAGAAGCACTTACCTAAATCCTGTATACTTGCACAGTTATCACGAGCAGAGTTTGGGTTTTGCTTTGTTTTTAAGCTATGTTTTACTCTGCTGGGTATTTTTAAAATGTCAAAAGGTGAATATCTCAAATGTTAGCCCAGATTAAAAGGGGTGGGGGGGAATAAATTTTACATGTTATTCAGCAACTTGATTGTTTTGTGAAACTGACTCTGTGAATTGGATCATCCCAGGATATATTTAATGGCAGAGAGACAGGCTAACATCTATAATACTTTCAGTTTGCGTCCCAGTGTGAGTAGAATTTACAACTCTATTCATTAACCTTGTTTTCAAGCAACACTGTTTTGCTTTGTTTTAATAAATGGTCATGATTTTACTAGCCTAAACCACTCTCCTCTTTACAGAGATTTTCAATGACTTAATGCTGGACCTTTCCATTCTCAAAGGATTACTAATACCACAACTGCCACAGAATACAATTATCCTCATTCTGTAGCCAAATGAAAAACTTTTGAAATCCGATTTTTGCCTTGGAAGTTAAGGGTCCCAGCAATTAAAAGTTCTTTTGCTCAACAGAAAAAAAGATTATTCATTTTTGTTTGAACAATCTCATTACTCAAAAGGTTGAATCAGCTTTGTGCTTTAGTAGGTATAATGTAGATTATGAAAGTCAGGAAAGAAGCCAAAGCAGCTATTGGCTCAATTTGGGAACAAGCCATGGAGAATGAATGAAAACGAGTTTTCTCTTTCAGGGCCCAATCACTGAAGGTGCTCAACAGCTCTTGTGAGAAGATGATAGGCCTCAGATCCTATTGCAAACAATGACATTTGGCCAGTAGCAGAAGCCAAGGTGGTTCACCATTTTTTATGTTGGATACAAGTTGCAATTAACTTTGTTAGCAATAGAGGTCCCTCAAAAGTGACCAAGAAACATTGGTTATTCAATTTAACTACCAAGAGCTGGGCTGGATTCAGATCAGTAGCCTGGAAGGGAATGGCCTCATAACTCAGTCATCCCAGGGAACTTTCATATAGAGGACTGTGATTTATTTGGTTTCTTTCTCCCAAGAGCTTACTGCCTTCATTTTTTGGAGCACAAGAGAAAGAAAGATTATTACTATGTAGAAATTTGACTCTTCACATTAGGAATCGGGCAATTAGTGAGGTAGAAAACCAAACACAGCCCTTTTCAGATAGGAATTTAAGTTCTTCATATGAAGAAACTGTCATAAACAGATAGCTAAGGGTTAATGTCTCTTTCACCTGGAAAGGGGTAACAAACAACACCTGACCAGAGGACCAATCAGGAAACAAGACTTTTTCAAATCTGGGTGGAGGGAAGTTTTGGGTGTGAGTCCTTTGTTCTTGGTCTGTTCTCTTTCTCGGCTCTGAGAGTGACCACAGGAATCTCCAGGCTTTCTAATCTTCTGTTTCCAAGTTGTAAGTACAAGGATAGTAAGACAATAGGTTTATATTGGGTTTTTTTGTATTTACATGTGTGTAGTTGCTGGAGTGTATTTTTTTTGGATAAGGCTGTTTATTCATTTTTTTCTTTTAAGCAATTGACCCTGTATATTGTCACCTTGATACAGAGACCCTTTTATGTCCTTTTTCATATAAAGCTTTCTTTTTAAGACCTGTTTGAGTGTTTTTCACTGGTTAAGGCTAAGAAACGAAGGGAGGGGGAAAATCTCTTTGTGTTAGATTTACTAAGCCTGACTTTGCATACCCTCTGGGTGAGGGGGGAGAGAGATTAGATCTCTCGGTACTTGTGTTTCAAGGACTTGAAGCAGGGAGTATCCTAGGGTCCCCAGGGCGGGGAAATCTGGGAGGAGGTAAAGAGGGTGGAATCCCTTTGTTTAGATTCACGGAGCTTGAATCTGTATATCTCTCCAGGAACCCAGGGAGGGAACACCTGGAGGGGAGGAGGGGGAAGGAAAATGGTTTATTCCCCTTTGTTGTGAGACTGAAGGAATCTGAGTCTTGAGGTCCCCCAGGGAAGGTTTTGGGGAGACCAGAGTGAGCCAGACACTGGAATCTTCTGGCTGGTGGCAGCAATATCAGATCTAAGCTGGTAATTAAGCTTTGGAGGTCTCATGCTAGCTTCTCATGTTCTGAACTCTAAGGTTCAGATCTGA
The DNA here is from genome assembly GCF_007399415.2 of Gopherus evgoodei. Taxonomy (NCBI): domain Eukaryota; kingdom Metazoa; phylum Chordata; order Testudines; family Testudinidae; genus Gopherus; species Gopherus evgoodei. The sequence continues at coordinate 72,952,094 of NC_044330.1, read as the reverse complement.
GTAGGAGAGTGATGACATGAGTGGCTGTGGTGGGGAAAGACAAGAATCCAGAAGCCAGTAGGAATATTATTTTCTTTTTCTCTGCTAGGGCTTTTATGCAGAGAGAAAGGGTGGTTTTAAACAGAGCCAGAGAGAATTTTTTTTTCTGTTCTCTGGTTGCAGTTTGGCTTGCATATTAAGCAAGGAACTATTAAGGGTCTTTTGTTAAACTATAGCACTCCCATTGAGAGTCAAGTACCCAGCACAATACACATACAAATAAAGTGGTTTTTCTGGTTTACTTTACATTTAAAAGATTAGCTAGAGGAAGAAAAAAAAGGCACTGTTGCTAGGCAGACCCCAGGAGGCAACAGAGAGCCATCAGTTCCAACAATAAACACCAGAGGGCACCCCAACACAAGAAAACAGGAACCATGACTTCTAAGGCAAAAATGAAAGTAGAGGAACAAATCAAAGACGCAGAGCACAAGCGAGATACGGAAAAAAAATACAAGAACTAGAAATAAAACAAAAAGAGATGGAGCTAAGGGAAAGAGAAAAAGAGGCTACCCACAGGAGAGAGTTGGAACTCCTGAGGGAAACCCACCGGCAGGCCCTGGAATTAGAAAAGGTTAAGCAACAGAACCCAACCAATCCTAACAACCCTTCACCAATAATGGTTCCGCGGCACAAGAAATTTCCCACCTACAAAGCAGGTGATGACACTGAGGCCTTCTTAGAAAATTTTGAAAGAGCCTGCCTTGGGTACAGCATCTCTGAAGACCAGTACATGGTAGAATTGAGGCCACTACTCAGTGGACCCTTAGCAGAGGTGGCAGCTGAAATGCCTAAGCAGCAAATGAATGACTATAAACTTTTTCAAACCAAGGCCAGATTCAGAATGGGGATAACCCCGGATCATGCCCGTCGGCATTTCAGAACCCAAAAGTGGAAGCCAGATGTGTCATTTCCCAGACACGCCTACTACGTTGGGAAAAATTATGAGGCCTGGATATCAGGAAACAATGTTAAATCCTTGGACGAACTGCACCTCCTCATACAAATGGAGCAGTTCTTGGATGGTGTTCCTGAGGACGTAACATGGTACATACTAGATGAAAAACCCAAAAATCTCACCGAGGCAGGGGAGATTGGACCCAAATGGATGGAAGTGGCAGAAAGCAAGAAAGCTACTGTCAAGGGGAATGAATACCCCAGGGGGGCACACCAACAATAAACCCTACAACCGAGGGCAATCCAAGACCCCTCCTACAACCCAAGGAAAGCCACAGACATCCTATTCTTCCACCTCACCAGTCTCCAGTAACCCACCTCGACTCAGTGACCAGTAAGCTGGAAGATGCTTCAAGTGTAATGAACTGGGACATATAAAGGCCAACTGCCCAAAGAACCCCAACCGAGTGCAAGTCATTACACCACCATCACACCAAAGATCCCCAGGCCCAGATGCTTCTCAATACCCTTGGAGTGAAGGGAAACTTTGAGAGTGGGCAGAAAGAAGGTTACTGCTTGGAGAGACACGGGGGCACAAGTGTCAGCTATCCACCAATCCTTCGTAGACCCCAAATTCATCAACCCAAAGGCCCAAGTGACAATTTACCCCTTCATATCACAAGCTGTAGACTTGCCTACAGCTGAACTGCCTGTCCAGTACAAAGGCTGGTCAGGAATGTGGACTTTTGCAATCTATGACAATTATTCCATCCCCATGCTACTGGAGGAAGACTTGGCCAACCAGGTGAAGCGGTCCAAGAGACTGGGAATGGTTACACGTAGCCAAACCAGGCAAGCTTCCAGACCCATTCCTGTTCCTGAGCTGTCCACAGGGGCCCCGTTTGTGTTACCAGAGACCCAGACAGAGGTAGTGGACCCGGATCCCATGCCAACAACGGAAACAGCCACAGTGCTTCCAGTCCCAGACCAGGAACTGGAAAAGCAGCCAGCACCAGAACCGTTGCCAGCACTGACGACAGTGCTTGCAAATCCATCTTCAACCCCAACGCCAGAGGGAGCCAGCGAGCCTGAACTGGCAGAAGCAGACCGTGTACCATGTTAATTCTCTCAATCCTTTCTATTCCAGATACTTACAGGTTTGTCAGTTTACAGTCCAGGGAGATGATGCTGAGTGGGCTGAAGGTGTCTACTACGAAGGGAAAAAAGACGGTGGCGTGGAAGAGGTGAACCTCTCAACCACCCTGGAATGTCTGCAGCGGTAACAAATCAAGGAGCTGTGCACTAGCTTCGCCCCATTGTTCTCAGCCACCCCAGGACGGACTGAACGGGCATACCACTCCATTGACACAGGTAATGCTCACCCAATTAGAACCCCACCCTACCGGGTGTCTCCTCATGCCCAAGCTGCTATGAAACCGGAGATCCAGAACATGCTACAGATGGGTATAATACACTCATCTACCAGTGCATGGGCATCTCCAGATGGGGAAATACGCTTTTGCGTGGACTACCGTAAGCTAAATGCGGTAACTCGTCCAGACAACTATCCAATGCCATGCACCGATGAGCTATTGGAGAAGTTGGGATGTACCCAGTTCATCTCTACAATAGACTTAACCAAGGGGTACTGGCAAGTACCGCTAGATGAACCTGCCAAGGAAAGGTCAGCATTCGTCACCCACGCGGGGGTGTAAGAATTTAATGTCCTTCCTTTCGGGCTGCGAAATGCATCCGCCACCTTCCAGAGGCTGGTAGATGACCTACTAGCAGGACTGGGTGAATATGCAGTTGCCTACCTCGATGATGTGGCCATTTTTTCAGACTCCTGGCCCAAACACCTAGAACACCTGGAAAAGGTCTTTGAGCACAGGCCGGACTAACTGTTAAGGCCAAAAAGTGTCAAATAGGCCAAAACAGAGTAACTTACCTGGGACACCAGGTGGGTCAAGGAACCACAAACCCCCTACAGGCCAAGGTGGATGCTATCCAAAAGTGGCCTTTCCCAAAGTCAAAGAAACAGGTCCAATCCTTCTTAGGCTTGGCTGGGTATTACAGGCAATTTGTACCACACTACAGCCAAATCGCTGGCCCACTGACCGACCTGACCAAAAACACCCAGCCAAATGCAGTTAAGTGGACTGATGAGTGTCAGAAGGCCTTTACCCAACTTAAGGTGATGCTCATGTCTGACCCTGTGCTCAGGGCCCCGGACTTTGACAAGCCATTCCTAGTAACCACGGATGCATCTGAGTGTGGTATAGGAGCAGTTCTCATGCAGGAAGCAATGGATCACAACTTCCATCCTGTCGTGTTTCTCAGCAAGAAATTGTCTGAGAGGGAAAGTCACTGGTCAGTCAGTGAAAAGGAATGCTATGCCATTGTGTATGCCCTGGAAAAGCTACCCCCATGTGTTTGGGGACGGCGGTTCCAGCTACAAACTGACCATGCTGCGCTAAAGTGGCTTCATACTGCCAAGGGGAACAACAAGAAACTTCTTCGTTGGAGTTTAGCTCTCCAAGATTTTGATTTTGAAATTCAGCACATTTCAGGGGCTTCTAACAAGTAGCTGATGCACTCCCCTGTGAAAGTTTCCCAGAATCCAGTAGTTAAAAAGTGTTCTTAAAATGTAAAAGTCTGTTAGTTGTTATATACTTAGTGGTATATGTAAAGGTGCATGTGTTGTATTATTCTGTTTATTTTAGAGTTCTAGGAAGAAATCGCCGCCAGTGAAATTCCCCACTGTCTGCGATTTGGGGGGCGTGTCATAAACAGATAGCTAAGGGTTAATGTCTCTTTCACCTGGAAAGGGGTGACAAACAACACCTGACCAGAAGACCAATCAGGAAACAAGACTTTTTCAAATCTGGGTGGAGGGAAGTTTTGGGTGTGAGTCCTTTGTTCTTGGTCTGTTCTCTTTCTCGGCTCTGAGAGTGACCACAGGAATCTCCAGGCTTTCTAATCTTCTGTTTCCAAGTTGTAAGTACAAGGATAGTAAGACAATAGGTTTATATTGGGTTTTTTTGTATTTACATGTGTGTAGTTGCTGGAGTGTATTTTTTTTGGATAAGGCTGTTTATTCATTTTTTTCTTTTAAGCAATTGACCCTGTATATTGTCACCTTGATACAGAGACCCTTTTATGTCCTTTTTCATTCTTTTTATATAAAGCTTTCTTTTTAAGACCTGTTTGAGTGTTTTTCACTGGTTAAGGCTAAGAAACGAAGGGAGGGGGAAAATCTCTTTGTGTTAGATTTACTAAGCCTGACTTTGCATACCCTCTGGGTGAGGGGGGAGAGAGATTAGATCTCTCGGTACTTGTGTTTCAAGGACTTGAAGCAGGGAGTATCCTAGGGTCCCCAGGGCGGGGAAATCTGGGAGGAGGTAAAGAGGGTGGAATCCCTTTGTTTAGATTCACGGAGCTTGAATCTGTATATCTCTCCAGGAACCCAGGGAGGGAACACCTGGAGGGGAGGAGGGGGAAGGAAAATGGTTTATTCCCCTTTGTTGTGAGACTGAAGGAATCTGAGTCTTGGGGTCCCCCAGGGAAGGTTTTGGGGAGACCAGAGTGAGCCAGACACTGGAATCTTCTGGCTGGTGGCAGCAATATCAGATCTAAGCTGGTAATTAAGCTTTGGAGGTCTCATGCTAGCTTCTCATGTTCTGAACTCTAAGGTTCAGATCTGAGTAGGAGAGTTATGACATCAGATAGGCATTTAAGTTCTTCATATGAAGAAACACATGAGGTTTTGGATACAGTTGGGGAGGAATTGGTTACATAGTGGCTAAAGTAAAAGTCTGAGACTCAGCACTTCAGCCGTCTATTATAGGCACAACAATTTTGGGATTGGGTAGAAATTTCCACCTCTGTTTCTCATTTCCTTCATCAATAGAAGAAGTTTAGCAATATTTCTAAACATGAAGTCTTGCAACTTAAGTATAGAAGTAAGGATCATAAGGCACTTCATAAAGTTACTATACTGTGATTCTGATTTTCTTTACTCCACAGCTTTTTTGTGGTTATACAGTTGGAAGAGTAACTATAAAAATGCCATCAGGGTTTCCATGTTTATACCCTCAATTACTTCTATACCATTTGCTTAGTTTGTAAGGGATTCTTTCCAACAGGCAGCCCTGCAAATTCAACCTAGGAACTTAAATTCAAGCTGTATTATTTCTGCTCCTTTATGTCATCATTAGTAACAAACAATCGGAAATCAGCTGACGGTTTTGCTGGCAATACACTATCTGAAGCAAGATAGAATCCAGCTCACTCTTCCATACCTTTACTGCCTCTCCAGACAAAAAAAATCTCCTCTGTTTAGCACTGCAAACAGCAGTTATGACATACAAATAGTAGATACTTTGCTTATGGTATGAAAAGTAATAGGTAAAAATGGATCCTGCCTATTCAACTGCAAATCTCATTGATTGATTGTGAGTTCTTCTGTGTTAACGTAATGTAGAGGATAAGAGCACTAGATAGGGCTCAGGAGATCTGAGTTCTAGTCCTAGCTCTGCCATTGGCCTGCTGAGTGACCTTTGGGCTAGTCACATCCCATCCCTGTGCCAGAGGGTACATAGACACTGTATCTGGGAGAGTGCTTCCATGCTTGGCAGACTTGCTAAAAAAAGAAAATAGCAGTGTAGCCAGGGGTTAGTACAGACAGTGGCTTGAGCTAGGCACCTTACATACCTGGTCCCCCTGTGTATATAGTTGGGTTTCAGGTATCAGAGGAGTAGCTGTGTTAGTCTGGATCTGTGAAAGCAGCAAAGACTCCTGTGGCACCTTATAGGCTAACAGAGGTTTTGGAGCATGCTCCAAAACCTCTGTTAGTTTATAAGGTGCCACAGGAGTCTTTGCTGCTTTTATAGTTGGGTTTGTAGCCTGAACTTCTACCCACCTTACTCCTAGCTACACTGTTATTTGTAGTGTGCTAGCTTGAACAGAGCTAGTGCATGTCTGTCTTCCATGTTGGGAAACATGCTTCCAACTTCAGTGTAGACCTACCCTTAGTTCTTCCCTACGTAAAATGGGAGAAATGACACTTCCCTTCTTTTGAGATATACTGATGAAGAAAGCTACGTATTATTATTATTGCAATAAGTTGGGTGATGGATTTATTGAGCAGCTTTTCTAATAGGCCAAGCCAGCACACAGAAAAACAAGTAGATCCACGCTTGTTTTCTGTGTGCTGGACTGGCCTATCAGAAAACCTGCTGTTGGGTTCTGAGAGCAGATAAGGCCACTCTCAGTGCTAAAAAAGAAATAGATGGGTGGGAAGAGGGCTGTCAGAAGGCAGCTGTACAGTGGCTCTCATGGCTCCTGCCCTGTCAATACTCCCTCTGGCTCCCCAGGTTCTGCAGAGAATCCTAGCACACTCAGGTATCAGGGCCCTCCACATAGATCCTTGCATCCAAGCTTAGCAGATCAATAGGCTCTTTCCTAGATCAAAGATCAAAATCCATGTGTTCTGCCTTAATTAATCCAGTCACTTTTCTACACATTGTCTGTCTCAACACTACTGCAGAGGACAACTCTACAGGGACCATCCAGTTTCATTCTACAGAATGTCTAATGCAAGGATTGAAGGGACACATGGATAAAAGAGAGTTTAATCAACATTTAGAATGAAGAAAGTCAACACTTGCAAAGGATGGGAGAGCAACTCCATCTTAAACAACAAACAAATATAAATTATATAAATATATATATAAATAATCGAATTGGATTGAAAAAGTAAGAACTTGGGCAACCAAGGCCAAAATATACTCTCTAAAGTATTTTTTTTAAGTTTAAAAACAATTATTTGCATTTATCATCCCCTGAAATACAGATTTTATATAGGCATGCATATTAGATTCAGTTTTCAGTGTATTTTCTTGTCACTCAGAGCTCCAACCAGACAGCAGGATTTTTGAATGCTTATTTTCTCCAATGCAGCCTTTGCAGTTGCACTCAAATGAGTAAAAACAATCTAGATTTCAAGTATTTGTCCATGGATTTGGATAGAAATATGCAAACATGGAACCATCCAACTAGGCCAGGAACAGTTTGTAATACTTAAAATAATGTCATATTCATGCTAATTGCATGCTTGACATATACATTTTAGAACATTTTGCTCTTAAAGAATGAGATCAGTAGATTACTAATTTTATAAAAATTCCTCTTTCCTCGGAAGATTACCTCAATAATGTATTATAGTTGCAGATCATACTTACATAAAAACACTCCATTTATCCACACACGGGTAGTACTAGTTAAAACTCAACTGATCTTGTCAGCTGTTCCTTCTATATATACACTATCTAGAAAAGAATCATCCCTGCCTGTTACAAATTTGATTATAGCTGTATACCAGTGAGAAAGATGGACATTGATTTAGCATAGTAATTATTCTCCAGTTTTAATAAAATCCAAACCAGTGAGAGAATATTTAGGGTTCTGAGTAAATTTCCATATTTTAACTTCCCATCATCAATTTTGTGAGTAAAAAAGGAGGAAGAGAAAGACAAAAGAAAAATAAAGAAAAAAATATGCCCAATTGTGGTGTATGTATTGAAAACCATTTTCAAGGTTTTACCATCATGAAAATGAGTGTCATTGTAAAAGCCTGAATCACCATTCAGTACACAAATATCAGTGATTATAATTTTTTATTTTAACTGACATGACCTCAGAGTTCATATATCCCAGGATATAGGTTTTACCCATATAAACAGGAAGCAACATTTTTGAGTTACTATAATGTAAATTCTAGTGATCAACTATTTGACACTGCTGAGTTTGAATTTTTTGTTCTGCTGTCATCGGGACTAGTAGACCTGTTAATTTGTGCATAACAAGCAACAAAATCAGACTACAGATGCATGCATACTATAGGGTTATGGAATAATTAAAAACAATTTAAGAGCATGAGATGACTAACTTCCCATTGGACTGGTTGTCTTCAGCCAGTCACTTAGCCACTTTTGAAAATCCCATTCCTATACCTCCCATGCAAGGTTTTTAAAAAGATTCCTTAAAGATTTTGGAAGAAAGGCTGTGGGACAGGGAAGGTATTCTTTTCAACATACAAAAAAATTGCTTTTAGCAGAAGGTCTGCATGGCCAGAATGACACTGAGGATGGGCAGACTGGTGGAGTAGAGGTAGCCATGACAACTTTAGTTGTGCCAGAAGGTAGCAAACTTTGTCAATTTCAACTGATCTTCCATTGTAAGCATTTAAATTGTGAGTTTCAAATAGCTTCTGGTTATTATTTTATATAAAGTGTCTGGAAAGCCATGACTTGTTTCTGAAATAGCAGTGTAACATTTTTGGGGTGGACAAGGCAGTTTTAAAGAGTCACTTTGTCAGCTTCAACCCCCACTCTAAGTTATTTGTGGCTACAGCACCTATTGCTTTTTAAAAATAGCACTTATCAATGCAAGAAGGAAGAAAGAAAATATTTTTTAGCTCTTCCCCCAGAACACTTCCTCGCCCAATTTAACAAAATGGTCATCATTTTCTAATTTGTTTGTATAGATTTTAGAAGTGGGGGATGAGTTTCCAGCTGTGTACCATTGGGACTTCATGCACAGTTCTAGCTTTCTAGAAAAGCCCAACCTGCCAGCCAGAACATGGTTTTGCACAATCACTACGGTTAAATTATCTATAGTTTTAGACAGCATATAAACAGTGTTTTACACTGCTGAATAGTTCAAACACATCCCTAAGCAATTAGTGTAGAAGATTTTCTGTACAAATCAATATTAAAATATATGCCAGATACCAACTGACAAGTACAATCCAGTTATTGATTCAGTGGTCTTGGATATTAAAAGCATCTGACATATAACTTTCTAAATGAAAAACACAATAGAACTGAAAACAGATGAATTGATGTGAAAAGGGAAAAAAACAAAGTTGCACCAGAAAAAAATCACTAATAGCCAAAAATACTCCAATTGTCCCTTCTTCTCAGCAACTTCACATAGGTAATTTATTAGCAGTAGTTGGCATGGATGTTTTCCGATATGAGACCTTCTAGTCGATAAAAAAGAATAGAATAGTACATTGTCAGGGAACCTCTCAGAATATAGTCCAAATAGTTGATATATGTCAGTGCTATGAAGCTAATAGAACTATTATCTAGATAAAGCAATTGTAAAGTGCCAGCAAATAATGTAATCTAAAGCAGTACAATCTATGCAGTACTTTCTTTTGTGCTCAACTTACCTAAATAGTATTTTCTCAATTTAAAATCCATTCATATAACCTCCCTATTTTCCCTAAAAGAAAATCCACTTGCAGTTAAAGTTTTTAGACATTGTGATATATAGCCCTCCAGGGTACTACTTGGCTTCTTATACTGGAAGCTTGAAGATCAAAATTAATTTAATAAAACCATATGTAGATGTTATAAGCTGAAAGCTAGTTATAAATATATAATGTATGAACTGATATTTTCTCAGAGCTGCCAAGAAACACTGAAAGTGCAATCAACAACTTTCAGAACTACTGTAATACTGAAACTATATTTAACACAATGCTGAATGCCTGAAACCAGTGAATCTATTATTGCAAACCATGCAAACACATGGCTCCATCAAACTGCAATAAAAATGTGTTTATGTATGAAATCCTTACCATTCATTATTTTTGAAAGTGAAATCAGTAACTATTTGGTGCTCTCGTTAACATTATGGTTTTGAATTGCCCTTTCTTCCACCATCTGCTTCTTCCATCTGTAATTCTTACATGATCCGTAAGCTTCAAATTATTTTCTGTGATGACCTCAGCACACATTGTCTGGCTTGTCAAAAAAGGTGTGTGCTCCCATTAAGGGAGAGAGATAAGAGAGTGACTTGCTGTGGCAACTTCATACCAGGTCAGAGTGGGGACACTGACTCATCCCGCCCCCCTCCCCCCCCCCCGGGGTGTCTGGAAGAGAGTCAGAACCATTTATGTCCATGGCAGCACAGAAAAAGCCCTGTTGATACTCAAAAATGATTTAAAGATCCTCTCAGAGGCTTCAGGAGATAAAGGTTTGTGAGTATTTTATCAACATAACAATGGCCTGAAGGCATAGTGCAGGTTATAACATTTCTGGATTTTTCCGGATTTTTCACATTTTGGTGGCAGTGGTCCTTAGGGAAATATAATTTGTTAATAAAAGGGTGCATCTCAGGTGTGACAACCTGGTGGTTGTACATACTATCAGTCGCCAGCTCTTCAGATCACACAGGTTATGAGGTTGGCGGGGGCATGTGCACTACCATGTTTACATTTTTGCAGACCTTAAGGTGGCCATCCTGCAGCAAAAAAACTTCAGGACCAGACTTCAAAGAGAAACTGCTGAGCTTCAGTTCATCTGCAAATTTGACACCATCAGCTCAGGATTGAACAAAGACTGTGAATGGCTTGCCAACTACAGAACCAGTTTCTCCTCTCTTGGTTTTCACACCTCAACTGCTAGAACAGGGCCTCATCCTCCCTGATTGAACTGACCTCGTTATCTCTAGCTTGCTTGCTAGCATATATATACCTGCCCCTGGAAATTTCCACCACATGCATCTGAAGAAGTGGGTATTCACCCACGAAAGCTCATGCTCCAAAACTTCTGTTAGTCTATAAGGTGCCACAGGATTCTTTACTGATTTTAACATCTGTTTCTCTTCCAGACATGTGCCTACGGTTAGTGATGCTGCCGATGCACTGTCTCATTTTCAGGTGGACGGCATTTCAGGATCTGGCACCAGCAGCTAGAAGGGAATCCAAACTGATGCCTCAAGCACTATGAGCCTTGGCATATGGCATCTGTCAGGGTAGCGCAGAAATCGGTGGCTCCACAAACATTTCAGATCTATGAGAGAAGTTTTAATGATTTTGTGCAATTTTGAGAGTGGGAAAGTCTTACCAATATGGCCCATTACAGAGGAACAGTTACTGCCTGGGACAAGGGGCCAGAAAGGGTTACATAACTAGCAGGCTAATTAACCCAGATTCAACCTTTAGATACATATTAGTAGATAATGTTTGTATTTTTGTGTATTCGCTTATATATTGTTAGAGGCTGACAATGTAACCAAACAGTTCCTGTCTATTTCTGTATTCTGTTAATTCAGAGATCAAAAGGAGATGTTAACATTTAAATGAACTGTGAATGTAGTGATATCACTGTCTTTATTTCTCTTTGAAGTATATAGTAAACTGCCTGTTAATGGCAGGAGATAGGCAATTGCCTTATGTTAATCCAAAAAAGAATTTGAAGAACAGCTAGCCAAAGACTCAAAAAGTAATAGCAAAAAAAAAAATTAAGTATATCAGAAGCAGAAAGCCTGCTAAACAGCCAATGGGGCCTCTGGACAATCAAGATGCTAAAGGAGCACTCAAGGACGATAAGCCCATTGCAGAGAAACTAAATTAATTCTTTGCATCAATCTTCACCGTTGAGTATGAGAGGGAGATTCCCAAACCTGAGCCATTCTTTTTAGGTGACAAATCTGAGGAACTGTCCCAAATTGAGGTGTCATTACAGGAGGTTTTGGAACAAACTGATAAACTAAACAGTAATAAGTCACCAGGACTAGATGGTATTCACCCAAGAGTTCTGAAAGAACTCAAATGTGAAATTGCAGGATTACTAACTATAGTCTGTAACTTATCATTTAAATCAGCTTCTATACCAAATGACTGGAGGATAGCTAATGTGATGCCAATTTTTTTTAAAAGGCCCCAGAGGTGATCCCGACAATTACAGGCCAGTAAACCTGGCAAATTGGTTGAAAATATAGTAAAGAACAAAATTGTCAGACACATAGATGTGTTGGGGAATAGTCAACATGGTTTTTGTAAAGGGAAATCATGCCTCACCCATCTACTAGAATTCTTCGAGGTGATCAACAAGCATGTGGACAAGGGGGATCCAGTGAATATAGTGGATTTAGATTTCCAGAAAGCCTTTGCAAGGTCCCTCACCAAAGGCTATTAAGCAAAGTAAGCAGTCATGCAATAAGAGGGAAGGTCCTCTCCTGGATTAGTAACTGGTTAAAAGATATGAAACAAAAGGTAGGAATAAATGGTCAGTTTTCAATATGCAGAGAGGTAAATAGTGATGTTCCCCAAGGGTCTGTACTGAGACCAGTCCTATTCAACATATTCATAAATGATCTGGAATAAGCGGCAAATAGTGAGGTGGCAAAATTAGCAGATGATACAAAACTACTCAAGATAGTTAAGTCCCAGGCAGACTGTGAAGAGCTACAAAAGGATCTCTCGAAACTGGAAGACTGGGCAACAAAATGGCAGATGAAAATCAATGTTGATAAATGCGAAGTATTGCACATTGGAAAACAAATCCCAACTATATGCATAAAATGATGGGGTCTAAATTAGCTGTTACCACTCAAGAAATAGATCTTACAGTCATTGTGGATAGTTCTCTGAAAACATCCACTCAATCTGCAGCGGCAGTCAAAAAAGAGAACAGAATGTTGGAAATCATTAAGAAAAGGATAGATAGTAAGACATAAAATACCGTATTTCCTCTATATAAATCCATGGTACACCAACATCTTGAATAATGCATGCAGCTGTGGTCGCCCCATCTCAAAAAAGCTGTATTGGAATTGGAAAAGGTTCAGAAAAGGACAGCAAAAATGATTAGGGGTATGGATCATTTGCCATCTGAGGAGAAATTAATAAGACTGGGACTTTTCAGCTTGGAAAAAAGACTACTAAGGGGGATATGATAGAGATCTATAATATCATGACTGGTGTGGAGAAAGAGTAAATAACATTTTCTTATTTACTCTCTCTCATAACACAAGAACAAGAGGTCACCAAATGAAATTAATAGGCAGCAGGTTTAAAACAAACCAAAGGAAGTATTTTTTCATACAACGCACAGTCAACTTGTGGAACTCCTTGAGAGAGGATATTGTGAAGGCCAAGACTATAACAGGGTTTAAAAAAGAACTAGATAAGTTCATTGAGGATAGGTCCATCAATGACTGTTAGCAAGACTGGGCAGGGATGGTGTCCCTAGACTCTGTTTGCCAGAAGCTAGGAATGGGCAACAGGGGATGGATCACTTGATGATTACCTGTTCTGTTCATTCCTTCTGGGGCACCTGGCATTGACCACTGTCAGAAGACAGGATACTGAGCTAGATGGACCTTTGCTCTGACTCAGTGCAGTCGTTCTTATGTTCTTAGCTAATTACCAGTGATGCTTAGGAAATAGGAGGTTACTTCAAAGATATTATTCTTCACTCAAGGAACACCTGCTGTCAAGAGGCTGACAATAGCCTGCCAGAAATCTATAAAAATTCTTGTGCCCTAATCCTTTCATCTCAGATCTGCTTAAGCGTCATCGGGGAAGCTTGAGTCGCAAGATTGAGGTCTCCAGTCACACTTCCCAATCCTCTAGCCAACCAGAGTTTTGTGGCCATTTCCCTTCTCTGCCCATTCCCTAATCAGTTAGGGCTTTTAGGAATAGAGCAGGCACTTGGACACTGCTGTCATGTGCCTGTGAAGTGGGGGGCTCCACATCCAGTATAGCTAAGGTTGCACCTCTATTTTCTTCGTAAATGTAGTAAGTTTTGAAGCCAGAATCTGGCCCTTCATAGGGTATACAAGGTTGCAAGGACAATGCTTCCCCTACTTCTTTATGCAGGAGATAGGGAGTGCGAGGAAGGGATTGTGCCTAATTTAAAAAACCTGGGGAGTTCATCGTGACTGTATATGCAGAAGTAGGTTCCATAGTGCCACTCCTCCACCCATCAGATCTGTCTGCAATACTGAAGGCAGTGCCACTGGAGCTCAAGCAGCAGTCATCAGAAGAAGAGCAAAAAGCCATAACCACTTGTGTGAGCACTACTCCTAGCACTTTTGAAGGCATTTTGCCTGTCTCTGGTAAAACACCATGTGGTTATCAACATGGAGACCCTGATCGCACACATCCCTGCTGCAAGGTGTTGTTTAACTGCCACTATATAGCCCTTAAAATGCTGCCCATGCTCATCATTAACTTATGAAGACTTAATATCTGTAATGAATACTGTGAATTCAACAGAAAATGTGGATTATATGGCATGTATGTCACTTCCATAAATATGCACCTCCAACTGAATTAACTGACTGCAGCAGCTCCCAAGCTGCTGTTACTATCCTGTCAATATCAATACTCCAAAAATTAAGTTTACCAATATTCAGTAATGCAGTAGAACACAATATCTCTTCTACTGTGTCAAGAGTGTGTTGTAGGGTTTTTGCTGCCCTAGGCATATTAGAATAGGTCTGCCCTTCCCAAGCAGCAGTGACACACATTTTGCTGCCCAAGGTGACCACTCTATCTCCGCTGCTGAAATTAAGGGTTCATACATAGAGAGAAGATAATGACAGTAGTTTTGGAGGTGCTGGTTTGTGCCAGAAATTTGTGGACTATGACATCTTATTCACTTCCATTGACAATTTTTTATCGCTTAATCTTTTCATTGTTTTAACTAGAATTAAAATGACTGGAGAAAGTGAATACCAAATACTCACCAACATTGAGGACTGAACATATTACTTGTATTAGAAAAAGAGTATAGGTGTCTTTCAGTTAAGGTGCACTTCATTATGAACTGGAAAATTTTATATGTACTGCAAAATATTAGTGATGTCTGAGTTTTTCATGCCTGTTTACAAAGAATCTAAAGAAAACATTTTATCAGACAAGCAACATAAATATTTTTACCTCTGTCTTCTGTGATTTTCCACTTGTTCTCATAATACACATTGATTTAGTTGGGGTAGGTACTGCTTTGAACAGGGGGTTGGACTAGATGAACCTCCTGAGGTCTTTTCCAACTCTAATCTTCTTTGATTCTATGATTGATTAAATTGTCAGAGTTTTGTTAGTTTTTTTGGTTTGTTTGCATTTTTTTAAATACAATTTTTAGGAGCTTTGTTCTCCAAGATCCCATCCTTAGAACACAGGAGAAAAGTAGAACTGTCACATTCCCATATAGGCAACCAATGGTGCCACCTGGCAGAGAGTGAAAAAGGCCTTCCAACTCCATTTGACTAGTAATTCACTCACCTCAACATCACTTAGAACTTCCCTCTAGCTCAGAAACCTCACCCCCAATTAACAATTGTCCCAACCCAAACCTACCCAGTAGTTCTGGAGCTTTAGAATTCCACTCACCCTATAGGGTCAGTTTCATTGAGAAACACTGGATTCCTGTACAAGGGGGGAAGAGATTGCAACAGATACTCCCTGCCTCCAGGACTCAAAGTGGATTACAGGGAACCACATACCATGAACCAAGTATGCCACTACAAAGCTTCCAGCCAGTGCTGTTCAAGTACCTAGAGACCAGTAACAAGAACTGAACCTGCATCTCCCACATCTTGCTACAGAAGACTGCCCTTCCACTCCATTGTGAACTTTACTTGTCCTTTAAAACATACGGTTCACATGTAAATAACATCTGACACTCATCACAAATCTTTACATACAGTGAAGGTACAAAATATTTGCAGTCATCAGGAGAAAATGAGGGAGCTGTAACATAAGTACCATGTAATTACCATTGCTTCCAGCAGGTTGTCATACATTTTCCTCTAGAAATAATTCACATTATTTCATGTCATATAATTAAATCATTTTATCTCTGTAGTTACAGTAGGAACACTATTTTGAAGTTGAATAAAGACTTCTACTGAGAATTACTGATTTTCTGAGTTTACAGAAAAACCAAGCAAATACCACTGTGTGCATAAAAGAATAATTTGAATTTCTGTAATATCTCCATATAAGTTAATTTGGCAACTAACTTATACAGGGAGGAGGGATAGCTCAATGGTTTGAGCATTAGCCTACTAAACCTAGGGTTGTGAGTTCAATCCTTGTGGAGGCCAATTAGAGATCTGGGGCAAAATCAGTACTTGGTGAAGGCAGGGGGCTGGACTCAATGACCCTTCCAGCTCTATGAGATAGGTATAATCTCAATATATTTATTTAATTACTAAGAACTTTTGCTGGGCATTTTTTAAAATAAAGATGAGGAATATCATTCATAAACAAAAGTGATCTACTATATATGTAATCATCCAGTCTGGTTCCAGTGCATTTTAGATTAATCCAGGTCACATCTAGGAACCACAAAAGCCTTTTTAACATTTTTGCTCCTGTCACAGGGTGCATCATTTACCACAGGACTGACACCTCCTCCTGGTCACTCTGGGGATTTACTTGAGACCAGTGCCCCCTCCCTCCCATCTGCAGTTTGTGCACCATCATTCTCTCTCTGCATTCACCTGGAAGACCTCTTGCAGCCTCAATAACTGCAGCATGCTCTTCGTGGCTTGGCCCTCCAGCCATGTCACCATCCTGTGATCCACTCTTCCAAGGGTTAGTATCACAGTCCAATAATCATGTCACTTCCCCAGTGGCTAGCAAGGGGACCTGGGCCCACTCACTATGCAGGTCCTGACCCACGGACCCTGTCCACCACAGCCTCATGCTGTTCTCCTTGGAACTGCTCACCACTTTTCCCTGGGCCTTTTCCCCACAGACCCTACAAGGACATCACCTTTACCTCAGGAACTTCAAATACTGCGCTGTCCATGGTGCTAGTACTTCTTCCACCTGCTGGGAGCCCAGCCTTCACTCAATAAGCTGTAGGCAACTACTGACCCTGCTCTGCCCTGCAGCTCCTCTCATCTATGCCTGCCAGGCCCAGAATGGTTGCCCCTTGTAACTTCTCCCAGACTGGCTGTGCCTCATGCAGCTTCTGTGGGTCACTCAAAGGACTCCCCCTCCAGTGCTCCCTGCTGAGGGTACTCCTTTCTACATCTGTGTGGGATAGACACCCCATCACAGTTCCCAATATGAATTTAATAACCCTATGTCATCAACCTATGGTACTAAAAATCACAAACTGGAAGGATTTAATCCTGTGAATAAAGAGCTTCCCAAAGTGACAGCAGCATCTGTGGAAAAGAGAAGTCAAGGTTGGGTAATGTTCTGTAATAAAGTTGATTCTGAATTTCTGAAAAACAGACTTCAACTTTTATAAACCAGCAAAGCAATGAAAAGGTTGTCTCAGCAGTGATTCGGGAAGAACAGACACAAGAAACAGAAATTTATGTTTCTATGATGAAAGCTTCTGTAAAGACTGCTCTGCAGCTCATGATGAAAAGCAGTGTTGTTGTTTTTTTTTAAACAGAAAGATATAAGTGTAGGAAAAGAAAATCCTCAGGTTAAATGGCCTAGTTATTACTGTACTCATTTCTAATGCTAGTAAAGGAAACAGCTGTCTACAGCTTCCTTCTATTCTTAATTTTTTCTTCTACATATCATGAAACACTTTTTTTTTCTTTTGAAAGTAGGGCCAGCAGTGCATGAAAATAATGGACATTTTGGAAATTAAATTTTTTCTTCTCAAGTTGAGGACTTTCCCACACAAACACTTTTCTCAAGTGAATGTAAGTGCTTTGGGAAAGTGTCTGATAAAATGAAATTATTCTTCTTCTATTTAGCATAGGGAGGAGAGATAGCTCAGTGGTGTGAGCATTGGCCTGCTAAACGCAGGGTTGTGAGCTCAGTCATTGAGGGGATCATATAGGGATCTGGGACAAAAATCTGCCTGGGGATTAGGCCTGTTTTGAGCAAGGGGTTGGACTAGATGATCTTCTGAAGTCCTTTCCAACCCTGATATTCTATGATTCTATAATAGATATGGTATGGTCAGCCCCTTCAACCACCATGACAACATGCCTTTATCCTGATTTGTAGTTACTCGTTTAATCATTGTCTTCTCCACTTAGACTAATAGCACAAATAAGGGCCTTTTAGTGCCTTTTTTTGTGAAGTGTACATTTCTCCACTATGATCATGAGAAGTTGTTCTAAGTTCCTGTCCTGCAAGTTCTTACAGGACTTTGGGAGCTTTATCTTTATTAAAGCTAAACTCTTTCTCTGCCACAAACCCCTACAAAAAACAACCTGTAGGTCTTTTCCCCTTTTGTGCCTTATTATAGGTTTTTTCGAAAGCCAGCTGAAGTCAGTAGAAAGACTGAATGATTTTATTTGGAGCTTGACTAAGGCCCTATATAAGCAAACATTTACATGATATGCTCTGAATGTGTGAACAGGTTACATCATCCATTCTCAGGACAAAGCCTGGAAGGCTTGAATATTCTAAATAAATATGGAAATAATAAGCCTACCACATAAACTTGTTTTATAAACTTACATTCTAGAGAAAGAAAAGTCATCTGTCCCTTCGAACTTCTCAAGAAAAGCATTTTTGAACTCATATAAGCAGTGTTTTCCTGAATTTTCCTTCTCAGCAACGTGTTTGAGGAAAATGAAGGAGAGCACTAGGAAACTTGAACTCCTGGTTATTGTTATTTTTATTTTAATGTTAGTAGTAGTGACGGGACAACAAGCTGAAAAGGCAGAGGATGTCACACTAGTCATCTAGTGAATGCAATTGTGCACAAGCTTCTCGCTCTTCATAAAGCTGAAATCAGGGCAGGGTATTAAAGACCTCTTCAGTACAGTGAACAAGCTATTCCAACAGGTTTTAAATATCAGAGAAATGGAATAAGGGAAATGTTTCTAAATGTGTGTGTGTGTGTGTACACATTCACGTGTGTATGTTAGTGAGAGAGAGAATATATTACATATACACACATATATATATTAGTGACAAAGTTCCTCCTCTACCTTGGTGGGTCCTGCGCTTATTGGCAAATTTGATCACCTCAGTGATCTTCCCCACAGTCTAGATCAACTCCTCCTGTGTCTGATCAGGAGTTGGGAGGTTTGGGGGGAACCCAGGCCCACCCTCTACTCCAGGTTCCAGCCCAGGGCCCTGTGGACTGCAGCTGGCTATAGTACCTCCTGTAACAGCTGCACGACAGCTACAACTCCCTGGGCTACTTCCCCATGGCCTCCTCCAAACACCTTCTTAATCCTCACAACTGGATCTTCCATCTTGTGTCTGATAACACTTGTACTCCTTAGTCCTCCAGCAGCACACCCTCTCACTCTCAGCTCCTTGCTCCCAGCTCCTCACACACACTTCTTCTCCTCTGGCTCTCCCTCACCTGACTGGAGTAAGCTCCTTTTTAAACCCAGGTGCCCTGATTAGCCTGCCTTGATTGGCTGCAGGAGTTCTAATCAGCCTGTCTGCCTTAATTGGTTCTAGCAGGTTCTTGATTACTCTAGTGCAGCCCCTGCTCTGGTCACTCAGGGAACAGAAGCCTGCTTCTCCTGGGGCCATTAGCTCTCCTTTCTACTGCTCTGCTGTAGAGGAAGGAGGGAGAGGGCTGCTGCTGAGGCTGTTCCTGCTGGGCACTGGGCCCCCGCTGCTGCTGCTGTTCCTACTCCTGCTGCTCCCCTGGCTGGGCTAGACACCACCACCCACCCCTCTCTCTGCTATCTGCTTACTGGCTGGCTAATAGATTCCACCCCCCCTCGGTTGCTGCTGTTACTCCACCTACAGCCCTTGAGGGAGAGGCTGCTGGCCTGCTTCCCAGAGAGGGGGGGAGTGAGGGACCCCAGCTCTTGTTGCTGAGGATACCATCTGAGCGGGGTCCCTCTTGCCTGGACACTAGACCACCACCACCTGGAGCTGCTGGGACTACTGTGGCTGTTGCTGGGGAGCTGTTGGAGCCCTGAGAAGAAGGAGGAGGAAGAGTAGAAGAGGACCGCCTGCTGCCGGGAGACCATGTGAAGACCACTGTGGAGGGGGCTTTTCTGGACTGAGTCTTTTTCAAACTGTGCTCTTGTGGTGAGGGTTTGGACTGTGTCTGCTGGGGCACCAGGGGTGTGGCGTGGAGCCTGTCCCCGGTCCATCCGTGTCCCCCTTCGCCCCCACCACCATTGTTGCCCCCTCCACCATCCCCGCTGGCTGTTTTCCTTCTGCTTCGGCCTCCTACCTTTGGGACTGAGCTGCTCGCCTGGCTCACCACGCCCTCTTCCATCATTTGGGCCTGCAGCAGCAGCAGCTAACCATTGACTTTTTGGCACAAGTTCCCGTGAGCACACTCCCCTACCCCCCGCACTCTGGGCTGACCCCCTCCCCTTTGCCACATTTGTGTGCCCCACCCATTTCCCTCTGCGGCTCTGATAGTCCTGCCCCAGCCCTGCAGTTAACCCCATGGTCTCTCCACCCTATTCCCAGCTTGCCCTTCTCTCGTGCGCCCATGCCTCCTCCCATGCGCTTGTGCCCTTGCCCCATTTGTGTTTGCCCTTGTTTCACTGTACCCCCCATGCCATTGTTCCCCCTGATCCCCTAGTGCAGCTAGAGGAGCCGGAATTCCCCTCTGCATCATTTACCTGCACCCTCCCATCTCTAGGCCCTTGATTGCTTCCCACACCCCTATAGCCTTCCCTTTTTGGCACCCTCCTCCCCTGCCTGCAGCCTAGAAGGGAGGGGTGGTCACCTCCTCTCCTTCCCCTCCCCTCACTGTTTGTCTCCCTCTCCGCTCTCGTTATGGAGGGGGACGCAGCAGGGGAGACCCCTCGTGATGCTCCCACTGCCCCTCCTCCACCTGCCCCCGTGTCCACTGCCCAAGCCGCCACCTCATCCGCCACTGCCGATCCACCTACCACCGCCTCTGCTGGGGCACCGGTGGTGGCGAGTACCAGGGAGCGGCGAGTACCGCTGCTGCCACGTCCCTTGCCCCTTCCGATTCGGGGGGAGCCCCCCCCAGCCCGTGGGAAGGGTCGGGGTGGGAAGAAGAGTAAGGGCCCCGCTAGAAAGGCCAGGCCCTCCATGGCGGAGACTGCCCCCACTGCCGCGGCCCCGCTACCGGCCACGGCATCCCTCCCCGCTATTCCCTCCACCAGCTCCTCTGGTGTCCCTCCTCCGGACCCCAGGGCGTACGCCCAGGTGGCACTGGCCCCCTTGCCTACCGCTGGTCCTCCGACCGATGCTTCCGCTACCATCTAAAGTGGCCGGGGCCCCTTTCCCACCTTGACCAGGAAGGAAGCACGGTGTCCGTTGCCTCCTGGTGCCCGCCTTGCCCCACGTGGAGACCTATGTGCGGGCGTTGGCAAGGGAGTGGGGCCCACAGCCATCGTGACAGCCTCCAATATGTACGGGAGAGTGGTCTTCTTCCTGGCATCGGAGTCCACCACACAGGAGGTGGTTGAGATGGGCCTGGCGGTGGGGGGGCGGGTTCATCCCCCTGGAGCTGATGGAAGATCTGAGGGTCCGCTTAATCCTTACCTCTGTCCCTCCCTTCCTGCCCAATGCCGCCCTGCTGCCTGCCCTTTCTGCCCTGGGGCGCCCCATCTCCGTCATCAGCCCTTTCCCCTTGGGCTGCAAGGACCCCGCCCTCTGTCATGTTCTCTCGTTCTGCCGGCAAGTGCAGCTTCAACTGCCGCCGGCGGCGCATGGCGGAGAGGTGCTCGAGGGGTACTTTCTGGTCTCCTACCAGGGAGCCCACTACCGGGTGCATTATTCAACGGGGGAGGCCTAGTGCTACCTCTGCCAGGCGACGGGGCACGTCCAGAGGGACTGCCCCTTGGCCCAGCACAGAGGAGTGTCCGGGACCCCCGAGCCCCAGCAAGGCGCCGGCCCTGTCATCACCAATACCCCTGGCTGCCCGGCACCCGAAGCTGCCCCTCTTCCTCCTTCTTGGTCCACTACTGTGGAGGAGGGTGCAGCAGAGATACCGCTTGGCATGGAAGAGGGCTCGCCCCACTGGGAATCCTCCCTCGTTTCTGCTGTCCCACCACTGCTTCCCCGAGACACTGAGCCATTGCCCTTGCCCCTCGACCCAACCCCTGTTAGCCAGCCCCTGCATGATGCCATGGAGGGCTGGTCTTCAGTGCAGGAGAAGAGAGGCAAGCAGAAGGCTCGAGCCTCATTACATCCTTCGGCTTTGGAGACCCCCCGGAAGAGCAAGAAGAGGGGCACCGATGCCGAGCCTTCCCCTTTGCACCCTGACAACTCCCATTCTGTGGTGCCGGCTGGGGACACCGTGGCAGCACTGGAAGGTGACAACGCCCCTCCTCCAGGGTCCCTCCCCAGGGAAGCACCTGAGGGTGCCCCTCTCCCCCCCTTACCATCTGAAGCTCCTGCGAACACTGAGGTGGGTGTCGCCTCGGGTGCTGACGGGGAGAACCCTGGAGTGGTGGAAGAGGATCTCTCTTCCATTTACGAGGAAATCGAGGCCTTGGGTCTGACCCCGGTCACGTAGGGGGAGGACGACCCTCTGCCAATGGGCCTCGATCTGAGCAACCTCACCCCAGTCTCCCTGTCCCCGAGTTCCCTTCCCCTGTCTGCTGCTTCTGCTCCCACCTCTGAGGGTGCCCTGGAATCTTCCATCAGCCCGGCTGCTGGTGGAACCCTGCTAACGGCCACCGAGCCCATTGGGGCGACGGCCGGTGCCCCGCTGCCAGAACCTGATTCCCAGGGGGTGTCCCTCTTGGGTCGTGGAGCACCTGACCTCCTTCCCGAGTGGAGACCCTGTTGCTAACCATCCATCTCTGGGTGCCGGGACTGCCACAAGAGCCCTAGTGGCTGAGCCTGGCATCGTTGGGGGTCTCCTTCCTGTTCCCTAGATCCCTGAGCCTAATCAGGAAGGGCCACCTTCCAGGGGCCCGACTATTGGGGCTCAGGATCCCACCTCTGCCCCTCTCCCCGATTCTCTTCCTGATCACCGCCCTACTCCTGTCCCCTGCCCCATTCCTGATGCCGGCCCTGTCCTTGCCCCCTCCACCTCCCGTGATGCCAGTGCCGCCCCTGGGAATACCCCCCAGGGAGCGGCTTCAGTAGTTTTTCCTTGTCCTGACCCATCAGGGGCTGCAGTTCTCCTTCCGCTGCCCCTTGTTGAACCAGGAAGCAGGGCAGGTTGCGTGGCGTCAGCCCATCGGATGCCACGTCGGGGGTCAGCCCCCTGCCTGCCCACCTCGGTGGGCCACGGGGCTGTGACGGGGGCCCCACTGGGGGACAGTCGTCAATCAGTGACCCCGCCCCCCCATGCACTGAGGGAGGAGCTGCAGGAGTTCCTGAGGATGTCCGTGGCTCCCATAACAAAGTCCACCTTGTGATCCACTGGTGGGGGGATTTCTATCTGATCCTCCGGGCAGCGAGAGCCCTCATGGGGGAGGGTAAGAGGACTGGGAAGCAAGCCGCCGCGGCCTATCGGCAGGTCCGCCTCTTCTGTAACTCTTTACTCACCTACGGGGTAGGTCACGGATTGCTGCATGGCCTGCTGGAGGCTGTGGGCATGTCTGCCAGCGAGAATCCACCCCCAGCTCTCCTCATTGCACCGATCATCTTTGCCACATTAAACACCCGGGGCTGTAGGATGGGTCTCCGCAGGAGCCAGGTGCTCTCCTTCCTCTGGGAGGGGGAGTACTCTGTAGTTTTCCTGCAGGAGACCCATACGGATCTGGCTGCTGAAGCTAGCTGGCAGCTGGAGTGGGGTGACGGGGCCTACTTTAGCCACCTCTCCATTCTCGTGGCTGGAGTGGCGACCCTGTTCTCCCCGACCTACGGTCCAAGGTGCTGGGGGTTGCCGAGGCTGTGCCAGGCCGCCTGCTGCACCTCTGGGTCCGCGTGGAGGGGCTTGTGGTTAATCTCGTCAATGTTTACGCCCCGACATCGGGCCCAGAGAGGTTGCGTTTTTATCAGCAGGCGTCCGCCTTCCTCAGCTCCCTGGATCCTAATGAGTGCCTGGTCCTGGGAGGGGACTTTAACACCACCCTTGAGGAACGGGACCACTCGGGGACCGAGCAGTGCCCGGCCGCCGTGGACGTCCTCCAGGAGATCGTCGAACGCCACTCCCTGGTGGACGTCTGGCGCAACCATGACGTCTCGACGTTCACCTTGTCCGTGCGAAGGCCCATTGGTCATGCCATTCCTGGCTGGACCGCATTTACCTGTCGCGTTTCCACCTTTCATGGGCCCATTCCTCCAGCGTTCAGCCGGCCCCCTTTTCAGATCACCACCTTGCCACCGTGACGGCCTCTCTTTGCGTGAAGAAGCCGGGGCTGGCCTATTGGCACTTTTAATAATAGTTTGTTGGAGGATGCTGGCTTTGTGGCATCCTTCCAGGAGTTCTGGCTGGTCTGGCGAGGGCAGAGGCGTGCCTTTCCCTTGGTGCGGCGGTGGTGGGATCTGGGGAAGGTGCGCGCACGGCTCTTCTGATGTGACTACACCCGGGGCGCCAGCCAACGGAGGGATGCGGCGATAGAGCAGTTGGAGGGGGAGGTCTTGGAGCTGGAGAGGCATCTGGCCGCCAGCCCCAAGGATCCATCCCTCTGCGGAGCCGGGAGAAGTGAGAGTAGCTCCGGGCCCTCGAAGACTATCGGGCCTGGGGTGCTTTTGTTCGATTCCGCACCCACCTCCTTCGGGAGATGGATCATGGCTCCCGCTTCTTCTACGCCCTGGAGAAAAGGAGGGGGGCCAAGAAGCACATCACCTGCCTCCTGACGGAGGACAGCACCCCTCTCACAGATCCGGCAGAGATGTGCGAGAGGGCCAGGGCCTTCTACGTGACTCTTTTCTCCCCGGATCCGACCGATCCTAAGGCTTGCAGAATGCTATGGGACGGACTCCCAACGGTCAGCACGGGTGACCACGATTGGCTTAGAGCTGCCTCTCACGCTGGCTGAGTTCTCGGAAGCCCTCCGTCGCATGCCCACCAATGAATCTCTGGGCATGGACGGGCTGACGGTGGAGTTCTACAGCGTGTTCTGGGACGTCCTCAGCCCAGACCTGGTCACTGTCTGGGCCGAGTCTTTGCAGAGCAGGGTCCTCCCTCTCTCGTGCAGGTGAGCCATGCTCACCTTATTGCCAAAGAGGGGGAACTTCCGCGATTTACGGAATTGGCATCCTGTCTTGCTCCTCAGCATGGACTACAAAAAAGTTGCGAAGGCCATCTCGATGAGGCTAGGGTCCGTGCTGGCGGATGTGGTACATCCTGACCAGACCTACACCGTCCCGGGCTGCACGATCTTTGATAACTTGTATCTGGTCCGGGACCTTCTGGAATTAGGGTGAAGGGAGGGTCTGTCGTTCACCCTTTTGTCCCTGGATCAGGAAAAGGCGTTCAACAGGGTGGATCACGGGTATTTCCTGAGCACTCTATGAGCGTTCGGCTTCGGACCCCGGTTTGTGGGTTTTCTCCAGGTGCTGTACGCTTCTGCGGAGTGTCTGGACAGGCTCAACAGGACCCTGACTGAGCCAGTCAGCTTTGGGCGGGGAGTACAGCAGGGGTGTCCCCTCTCAGGTCAGCTGTACGCTCTGGCGATCAAGCCCTTCCTCTGTCTCCTCCGCAAGAGGTTGACGGGGTTGGTGCTTCGGGACCTGGAGCTGCTGCTGGTCCTGTCGACGTACGCTGACGATGTGCTTCTCGTGGTCCAGGACCCGGGCAACTTGGCGCGGGGGGAGGCTTGCCAGGCTGTGTACTCGGCGCCCTCCTCCGCCCGGATCAACTTGGTCAAGAGCTCTGGCCTGGTGGTCGGGGACGGGTGGCAGGTGAGCTCCCTCCCACCCACACTTCAGGCCATCCGGTGGAGCGCTGGTCCACTGCTCTATCTCGGCATTTACCTTTCTGCCACGCATCCTTCTCTGCCGGAGAACTGGCACAGGGTGACAGAGCGGCTCCGGAAATGGACAGTACTACTCCGGTGCCTTTCCCTTCAAGGGAGGGCACTGGTGCTTAATCAGCTGGTCCTGTCCATGCTCTGGTACTGGCTCAACATCCTGGTCCCAGCCCCGGATTTCCTAGCCAACCTCCGGAAGGCGATTCTGGAGTTCTTTTGGCCAGGAATGCACTGGGTCTCTGCAGGGGTCCTCCACCTGCCCTTGGAGGAGGGGAGGCAGGGGCTGAAGTGCCTACGCACTCAGGTCCATGTCTTCCGCCTCCAGGCCCTGCACAGGCTCCTGTATGGTGCAGGAAGTCCGGAGTGGAGCGTATTGGTGCATGCCTTCCTCTGCCGCTTCCAAGGGCTCCGATACAACTGGCAGCTCTTTTACCTCCATCCGAGTGGTCTTCCGCGAGACCTCTCCGAGCTGCCGGTCTTCTACCAAGACCTCCTCCGGACCTGGAAGCTCTTTTCAATGACCAGGTCCTTGGCGGCCACCGTGAGGGTTAATCTCCTCGCAGAGCCCCTGCTACACAATCCCCAGCTTCGTGTGCAGGTGGCGGAATCCCCTGCGGTGCCTCAGAGGCTGGTCTTGGTGGAAGTCACCAGGGTCGGAGACCTCCTGGACTATGACCAGGGAGACTGGCCGGATCCCCTGATGCTTGCTCAGCGCATGGGGCTCTCCAGCCCTCGTACTCCCTGGCATGTACTTCAGGAGGTGAAGGCCGCTTTAAGGCCCACTGCTCGGGCCTACCTTGACTGGGTCCTGCAAGAGGGCATGCCCCACCCACCCTCCACCCCTGGCCCTGTGGACATTTTTATTGGGCCCCTGCCCTGTGGACCCAATCGGCCCCCCCCGCCCTTTCACTGCGAGCTGGCTGCATGATCTGCAGCCGGTTCTGTTCCAGACCGAGCCACGGAAACATCTGTACACGCTCGTGCTCCACACTCTTCACTACCTCCTCCATCTCAGCTGCTGAATTCAAACAAGGATATTCAGGTTATTTAGGGATTTGATTTTGTGTGTTTTTTTAAAGCAGTGGATCAATCTGCCATGGGAAATTATGGATTCAACTTCACTGGAAATATTCCAGGTTACACTAGGTCATCTATTATGGGTAGGTTAGGAATAATTAAATCAAGCCTGCCACAATGCAGAACAATGGAATAGATGACCCTTTAGAGATACCTTTCAACCTAAATAACTATAAGAAAAAGAGATTTGTTATGTTTCTCACTGTGAACAGGACCATTTATAAGGATAAGCCAGGAAAGTATCTAAACATCCAAAATCATTTGGCTGTTTTAGATAAATATAAAAATGTTTTTTCCATTGCTACTGAAATACTGCTCTAAAAGTAGCTTCTATGTTAAAACAAACCCTATACTAACCAGTAAGATTAAGGTACCATTTACAGCTAAAACAGAGGTATAATGTTAAGATTTGTAACTATAAGCCAAACACTTAGCCTGTCTTAAAGGTTTTCTCTTTTAGATTATTTCAGTTTAAAGGCTGCAAGGAGGAATTGTTTCCAAAAAGAAAGAAAGGACGGCAACATCTTATAACATTCCAATAAATGTGCCAAAGCAAATGTTTACTCCATGACAAACGTGCACATGTAATAAGAGGTTTTCTTCCCTGCTTTTGAATGTCTGTTACATTTCTGTGTAGTTTGTAAAAGAAAAGTTTTAAGAAGACTCCTCAGGAGTCTTGTAAATTTCATTTTACAGGCTGCCTACAAGAACATGGCAGACACACACTCAGGAGAAGATACATTCATATCATGTTCCTGTACATCAGTCAGGAAATAGCTTTAGCTCTACGAACATTTACTATATCTCAAAGAACCACAATCATATTTAAATATTGAAAATGGATTAAATTATGCTTGATAGTGCTATTCTGTTTGAGGAACATACCGAACATGCAATTACTTACTAAAGTACAAATCTTTTTCAGTTCAGACTTGTATGTTATAAATCTAAAACAAGGCAAGAAAGGAGAAAACTGCGTATTGTAACATTGACTGGGCAAGGCTTTTGATGGGACCAGTACAGGAATGTCAACACATATAACTACCATTTGGGTTTGTATAAAATACTATATTTATTCCACACTGTACCCTGGAGGTGCTACTTACTTTAGACTCAATATACATGGTTTCAGTGTCTATTTCAGATGAAGATTCCAATAGATGTACAAGATCAAACACACTTTTCAAAGGAGCAGTTGAATAGCAGTCCTTCTTGCAATCAGTTCACTATGATACCTTTGTTACTGTATCTAATGCAAAACCCTATAAGGCCTGCATGTGAAATACAACTGACAATGTAATAGCTGCCAATGGAAACATATAATCATTGGTCTGAAAAAGCACTTTATTTCAAAGTGTAGTAAAAGACCTATATAAATGCAAATACAACAAAATATACAATTGATTTTTATAGATTTTTTAAGTCTTAAATGTAAGTAAAAGCTCCACAGACTACCAGACTTCAGCTGCTAAATGTCACAATGACTCCCTAAAGGGAAATGGAATAATGTTCCAGAATAACATTTTTCGGATGGCCCCTGCTGCTTTGTGATCTGCTTTGATTACCCTGCCCCCAGATTTCGTGTTAAAAGAGCTTTTTAAAAGCACACCAAGATATCATCACAAGAAATGTAATATAACTACCTTTGAACCTGTAGTTTTTATTTACAAAGGGGGGGAAGGGAGAGAGGAGAGATGGTGTTTCTGTTTAGTTGCCTGATTCTGCAAGTTCTTAAATGCCCTCTGCATAAACAGTTCATTGGAAGCCTGTGCACTATACATAGAGCTTAGGTAATGTTTAGACTGCTATGAATGTTTGTTGGAAACAGCCCTAGCCAGCAGCCACAGTGCAGAAAATGAATGGAGTTGAACCAAAGCAGCCATAATAAAAGGAAAATGGATAAAGAGATGATTATCACACAGTACTTTTGCTCTATCCCATCATCAGTCATCAACTGTGGTTCTAGTAAACGTCTGGAGTACAGGAGGTTACCGCTGTCTTGCAAACACAAAATCAATCAAGCAACACGTGAGTTTAAAGGGGCACATATTGTACATGCAAAAAGAACAAGTAGCATATTATGCTAAGCATACTGTGTAGATAAAATAGAGTGGAATCCCATTTTAAGGATTAATCATTTTCAATGTTATACCTGAATGACTCCTTAAAGAAGTGAACTTTCCGAATCAGAAACCTACACAGAAGAAAAAATGAGGTCTTCAAGACAGAATGAGCTCTAGTATGCAGAGCCAGCGCTTCCATTTAGGCAGCCTAGGCAATTGCCTAGGGTGCCAGGATTATTGCTGGGCGGCATTTTGCCGGAGGGGGCGGCAGGCGGCTCCGGTGGAGCTGCCGCAGTAGTGCCTGCAGAGGGTCGGCTGCTCCCTCGGCTCTGGTGCAGCTCCCGCGGGCACGACTGCGGCAGCTCCACCGTAGCCCACGGAACCAGGGCACGGGGCGGCGAAATTGCTGTGCGCCTAGGGCGCTAAAACCCCTAGCACCGGTCCTGCTAATATGTATGTGTCAAACTGAAATTATAACTGGCCACAATTAGCACTCCTACAGCTTGTTGCTTTCTTGACCTCCAGCCAATTGACGTTGAAAATGATTATTTTCATAAGTTTGAAAATATCAATGACAATCTTATTGCCAATCTGATCCTTACAAGTGAATTCAGTGAGGGGAAACAGCAGTGTATGCAACTGCCTTTTGGAAAGCACATGAGTGAATGGTCACTTCAAGAGGCAAGAACTAGCCCAGAGTAGACACTGTAGTCATTAAATTTCTCTTCATTTATAATCACTTTACTTGACATGAAAAGTTTTTGTTCCTACCAGTTGCCTGTGGCAATAAGCTGGGAAGGTGAACTCCAGCAAGATTTAAGGTACACGCAGGGCCGGCCCCAGGCACCAGCATTCCAAGCTGGTGCTTGGGGCAGCCATGTGCAAGGGGCAGCAGTCCCTGTTGTTTTGCCTCCAAGCAGCGTGCCGAATTGCCGCCGTGGGCGGCGGGGACAGTCCGTGGGCTGTTAGGGCGGCAGCCAAGTTTCCGTGGCTGCGGCAATTCAGAGGCAGCTTCTATGTTTAGCTGTCCGCAGCGGCTTCAGCTAAACATAGAAGCTGCCGCCAAATTGCTGCCACCGCAGAAACACACCTGCTGCCCTAAGGGTACACGGACTGCCCCGGCGCCCATGGCGGCAATTCGGTGCGCTGCTTGGGGCGGCGAAAACTGTAGAGCCGGCCCTGGGGACACAAACAACAAGTCATGAGAACATTGTGATTTAATGGAATAAAATCCCTGAACGTAGCCCAGAAGTATCTCAATACAGCAACAAAACTATGTGACAAGGCTGGGATTACCAGTGGTGCTGCCTGGATTGTAGATACAGCTTTCCCCCATCTCCAGCATCCCTTGCCAACAACCCCTTTAATGCTGTGGTGGTCCCCCTTTCAGTAGATAGCGACTCAGCACACTGGCCAGGTCACCAATAAAGTTCCTCCCCTTTTGTGTTAACAGAGTCCAACAAAATATACGTCATCCAACATCTCAGCAAAAGAAAAGGTCTTCAGCCCACCTCTGGACCCGTGTTGGTTGTATATCCTTGCTTCAGGGTTTACATTGTTTCAATCCTCCCTTATCTCAGGGCAAGGGGGTGGGGAGAAGGTTGGAAGAAGGAGTTTGTGCTCCCTTCATGAGAGGGAGCTTTGGTAGAGAAGCTGAGCCCTCCCTCTCCACTGGGCTCCAATGAGGGGCCCTACAAGAGTCAGTGATAACCAACACTCTGAAGTATTTTGGGGCTGCCTCCATGGGCCATTTCCTACCACTTTCTACACCCCTGTCCAGGGTGTAGTCAAAAGCCCTGCAAATGATCCACTAGATGTTAGAACAAAGGATTTTCTAATCCTAGGGAAAGGCTAGTTGTCATAGTATAATTCCCAAATCTGGACCTTAGCGTCCAAAATATGGGTACTAGCATGAATTCCCCTAAGCTTAATTACCAGCTTAGATCCTGTAATGCTGCCACCAATCAGGACTTAGACCAGAGCGCCTGATAGACTCTGGTCTCCCCCAAAACTTTCCCTGGGGACCCCAAGACCCAAATTCCTTGAGTCTCACAACAAAGGGGAATAAACCATTTCCCTTCCCCCTCCTTTCTTCCTCCCAGCTCTTTCCCGCCCTGGGTACACTAGGAGATCACCGTGATTCAACTCCTTGAATCACCACACAGAGAGGAATGATACCTTCCCCCAGAGGCAATCCAGATTCAAGCTTCGTGAATCTAAAACAAAGGGATTCCACCCTTTCCCCTCCCTTCTCCTTCCCTGTCAAGTACAGACTCAATTCCCTTAAGCCTCAACAAGGGGGAAAAAATCAGACAGGTCTTAAAAGCAAAACTTTTAATAAAAAGAAAGAAAAAAGTAAAAGGTCTGTCTCTGCAATTTAGATGGTAAAAAGTTACAGGATCTGTCAGCTTATAGAAACTAAAAAGAAGCCTCTCCCCAGCAAATACAATTTAA
Source organism: Gopherus evgoodei (assembly GCF_007399415.2). NCBI lineage: Eukaryota > Metazoa > Chordata > Testudines > Testudinidae > Gopherus > Gopherus evgoodei. The sequence continues at coordinate 72,920,997 of NC_044330.1, read as the reverse complement.
TATACTTCCAGCAAACTACACAATTGCAAATAAAGGAAAAGAAATAAAAAGACTATACCGCCTTTCTACCTTTTTACTCACAAAATTGGAACAGAAGATAAGAGAGCCTGTAGGTACATGTGGTCACTCTCAGAGCCCAGAGAGAACAAAGCCAAACCCAGAAAACACAAACAAAGGCTTCCCTCCACCGAGATTTGAAAGTATCTTGTTTCCTGGTTGGTCCTCTGGTCAGGTGTTTGGGTTCCTGTTTGTTAACCCTTTACAGTTAAAAGAGACATTAACCCTTAGCTATCTGTTTATGACACTAGTCGTCTAGGGCCTGGGGTTGCTGCTGCTTGCAGTCCTTTCCCCAAAATCCAGAACTCCTGATGTACCTTATTCGGGACTACCTGAAATAAGTTTTTCCTCCTCCTCCTCTCCTTTCTTCTCCTCCTCCTCCTCCAGTTTTTTGGCCTACCAGACTTGATTCCTGAATCCAGGGCCAGCTCTAGCTATTTCGCTGCCCCAAGCACGGCAGCATGCCACGGGGGGCGCTCTGCTGCTCGCTGGTCCCGTGGCTTCGGTGGACTTCCTGCAGGCGTGCCTGCGGATGCTCCACCAAAGCTACGGGACCAGCGGACCCTCCGCAGGGACGCCTGCGGCAGGTCCACCGGAGTCACAGGACCAGCGGACCCTCCGCAGGCACGCCTGCGGGAGGTCCACCGGAGCTGCCTACCACCCTCCCGGCAACCAGCAAAGCTCCCCCTGCGGCATGCTGTCCCAAGTACGCACTTGGCTAGCTGGGGCCTGGAGCCAGCCCTGCCTGAGTCCACGATTGTGATGCACTGTACTTTGTATCTTTTTCACAACTTATAGTCTTGCATCTGTCCCGGTATTATTCAAGAATTGCAGAAGAGCTTTTTTTATTGAGTTCCCTTTTCCTTCTATTCATGACAGATGTTGCAAGAAAAAAATTGTTCCTTTAAGGCCTCTGAGTGTTCTATAAAAACATCTCCAATCATTGGTATAGTCTTCACCATCCCAAAGGATATGATCTATCCTTACATGTTACACATAATCCATCTTTGTGCATGTTAATTAGAAATAAATTACTATTTAATCCACAATGCCCTGTAAGAATTCTAAATAAAGCCACATCACTCTTTCTCTCAGGGCCTTGGATTGTTAACTGCTGAGCATAATTCTTGGGATATTTACCCCTTTGTTTCACTTGCCCATAGCTCTTGTCATTCCTTCCTTAGCTCATTTTTATTAGGTTTTTATATTTCACTTTGCTTAATGGGATTCCTAGATCAACTTGTTAATGATTAATAGCACTTTTTGCCTGCTATCCCTACATGTGCCCAGACCCATGCTATTACTATGGTTATATCCAGCAGTGTCAGTTCAGTTGTTAGCAGTAATATTTCATTAAGAATACCTATTTCTGCTGTCAGATATACCACTGTAAGTTGCCTGCAGTCCTGATAAGGAGTCAGATAGCATGGCCATGGCAGCTGGCCACACACCTAAAGCCCACCGTAGTGCTAGCATAATCCCTGTTATCTCAGCAGTGAAGTTACATACAAAGTTACTTAGCCTTCTGGCTTTCTTGAGTTCGGGTGAGGGCACGTAGAAAAATATTCGCACTCTTCTTGTTCCTTTCTTTTTCAAGCATTCTGTATATATTTGGCAATAGTGTCTCCACTTATCACAAATATATTGATTTGCTATATCTTGTGTATTATTCTTTTTGATATATTTATTATGCAATTCCATGTCTATCTAAAGGGGATTGTTTTCCAGTGATAAGAGTATTTTCCCATAATGATGAATTTTGCTCTTTTTCAATCCTTTCTTTTTATTCAGATCCTTTATCCTCTTCTGTACCCTACTTCCACTGGGAATATTCATATTTTTGTCCTGCCTGGCTTCTACCTAATTCCCAACAATCATTATATAATAGCTTCCTGTTGTCATCTTTGTTCTTACCTAGTGCTTTGGCCCAAAAGGTTACATCTAGCTGCTTCATTCTAAGAGTGATATGCATTTCACCAGCTGCTATCTGTAGTACTCACAGAGATGTAATAATGAAGGCACCACATGTGATACATAGTGTTCATGTACAAATAAAGTCTAGTTTTCTCAGATTTGTGTTCGCTGCTGACCCGAAGCCTGGTATCCATACTCAATAATTGGTCTAATGAGCACTCTGTAATACATTACCACCATTTTTTTCATCTGTTCCCCAGGATGTTCCAGAGATATTCTTAAATAATTTAATTCTACCTTTGCACTTATCTTAAGTGGTATTAATATAGTCCTGCCAAGCAAGCTTGTTTTCAAATATCACACCTAAGAATTTGTCATTTTCACACTATACTTATCTGTTGGTCATATGGGTATAATTTTACATCTTTTTGGATTTTCCTTGTTGTGAAGATCACCTTAGTTTTGTCTAGGGAGAATATGAAGCCCTACCTATCTCCCCCTTTCTCACTTCTCTTCAGTGCATCATTGATTCTTTTGTCAGCACTTCCAAGGTTTCTGCTTTTGGTCCATATGGCACAGTTGTCAGCCAGTTGGGATAATTTCATTCCCCTGTGGAGTTCTGTTTGTAATTGAATATACATTTGGACTTGTATAGCGTTTTTGTTTAAGAAGTCCTTTACCCATCTGTACATTTTTCCTACAATACCTATGAGGCCACTTTATGAAGTAGTCCCTCTCTCCATAATACATTGTAGGCTTTTCTCTATGCCCAGGAAAGTTATCATCATGAATTATTTTCTTTCCGTGCTTTTATGTGCTTCTTTCTTTATCCTTACAATGGATAAGACAATGGTCTCTCCAGTCCCATACTTTTCTACCTAAATACTCTGTGATGGCAATTGGTCTATGTGCCTACAGCTTTGAGTGCAACTTAACTGGCTTCCTCACTGAGACAGTAATTGCATGTGCCCAATCCTTATGTATTTCACTTTTTTGCCATACGTTATTATTATGTAATATGTAATCACTTTGTAATTTTATCATCATCCTCAAGCTTCCTTTGCTTCTGTGTTTAAGCATTTCAAAGCTTATTTCATCCTGCCTGGTGCCGTGCTTTTCCTCCTTATCATCACTTTTTGGAGCTCTCTCATACTAAAGTTCTCATTGCAAATAATAACCACCTCTTCATCATCTCATGATCATTTTAATGAATGTTTTGTCCCCTCTTCCTTACTGCTATCCTTTGATCATACTCATTACTGACTTTCTGAAACACAGTGGACAGAATTTCTGCTTTTTCTTTGTTGGCGCTTACTACTCCATGGCCTGCAACTGCAAGGCTTGGTATTATGTGGCTTTGACTCTTTATTCCATTTATTTTTCTAATTTGTTTATATACATCTGCAATGTGGGTATGTTTATTTACTTTCCCACAGTATGTTCTCCGGCTTTCTCTTTTTTCCCTTTGTTCAACTGCCTGACTTTCTTTATATTTCATTAAGTCCTCGTTACATAAGAAATTTTCTGCTGTCTTGTATGCCTTATTCTTCTCCCCAAGTACCATTTCATATTCCTTGTTCCACTCTGGAACACTTTTTCTTCTCTTTAAGTAATGTTGATAGCCTAGGAATAGTGAGCCTGGTTGTCTTTCTGATTGTCTTAGTAACATTACTACAGAATTGCTCAACATACTCATTTATATATTGTTCATTCACATTCCTCACTTGTGTTTCTAAAGAGTTTCCCATTAGCTTTTTTCTTTAAGATTCCAAGTGGGGATATTATATTAATACCCTTTAATATTTCCTTTTCCTTGATACGTAATTCATGTCAAGAAGTGGTCACCACTCATTCCCTCCCTCTCTGTAAATTTCCCAGCTGCATTTATGTGCTATGATCCTGATCCAGGCATGCAAAGCTTCCATCAGTTGTATTGAATCTGGTAGGTGCTCCAACATTTAATATGACTAAACCATTCTCTTCAAAGAATTACTCTAAACATTTTCCATTTTTATCATTTTTTTTACTGCCCCATGATCTGTTGTGACTATTCAGTTCATCATAGATAATGAATGGGCATGTGACATTTGCAATCAATTCTTTCAGGTCCATAGCTTCTAGTTTCCTGCCTGGGTTGCAGACATTATAGTCTGCCCTGCTTCTGAGCTATCTGGCTCTTTTTTTAAGTCCCTCCTCCAGCTGAAGCAGGCTGTGTAGGTGTGGCATGGCAGAGCGGCTTGGGTCCCAGATTGCTCCTTAACCCTTTCTGTCCAACACCTCATTAAAAATCACCTTGTTGGAGTTTTTTACAGAGAGCTTCCCTGCTCACATATACTATTCCAAGATACATAAAAAAAAATTGCAGTACAAAAGGAACTGATTTATCGAAGCAGAAACCCTTCCTCTTTTGATAAGTCACCTTGGAGTAAAAGAATAAGATTGCAGATAGAGGACTGTGTCTGCTTAGAGAGGAACTCAGCAAGTAGCTGGATGAATGGCTGAGTGAGGACCATAGTAGTGACAAAAAGGGAGTTTTGATTTCATATTACAACTGCTATGGGACTGGTAGGACAGAAAAAGCTATTACAGAAAAAGAGACAGTAAAAAGTGCCTCTGATACTTAAACAGTTTTTAAAAGCTATGGAGGTCCAGGCCTAGAAGGATCTATGTAACCAGAACAGAGTCTGTGGTTCAGGACATGAATAAATGTGGTATTTCCTCCATGTATTTTGACAGGATCAAGTTTTGGCCCTTTGGCTTTTAATTATTGTACAAAGAATTTGTTGGGTTGAAGTTTTCTTTAACACAAATACATGTTGTCTTCGCCTGGCAATTTACCTTACAAACAGAGGCAGATCCTCTGCTGGTGTAAAAGTCAACCTTCTTGCATTTAATGGAACTATGCCAATCTACACCAGCCTGGAGGATATGTCCAGTAAAATACCACCTCAATTATTTCTGTTTCCCCAGTTTTAAACCTACTGTAGGTGCCTGAAGTTCTACCTCTCCATGGAGATCTGCTGTATATGGGCAATATAAATGGAATTTCCAAAACAGCTGGATGCTTGTGAAACCCACTGTGGTGTTCAAAAGACAGCCTATTCAGGAACTGATACTGTTACAAAACTTTGGTGTTTAAATCTGCACTAACTTTAACCTTTGGACATGGGCTGATCTTGCCTCTCTCTGGCAGGTATTTCTCACTCTTGTACTGTCTTCGTTGACGGGACAGAAATACAACTGGTAAAAATCATTCCAGAAATATACTACATAAAAGATCATAAATATCATGTGATCAAGTACATAAGAACTCCTATATTTACTTTAGGAAACAAATAGGAACAATTCAAAGCTTAAAATATCTATCTGCAAGGATTAGGAAGAAGTTTAATTTCCTTTCAATCATCTGATCCTAGCCAACATCTGAATAAAAAATCCTGGACTAAATGAGCCACTGAGGTCAGTTATAAGGGATCAAACAGAGGTGCCAATATCTAAACTTCCACCAAAAAATAATGAGAGTCATGGGTATTCAGAACTTAGGCTAACTGGAAAACAAAGTTCTGTTTCTGTGAAAATTTCAAGGTTTTAGACATTTATAAAGACATTGGGGAATGAAAATGAGACCTCCTGGAATTTTTCATGAAAAAATTAGAGCAAGCCAGTCCAAATAGCCAATAGCCCCACAGTTAGGGCACTGACCTTAACTGAATCAGGGAGAGCAGGGACTTGAATTAAAGTGTCCCATAACCAACAAGTTATTCGGGTCTCCCTCAGCCTCTTTAGTTTTGACCAGTAATTCCATCTGGGACCTAAAAAAACCCTCCTAATTCAAGTTTTGTTAAAACTGATACATTTTCTCAAAAAGTTTCAGCTTGACAAATTGTATGTTTCATCAAAAAACAAAAAACCCCAAACCCATTCCATTCATAACCATATCCAGTATTGTTATAAGGAACACAGATTATTTTTGGCCTCTCAATCAGACTCCTGCTTATATGGAAATTACTTCTGGATCTATTAAGCAATTATACAATTAGTATATGCTGGTGCATTAAACTATTGTATAATTCATGATATTTACTAGTAAATCCAATAAATTAGTATGTGATTTTAAAATAGCTTAATTGTATCTATGCTCTGTAACAAAGCAGCAGACATATTTTGTAGTTTCTCCAATAATGCTGTTCTAGCTGACATCTACTTATAGAACAGCATTGTAGAACCAGTTAAAGAACATTCTGTATGTTGTATGTAGCCATTATTATAGAACTTACTACCAGAAGGCCAAAGACAAATACCACAGGTGAGCTTCCTCTCTTCCCCTTCCTTTGCATTTACAGTACATTTTTGTATTGTAAAGGTGTGAGCAGTCAGTGTAGTGATACAGGGTTTCCTCACCTCAATATTTCCCCACTGGGGTGGCGGTAGGTTTGCTTTGCCTTGAGCATGGAGGAACCACACATACTAACCAAATAACATGCCCCTCGTTTGGCAGTTTTATGTAGTCCCCTATAGTCAATAGTTAACCTCCATGTACCACCAGGTTTTTTGACTGGCCAAATTGGTGCCATCTTAGGCGCTGAACACCTTCTGATCAAATTTTGTTTTTCCAATTCTGTTATTACTTGCCTTAATGATTCCTTTGCTTCCTGAGGTATTGGGTACTGTTTTATAAATGGGGGTGTATCTCCCTCTAATGTAACAGAGGTCTGTATTTTGTCTGTGTCTAGGGAGTCCACTGCCCAGACAGTTTGAATTTCAGTCTACCAGCTCTCCCAGCCTTTTGGTGCGGGAGGCGGTTGTTTAGGTTTTATTGCTTTCATCGTCTGTGTAGCCAGTCCCATAGGGATCAGATTGGTATCATTTGTGCCTTGCATTACAGTGAGAATTTGTCTAATACACATGTTGGGAAAATCCAAGATCAATCCCAAGCGTTTAATTGTCTCTGCCCCAATTAAATTCTCTCTTCCTGCAATAGCGCACTTCTCATGAATAGTATGCATTCCAAACTGGAGGAGAAGGGTTTTAACATTGTACGTTTGGTTAGTTCCAGATATTCCCTGTATTTGCACCGACTCCCCAATTGGATATGCATCAAAGTCATCTTTTACTATAGGAATTCCAGCCCCCGTGTCCAATAGAAAATCTACTAGCCCTTCCCCGACTCGAATGTTTAAATGGGGACGTCCCCAAACATCTGCTGTCATGGGTTGCTGAAAGATGCATTCCGAGTCGTGGATAGGGCTGTCCTATGCTACTGTATCAGTAGCGATTGGGTCATTCAATCCTGATGTTAGGACCGTCGCCCTAGCTACCTTCGTCACTGTCTTATCTTTTTCCTGTTGAGACTCCTTGCCAATCATACATGCCTGCAGTTGTGCCTGCAGCCTTTCAATCTCTCCTTTCAGGTTCAAGTTTTCCTGTTTTAGAACTCCAGGAGGTACCCATGCACTCTCCCTGTCATCTCTATTCAGTCCACGACCTCTCCAACCCCGGCCACGACCACGGGAAGAGTATCCAGGACCCTCTGTTTTCCATTGTCCTAACTGAGTACGCAGCTCATTAACAGGAGTTCCTTCCTGCTGCTTCACTGCCGTCTCTACCTTTGCAATCCTTTCATCCCAGGGCACCTCTTTACCTCCATTCTCACACCAAGCATTTATCCAGTCTGACCCACCAGGAGGCAGCGCCTCCAAAACAATTTGCTTTAAATCTTCCAAGTTAGTAGACCCTGCTGATAATCTGATATAAGTCTGAATCCTGTCTGTCAGCTTAGCCGGAGCTTCTCCTGGCAACCTTGCAATTCCCTTAAGGGTTGCTAACTCACTGGATAACTTAAAGTGCTTCTGAACCACACGTTTAAGCATTTGTGCAACATCATCATCAAAACCGAAGGTATGACAGTTCAGGGGCCCCAAAAGGGTTTGCACTAAAATCGGTTCCAGCAACATGTCAGTTCCTACTGCTTTGTGTAACTGTGAGCCTTTATGGAGCCATGCCATGAACTCATTAAATTTTTCAGAGGGGAGAAAACCAACAGCTCCAACTAACACAGTTAGTTCATTAACCTTTAAAGCATTGAGCCTGGCTCTTAAGCCGCTTATGCATGGTGGACGAGGGGTGATCTTATATTCCTGATTCTTTTCCCTTTCCGCATAGTTACAGTGGAGCCATGGGTCTTTTAAATGATCAGTTAATTTTTTCATTTCAGTTTCCACTTCATTCCATAACTTTAATGGAGGGGGGCTATTGGTACGTGGGGTAGCATCGAGGGTCATTTGGTTAAGAGGGTGAGAGGATTTTCAGTAGGGCACTCTGTCCCATTTTCACTCATTTCTCCTACTTTTACTGGAATTGATCTAGGTCTTGGGGAGGGTTTACCCAGAACCTGGCTTACATCATAAGGTGGCGGTTGCGGTGCGGTAGCCCCTGCCCATGGGTCACGACAGGATGCTTCAACAGAGTCATTCCACATATCCCCATTGCAACACCCATCCCAACTGTCCCATGTTCCATCTTTTAATTTGGCAAGAGCCACCTGTTTCCATTTCTGTCCCCATTCCTCAGGTATTGTAACAGCACCTGTAGTACGTTGGACACCAAGGGACAGCACTTTCTGCTTCTGCAGGTTTTCCACAGCTGTCTCCAGTTTTTTATTTTCCTGCTTTACTTGCTCGAGCATATCATGAGTCTGGACTGCCTGTTGCCCTGCTAACAGAGCTTGGGCTTTCCAGTGCTCAACTGCCCGGGTTGCCTCTTCTACTGCCTGATTTGCCTCTTCTACTTCCTTTGTTTTTTCCATTACCTGATTGGCCAGCATGCCAGCATGCTGTCTAAGCCATCTCACTGCCATAGACATGAGTTGTAAAATTCTTGCTTTCTTACTCTTATTACCATTTTTCAGAGCCTCGGTTTCTACCATCGCTCTACATATGCCAGTCCATGTTTCCCCACTCTCTTTTTTAAATTCATATCAGTGTTGTCAGATGTTACCGGTGTTGTGCTCTGCTCTCTCCTTGTTAGTATCACTAGGCTGTGTGCGTGTGTTCCCTCTTGTACTGCCCCAGCTCTGCAGATAGCTGACACAGCAGACCCAAAGGGAATCCCCAAAACCACAGAGTCTGGTAAGGTACGAAGGCACGTCGGCCAGATTTATTGCCATATGGACACAATTGCAGTTCCCTGTAGGTTTCTTAGCCTAATTCAGGGCATACTAGGAGAAAGTGTCCCCGGTCAATGGGCTCGGCTCACTCAGTGGCGGGACTTTCCACTGCCCCCTCGGCCAGACCCAGACACCGCCCCAGGGATGCATTCTTATACACTGGTACAAACAACTTACACATCACTCCTGATGTACTGAGGTGCAACCCCTCTACGCAGCAAGGTACAACCCTTCTACGTAGTCAGGTGCCGCCTCTCACCTTGTACATGTTGGTTCGAACACAACAACTCTATCCATCATGTTACCCTTTTGCCCCTGTCGTTGGGATGGGTCGGCCAGCTCTTTCTTATCTACGGAATGTTCCAGTATAAGGTTTCTGGTACCATGTTTATACTTCAATATGCTAGGTGATTATATGTTTATGCAACATCAGCCCTTTCCTTGTCAACTTCTGTGAACCGAGCCGGCTTTCAGCTCACAGCTTGACTTTGCTTTTAGCTAAATCTTGACCATTACTTTAGTTCAGGCCTCAGGCCTCATACTGGGCCTTTATCAGGGCCTTCACTTACTACAATCCAAGCCCAGATGAAGTCAATGCAAAATTTCTCCAGTGACTCCAGTGGTCTTTGGCGCAGGTCCATGCTACACTACACAACCTAATAGGTGCCAATAAGGGTTTTTTTTCTTTAAAGCAGGAACTGCCAGTGCTGTGGGTGGAGACCAGGCCAATAATCTCACCCACTTCGATAAATCCTATCTTAACAGCCAGTCCAGCATTATTTTCTATCTTTTAATTCCTCTTCAACCTCACATTTGTACTGTAACAACCAGGAAGTAACTATAGTAATAGTAAACAAATAATGACTGGCACCTACTGTACTTACTGAAGTTAACAAGATACTCAGCCATAAAGCAGGGGTTGGATGGGGAATATTATGTGCCTTAATCTTTCCTAACAGTTCCAATATATTTAAGAAAAGTCTCCTCTGTGTGTATGAAAAATCAAATATACTCACACCACCAGTATATCTTCTGTTGAACTTGTTTCATTAGGGAATCTATCTTTTTAAATACCTTTCTTGATCTTGCACTTTTTTTAGGAGACAAAGTAAAAAAACTCTCCTTTCTAATTCATATTTTAGTTGTCCTTTAGTACCATCAGCAAAACTGTCACTTAGAGACTCTCTTGTGGGCTTTATGGGACAGGTTTATGTAAAACAATCATTTCTGTTAAAGCAATTGAACATGTACCTGTACCAGAGGGAGTTTGCCATCTCTCTCTCTATTCAATAAGGTGCTTCAATGACTGTACTTACAATTCTTCTTCAAAAGGTAAGAAGACTGTTGTTACAGACTCATCCTTATCTCACAAACCACATCACCTGTCAGTTTTCTCCATTACAAGCAGCTTGCAGAGAATACAATTAAAAAATCAAGCTTTGATTTTAATTTCCCTCCGGAGGAACACAACTGAGTTGTTTTCAGTCAGGTTATGGAATGCAGGCTCCCTACCACCACCACATTAGAAACAATGTGCATATCATTTAGGGATCCTCTAATGTTCATAAGCACTTTTTCAGGCCTCCATGAAAGTTTTTAACATTTGAAAAGAATGCTGAGTAAGGAATTCTGATAATAAAAATGCACCAAATGTTGTGCATATCCCAATAAGTTATTTAAGTACACTGATAAAAATAGTCCTATGATTAAGAAAAGCTATGTTATTAGTAGATTATGTGGCAGCTGAAGGTGTTCTTTTGGGTTGCATTCTGAGAGTTTATTGTTGAGAACATCACATATATAATTTCCTATTATATATATATAAACCAGCAGTAGAAAAATGGCTGTATAAATATCGTATATCCCTTTAGATTACAGCAATAAAGTAGAATGTTTGGTTCATTTTCTCTTGCTGAACTACTTATGATGCCCAAACCTAAATCCTACATCCAACCTATAAGTTCATCGATGGCACTGAGACCTGAATCTGGATCCAGAGACTCACTTTATTGCTCATTTCTCTCTCTAACTGGTGGGCTGAACCAAAATCCCAGTTAGTAACACTACCAAACTTGAAAACCCAGACTTTACAGATGCCTGTCTGTTTATATTTAACCACTGACAAGTATTACCTCAATACTTAATTCTGCCTTGAGTGTGGGGAACTAGACTAGAAGACCTCTCAATGTCCGTTCCAGTCCTATAGTTCAGTGCTTTACAAGGTATAACAGGAAGAAAGTTCTTCCCTAAAAAACCTGTAGTTTTAGAAGATCAACATGAAGAAAAGAAAACCCAGACAGGACCAATGAAAGCTTCTCTCATCCTCCTCTTCTTGTTAAGGCACATATAAGGCGAGTTATGAATAAATTTCCATTTAATCTCTACAAGGCATCTGCTCTTACCCCTTCCCTATACACACACACTATATTTCTATCCCTTAGCTCCCACACACCAAAGCACCACACTGGCTTTGACACCAGAGTTCAATATGCAGCCTTCTCATAGCAGAAGTCTGCCAACTGGAAAAGAAAAGATGTTTCAAGTCATGAGAGAGATGAGCAGAACTGTGTAGGAGCTATACAGCTGTCAGTCTCACTATCTGAGTGCCATAAACCATCACAAAAAATCAAGTGTACAATTTGATTAGATTAGCTGGTCTTTGCTCCAGAAGATCAGAACTGCATATTTCCAGAAGTCTTTTACAATGATGCAGAAAATATTTGAGACGCTGCTGTACCACTTGGTATTACTGGACTTAACTAATTAATCATGATCCAATTAGTCATCTAACAATCCCATAAAATGTTAATGGAATATATAGTTTTAAAATCCCATCAGTATGAATGCTTAAAACACCCACTTCACTCTCACAATTAGTTATAAACTCGCTGTGGGATTTTCTGCATCAGCGGAATATGTCGGGAGAAATGGGGTGGCATTTTCCCAGTAAGAAATTACTTGACATACAGCTCTCACATGCTCACATATATGTTTTCCTCATCTTTTTATTGGTCTAAATTCTAAATTATCCATGCTTGCCGCTCTGATTTCCAGTAATTTGATCCTAATCTTTCTTCTGAAAAGCAATTCACCTAAGCAAACTCCTGTAGATGAGGTATGGTTTTGTAAGATATGAGAATTTCTTTAGCTTCTTATTCCAATCCCATCTTCTGCACTTTTGCAATTTTGTTTGCTTTTAGCAATGTTGTGTTTCAGAAATTGTCTGGGCCATTTGCTTGAAGCAACAGCAGAATTACTCTCTGGGCCCGGGCTGTAACCAGTTTCCCCACATCTTCTTACCTCCGAAATGAATCAGAGTCCATTAACATTTGACATGAAGGTTGATCAAGCCTCTACTGTACGTGATGTGGTCTGATATCTCTCATATAAATACTTCAAGATAATTTTGTAATAATCCATAAACTACACCTCTACCCTGATATAACATGACCCAATATAACACAAATTCAGATATAACATTGTAAAGCAGAGCTCATGGGAGCGGGGCTGCGCACTCCAGTGGATCAAAGCACATTCAATATAATGTGGTTTCACCTATAACTAGGTAAGATTTTTTGGCTCCCGAGGACAGCATTATATCGGAATAGAGGTGAATATATTGTTACCATTGAGTCAGTGATTGCCTCATTGTATTATCTGTCAAACCTGCTGTGAAAGGCCACTAGCCTTTATTTCTGGAGCTCAGCTAACCCAAGTACAGACTAGAGTTGGTGAGTTACATGTTATTTCCACCCTTAGTTCTATGACCCAGAAGTTACTAACAGAGTTGGTATTGAAAATCACTGAGGCTGGGAAGGCATTGCAGCGGGATCTAGGACGTTCAGAAATTCAGGATTTCCTGAATGACCAGCTGATGGCCATTCGGAGTGATCTTGAGCACCAGACTTGGCCCACTGCCCTTACAGACACATCAAGAGTACCATCTGATCTGTGGTCATGGAGACATATCTGGACACTTTCTGAGTGGAAGTGTGGACATTCACAGTGCTCCTTCCAAGCATTTGGACCGGTTGGGAGGGGGGTTCCCACATACCGAATCCTGACGGGTCCATGGGAAGGATGCATATGGGACTGGATTATTCACCGAGACATCTGGGAAATTAGACCACCTGGTATATGTAACTGATTTATAGTCAGTGCCCCTAGAATGACATCTGATATTTGTATAGGAATAGGGAGTCAATGGACATTTGGCTGTTAGAACCCCTGCAGCTTCAGTGTAGCCATAAACTGAAGCCAGGGGAAGCTGTCACTGTTTATGATAACGTTTGCTAGGAGGGTAGAGGACAAGGAACTATCCTGACAGGACATTTACTTTTCAAGCTAATGATAGCTGTATATATGTTAAAACCACCACATTGCAAGATATACATTTTAATCTCATCACCACTGCAGGCAATCATATTGTTTATTGACCTGCAGATAGAATTTTGCAAGTAGCCCTTAGTTTAACTGGACCAGCTTAGTACCTGATCGATTTCAAAATTTGCTTTCATTGTTACCAGAGGTTCAAAGAATCTCTGAATTGCAAGGGCAAATTCACATGCTTCAGAATATATATCAAGCTGAAAAGAATGCCTTTCATACAGCTTATAGAGTGTCTACTTTGTGTACTAAGTATGATATATTATGCTTTGTAACCAAAACTGTACAACAACCACATCATATTATTGCTATGGGGATATTATTGCTTGCATTGTTGTTAGTTAGTTAGGATTATGTTATTGTTGTTGTAAATGACATAATAATAGTAATACCTTTCGTGTCCATGCTAATTATGCATTGTCATTACATCCAATGAAAATCCCTAAGGTTGAAACATCTGATGTAGAATCAGAAAACCATGGCTTAATGCAAATAGAGATTTGAAAATATCTGTTGTACTAGAAATACAAAAGGGGGGAGTGTGGAAGTAAGGAAAGAATTGACAAGGATTTGTAGGGAATCTTAATGCATGTCAGTCTGTTAGCAAGAGTTAGGCCAGCTGTAACCCTAATGATGTGAGACTTACAGAAGCGAGGATAGTGCGAGGCGAGTAGGAAAGAACTATGTGAGAAGTTATCACGACCTTGCACTGATAATCAAATACACAGACTGGCGCCCAGAAGTGAAAAATAAGATAGCAGGATAGCCTATGTATAAACAAAATGCAGCTGTTGCTCATTATTGTCTGTATTATGCTTGTTATCGTCTGTAACAAAGGTATAAATGCTTGCTGTAATTGTTTACGTGTTGAGAGACCTGTCTGGGACTGGGGTGACCCAGTGTCCCAGGGCACTCCCTCCCTCTATTGCAATTGCTGGAGTTAGAATAAAGTATTTGATTTTGCTGCACCCAAACAAAAAGCGAGAACTGAGTTTTTCTCCGATAATTCTCAACTAAAGTATTTGGAAGCTATTTTTTTTATGTCAGGTTTTCCTTACTGGTTTATCAGCTGGTATTAACCTCAATGCACACATAACCATTCTGTTGCGTTTTCACCAGATTTAATGTGTAGCACTAGTTTGTCTTTGTAATGGTTTGATGCCTTTTACATTCAAGTCTTAAAACTTGTATGCTCCATTTTCCTGGTGTAGCTATTCTGCAAGTCTTCCTTGATAGTTTTATAGGACACTTGTGTAATAGAACTGTAAACCCTGCTTCAGATACATTTCCTCAAGTTAAGTCAGTTTTTACTGTTCCTACTTACACCAGGCAGTACATTTTCTCCCCAAAAGTATGAGTTTTTCTTGCTATTCTATTTTGCTTCTATTACTCTAAAACTGTCACAGCATTCCCCTCCTAAGCCATGGAACCAATTTTTGGGCCTCTCGTTATGTCAACATTTTTAATAGTAAGTGTGAGGATATTGCCCCTCAGAAAAATTATGGGGGGCAATGATGCATTTGGTTGCACTATGGTCATCTATTTCAACCAAGTGGACAGAACAGCCTGTTCAGTTTTGCTGGAACATTTCCATTTATTCATTAAATGCTTCTGCCCTTGCTAAGTCTTCAGTGAAAATGAAACATCAAGACAGGGAAAAAAATAGTCCTGTTTAATTTCCCTTAGGCTATTCCCAGCCACACCAACCGTTCATTGCCCTAGAAGAGGTTGTGCCCAGCCTCACAGTGTGAGAAACTGAGCGATATCAGCCAAGCACAGAATGACCTGAACAGGGCTGGATGGATTTGTACCTGATCCTGAAACTGCATGGGGCTTATAAAACAAAAATTAGTTAAACGTGCTTATTGCCAATTTCATGGAAAGGCAGAAAAATATTACTGTGTGTCAATACAAATTATCCACAATTCTCTGTAAATAAGCACTTTCCCACTCTGCATCATCACACACACTGTCATACAGGGAGAGAGAGAATGGAAAATCAAAGAGCAAATTGCAATTGCTGTTAGTTAAATGTTATCCACACATTAGAGAGACACAGCAAAACAATGAAGTCTCAAAACGATGGAATCCAGGACAATGTTCCATTGACATTTTTCAGACTATGCAAATAACCTGTCATGATTTTTTTGACCAAAAATGAGTGTTTTCAAATTTACAAATCCTTTCAGAAAATGCAGTAATTTATTTGCAACTCCTTGTGGAAATGAGGAGAAAAAGTGGCTTTTAAGTATCATATGTTTGTGTTCACCTGTCTTCCAGTCCTTCTCACATGATCTGGTGGCTGAAACAGGCATCTGAATTTTATTTCTACTTCTGCAAATTTACCTATACCTTCTGCCGTATGGACACGTGTGACATTTAGTTCACTTTTATAGCCCATCTCAGGGGCAGTGAGTAAATATTATGTGCATATTTTGCAGCTGGCCATAGTGAGACTTAGAGGTTAAACAACAGACCTGAAGTCACATACCAATTCAGAGGCAGAAGCAGAATCTGACAACTCCCACTCCTTTCTGCGACGTGGGTATAATTAGACTTTGGGAGCAGGGGACTTAATGCTTGCACAGTGTTCAGAAATATGAAATGTTGCACATATTAAGATTATTGGTGTTTATAAATAAGGAATGGTCAACATTTTTCCAGTGAAAAAATGTTTGGGCTCCTTAATTAAAGGTTATGCCAAAACAATTTTTAGCAGAAAATTGTTAGCAATCAAATGTACCATTTATCAAAAAAATGAGGAGTTTGTGAAAAAAATTAAATCATCAAATTTCTCATTTTGCAATAGTAGCAGAATTCCTAGCCTTTTTATATTCCCGCGTCCCCTGATACACCTGCCCACCCTTTTCCCCAATGAAAATTGTTCAGGTTTTTTGTAGCTGTTTTTTTTTTTGCGGGGGGATGGAGGTAAGCGAAAGTGGGTTCCTCCTCATATTGTCTCCATTTTCCCCACAACTGAATAAAGGAGAATTTAAAAAGAGAAAAAGGAGAAACAATGCGTTTAAAATGTAGCTTTTTGTTTAAAACATTGATGGCTTTCATCACTGAACAAAAAGCAATTTAACAAAACTTGTTCATTTCCTTTCAAAACTTTTCACAAAAAACAAAATATTGACTAACTCTATAAATAAGCGAAACATAAAACTGGAGAGCCATCCTCCATGCTGCTATGCTGGGTGCATTCCAAGACCTTTATTCATTCACTCACACTAAGAATTTTAGATAAACAATAGTATATTCATTCTGAGTAACCACAGGGTGGCAGCTTACAGATGAAAGCATTTATAGGGATACTGCAGTTCCTTCTGGTGCTTGTAAAAGCAAAGAGCAGAGCGCCATTGCATAGGAGAAAGTAAACATGCTTTCCTGTTTCATACCTCTGTTGCCTTCCATTGAGCCAGGAGAGTGCTACCCTATGGAGCACAGGCCAGATAAATAGGTTTGGTGATTTGTGGAAGGAGCTAGAATGAGGCGGTATTATTTTATTTCCAGCTGTCTGTCTGGAGCATTTTTGGCTGATGTTGAAAGAGAAAATTGACTGCAGACCATTCATGCCCTTCTGTCCTGACTCTGTATGATGCTTGATCATCCTCTCATAAGACTGACCAGCAAAAGCACATCATACCAGTGCTTCATTCTCTGCACCAGTTCTGCCTAATTCCCAATACAGTAACTCCTCACTTAAAGTTGTCTCTGTTAATATTGTTTCGTTGTTACGTTGCTGATCAGTTAGAGAACATGCTCATTTAAAGTTGTGCAATGCTCCCTTATAATGTTGTTTGGCAGCTGCCTGCTTTGTCCGTTGCTTGCAGAAAGAGTAGCCGGGTGGAGCTAGCTGATGAAGGCTTGGAACCAGGGTGGACCGGCAGCCCCCATCAGCTCCCTGCTCCCCTAAGTTCCCAGTGGGGCAGCCACGCAGCAAGTTATCAGTTGCCAGTAATTCAGCTGTCCCTCCCCTACTGCCATGTGCTGCTCCTACCCTCTGCCTTGGAGCTGTTCCCGGGAGCCTCCTGCTTGCTCTGAAGGTGGGGGGGGGGAGAGAGGGGCTAATGTTAGGGTATCCTCTTTCCCACTGCTCCTGCCCCTGGCTTACCTCTTCTCCATATGGAGCAGGGTGGGGACATGACAGGGCTCAGGACAGAGAGAGGTTGCTGGCTGCAGCTGCTGTCTCAACTTCCTGATACACTTAAAAAGGCAATATACTTAGAGTGGGGTCTGCCTACTTAAAGGAGCAATGCGCATCTCTCTCTCACACACACACACACTCACAGGGTGTGTGTCTCTGTCTGCCATGTTGTCTCCCCTCCCTCCATTTGTGCTGCCTTGTAGAGTGTGAGGCTACATTAACAATAATGTGTTAACCCTGGAAGACTCAACCAAATGCTAGTTCATCATTTAGCAATAAGGCATTCCCTGGGAAATATCCCACCCTCTGACTTCACTCCCTCAACCAAGCTTCACAAGCATCATTGTTGTATATAGTATTAAATTGTTTGTTTAAAACTTATACTGTGCATTTGTGTGTGGTGTGTATATATATGTTTTTTGTCTGGCAAAAAAAAAATTCCCTGGAACCTAACCCCCCCATTTACATTAATTCTTATGGGGAAATTGTATTCGCTTAATATCATTTCTCTTAAAGTCACATTTTTCAAGAACATAACTACACCATTAAGCAAAGAGTTATTATATATTCTGAGGTCTTTGCTCTTATCTTTGAAGTCCTTCATTAGGAAAAACTATTTCACTAGGAGGGTGGTGAAGCACTGGAATGGGTTACCTGGGGAGGTGGTAGAATTTCCATCCTTACAGGTTTTTAAGGCCTGGCTTGACAAAGCCCTGGCTCGAATTATTTAGTTGAGGTTGGTCCTGCTTTGAGCAGGGGGTTGAACAAGATGACCTCCTGAGGTCTCTTCCCACCCTAATCTTCTATGAAAAAGCCAGGCTATCTCCCTACTGCATTCTATTGTAGCAGCTGTGATGGATGGGGGAAACAGTGTGAAACATACTAAATGCAGGAGATCAGATAAGCCAGCATCTTGCTGCTTTAAAGCCAGTTGTAGGTAGTTGTAGTTCAGGTAAATAAATGATTAGAGCAGCAGCTTGCCAGCATTTCACCTGCAAAACAACCTCCAAGACTTATCACTCTGGAGAAGATGACATTAAAAAGAGTGGAGAGCTAGCTTCATCTTTGGACAGACATTATTGTGACCTTTATGTTTTATTTGAAGCATAGATACAATGGTGTTGAGCTCATTATAAATGCTGATAGAGAGATGAAAATATAAAGCCAGTACTGTTATTCCATTGCAAAGGGCGTTACAGCATATGCAGTGCCTCAAGCATTTTCTAACAGAGGAAATCCGTGCTGTACATACAGTGGCTGTCATTAAAATGTCTACAATTTTTCTTTGCAATTAACTAACATTACTACCATATTTCTAACTACCCTCAGCATAGGAAATAACTTGGTAATGTTAGTCGATGAAACATAATTGTAAATCTTTTAATAGCGTAAAAGGGTGAACTGAGGTTAAAATATACATTTTCTGAATATACTATAAACCAATGCCAGTCCTACCAAAGCTTATACTAAACTATTAAGGACTATCATACACCATATAACCAGTCGGAGGCAGTACTGTTCTTCATAATGATTGAACAGTATTGATTGTACAACTTTATACTACACCAAGATTTTTTTCTTATGCAGTCTTCCTTATGAGTAGTATTTGTAGGAATTATGAAAAATAGTGTTAATGGGCATTCTAGGGTAGACACATTACCTAATTTAACAACAAGGCTAGTGTTTAGAGTCATCTACAAACTCAAAACTGGCAAATGGGTGCAATCAATCTGTATAGACTGGCAATTCTTTCACATCCTCCCTTAACGTTATTTTCTTTTCTATGTGTGAATCTTCACTTCATATTTGCAAACTTCCCCACTGAACACATTCATTTGAATATGGTGTGCCCTCATGCACAGCTACTTGTGGCCGTACTGTTGGTATTACTAATAAATAATTTCCTTTTTAAAAACAGAGTATATAGTTTTCAATACCTATTACCATTTCCATCTCCTCACACAGCTCACATCTTTCTACATCTATTTTTTCATCTTGTAGTGATATTATTAGCATTTTGACATCTAAGTTATGTAAATGAGCTGATCTGAATAGGCTCCACGGCTGTAAGTATTTTTCAGGTTGTCTAGCACAATTTTGCCTGTAATTTGGCTCTGTAGCATTGTATCACGTGCCCAACACCTACATATGATGTGGCACGGCAAATAAATTTTTTTCTCCATTCGCTGTGAACTCTGTCTTGTCAGTCAAGATGTTTATTTCCTATCATAACCTTAATTTTCCCTCTATGCTGTGCAGAAGTAGCAAAATCTTAATTTCCAGTTTAAATCACAACTCTGAATATTCATTAAATGAATGTGAGTTTAGAAGTTCTGGTTCAGTTCTGAGAAGCATCCAAAAATTTCTATAATGCTTCCAGGAGACTCCAGACTCAAATTATATTGAGCAAGTTATCAGCAGTTCCTGTCCATGGCTGCCTGTGGCATTGCTTATACAGTGTAACAGGAAGGTCAGAAGACTAACAAAAGCAACTACAGGTGAGAGAAGTTTAAAAACTTTGCACAGCACTGATCACAGGATTGCACATTAGCTATTCAATTTAGAGGATTTAAGGGCCTGACTCTGACCTAGGGAAATTTTACAACTAGATTGGAAGCATATCAGAGATTCATTATTTACAAAAATACAGGCAGCACACCTTGATATCCCTTGTAAAACTGTTTTAGAACAACAAGTGGTAGATTTAAAAGGAAGAGAATATTCATTACTAGTTAAAGTAATGAAAGTAAAGAAACTGGGAGCTTCTACTTCCAGTTCCACTATCAACTTCACATTGAGCAAGACAATTAAGCATGGATCTTTAAAGGTATTTAGGCATTGCTCCTCTCTTTACAAGGCCTCTTTACAAGGCCTAAGAGAATTAGGCACTTAGGTATCTAAGTACCATTGAAAGACATTGGGACTTAGCTCTGAAAAGACAAAGATATTTTTACAAATAAGATTTAGGCCCCTAAGTCACTTCGGCATTGAAATGCTGAGAGAAGCCTAAATGCCTTTAAAAATCTTGGCCTTAGCCTCTTTGTGCCTTACTTTAACCATCTGTAAAATAGGGATAATACTTAACCATTCATTTTCAACAGTCTAGTTAAACATTTTGCGATATGTTTTAAGGTAAAGCCAAAGCAGAAGTTCAAAGTACTTCAACAGCAGCAGCAACTACTATACTCTTTTTTAATAGAACTTTTGCACTTCAAATTGGATTTTCCTGGTATAAAAAATCAGTTGCCAAAAGGTTTAATACTGTAGGACTAAAGCAACATTTACAGCAATCTTAGCTCTATAACTTCCGCAAAAGTTCTGCAGCAGTTATTGAAGAAATTTTAAATCTAGCTTAGCAAGAAGACCGTTTACTTATTTGGCTTTCTTGCCAAGACATGCACGGAATTCAAGATCTTCTTTCAGGCACAAAGATCCTCAACATTCAGGGCTTTTTGGCTTTTAAGAATAAATTTTGCAATTCAAGTGTTTCTTAAAGCAGCCAAGCCATAATTACTACAAAGAATGTGCGCAGAATACTTAATTTCCTTCCCAGAGGATCATATATCTGCACTTTGGTTAGTAACATAGTTGTAGATTAAACTGTTTAAGGTTCAGTGTGTGAACAGCAGGACAGTAATTACAACCCTTCCCTTTTTCTGTGTCCATTAAATAAAAGAAACTGAGTATTGTTTCACATGATTTTTGTTCATGTAACAAAATATTACAGCAGCACTGCGTTTGGGGTAAAAAGTAGAAAAATCCCCCAATTTGGGTGTGTGTTTATTGTGCATTTCAGGAGAAGTGTCTTGAAAATGTTCAGGCACAAAAAAAAAGTGAGTTTAAAACAATTTTTTTCAACCCAATCTCCTGATTTTTGAAATTAAAAGTAGGCAATACTGCATTGCTAACTATGTCTCTGATGATCAATGCACAGAAAGGAGAGAGAAACAACATGACTAAATAACACAGGCTCTGAAAGATGTTTATTTTGTCATCTTATTTGTGGATCTTTGCTTGTGGGAAGTACTGAAATACCTGCAACTGCCACTCTCACAAAGCAGTTAAAATCTGGAGTAATTAGCTGTTTCTGTTAGTGTACTTGCTCCACATATTGGCCTCACATAAAAGCTACTTCTGACCTCCCAACAAGTATCACCAACTATTCATTTCCCAACACTTTAAGAACAATAGTCATCTTCAATATATTTTCAACATGGGCAGGTAACTTGTGCTTTAAACGAGACTCCTGAGCTACTTATTTATAAATAAAACCCTATAATACGACTGACCAGACATGGCTAAAGATGTAGACAGAAGAATTTTCATGGTACTACAGAATAGTATGTTTTCCTCCCACTAATTCATTCAGCTTGTTATACATCTGTTTGTTATATTTCTCAGGGAACACAAACTCAGGGGTTGACCTTGCACTCTTGTGAGGAATACTATGATCATCTATCTCATTTGTCCACCACATCCTTTCAACAAGACCCTGCATTACAGCGTTTGATTTCATTTTAATTTAGCTTCTGCCCCAATTTCTTATATTTAACAGGGTCTTGTCCCTTCTCCAATTCCATTCTGTTAATTGATTGCAGTGTGGGTCTAATGTTCCCTAACAAATCTTCTATTGTCAGTCTCCTGTCAACACCACTGCCCATGAAACATCCTCCGTTCTGTGCTTCCACTGCTTAAATAGAGACCCTTACAATATTTGGCAATATCCCCTGTGTACTCTAATATGTTCCTCCATATCCAAAGCAATCTTTGACAAAGAAATAACATTACCCTTACCTGACCCATACCTAATAATAAAATTAAAGTAATCTAATTGAGGTATCTGTATCCAGTGGCTTGTTGCATGTGTCTTTGTGAAGTGTTTTTTAACCCAAAAAAATCACCTAAAATAACTATAAAAACCTTTTCTCCTATTTGCAATATCCCAAAATTTTGTTTCCCTGTTATCATAATTCTGTAGTATTTATCATTATGGATATCAATCATGAACCATGTGCTTCTGCTGAAGGACCATTGTACTGACATCTCCCTAAACGTCAGGCTTCTGGCCATATTTCCATAACAAGAAAAAAAACAGCATTTTGCCATTCATAACATGTCCAGTTCTCAGTTTATGTTTCAATTGGGTGGTCTTTTCTTCTATTTTGATTCTACTTTCTACTGTATATCACATATTCCATTTATTACATTTAAAAGGAGCTTATTTTATTTGTGCATCTAACCAGTGAGACAAAATTTACAGCCACTTCTGAAGTTAAAGGAGATTGTTTCCTTTGTAGATCTGCAACACTGTCCTTTAATCATTGACTCAGTTGCCTTACACTCAACAATCAGATGTGTAGCTGTGCTGTATAGTCACTAATGTAGGCATAGTGAGCTAGTTATATGGACACTGCCTGCTGCTAAATTGAATGCCAATTAATTTTACCCATAAGGGATGTTTGTTCCATTTACTGCTGTCAGATTAGCAAAATACTGGGGCTCTAACACCTCCCTGTGGTGTCACAGCTTTATGTTTGGTAAATTACACTTTTTCTAGACTTAATTCTGTATATTCACGTGAGCCCCAGATGTGTGTTAATCCTATTAAGTTGAAACTAGTTGAGGCACTTTTTACTCATTATATTTTGCCACCTTCGTTTCTTCTGAGGTCACATATGGTTTCACCCACTTAACCATTTAAAAGTTATCTGCTTGGTCCTTCACTCATCATAACAGTCTACAAACAAAAACAACAAGGAGTCCAGAGGATACCTTAAAGACTAACAGATTTATTTGGGCAAAAACTTTCGTGGGTATGTCAAGGTTTTTTCTCCCCACTTTGAACTTTAGAGTAAAAACATGGGGGACCTGCATGGACCCTTCTAAGCTTAATTCTGAGCTTAGATCTGGTACGCTGCCACCAGCCAGAAGTCTCTGTCTGGCACACTTCTGTTCCCCCAAAACCTTCCCCAGGGAACCCAAGATCCAAACTCCTTGGATCTTAAAACAAAGAGGAATTAACCATCCCCCCTTCCTCTTCCTCCCATCAATCCCTGGTGAGTTTAGACTCAATCCCTTGGATTCTAAAACAAGGAAAAATCAATCAGGTTCTTAAAAAGAAAGCTTTTAATTAAAGAAAGAAAAGGTAAAAATTATCTGTGTAAAATCAGGATGGAGAATGCTTTACAGGGTACTCAGATTCATATAGACTAGAGGGATTCTTTCCCCCCCTACCCACCAGCCTGAGATACAAAGTTACAGCAAACAGAGAGAAAAATCCTTCCAGAAAAAAAGACACATTTACAAGTTAAGGAAACAAACATAAGACTAATCCGCCTTTCCTGGCTATTACTTACTATTTTGAAACATGAAAGACTGATTCAGAAAGATTGGGAATTCTGGGTGTACGTCTTGTCCCTCTCAGTCCCGAGAGCGAACAACAAACAAAACAAACAGCAAAAACAAAGACTTCCCTCCACCAAGATTTGAAAGTATCTTGTCTCCCTATTGGTCCTCTGGTCAGGTGTTAGCCAGGTTTACTGAGCTTCTTAACCCTTTACAGGTAAGAAAGACATTAACCCTTAACCATCTGTTTATGATAGGGTAAATAAAACCACTTCTTCAGATGCATGGACTCCATTGCAGCATTTTAAGCAGGGTCCTTTATTGCAGCAGCGCTTTATTGTCACTATCCCTTTTGTACCCATCAACGGCCCTGCTGGGTCCCTACTGGCAGTGCTTTAATGTCGCTGCCCCTTTTACCCCACCCCTAGTCCACCAACGGGGGGCACAAAAGGAGTAGCTGCCCCAGGGCCGGTGATTTAAAAGGGCCCTGGGCTCTGGCGCCGCTGCCGCTACTGCAGCAGTGGGCAGAGTCCTGGGCCCTTTTTATCACCGCTGGAGACCCAGGCGGTGCAGCCCAGGCAGAGCTGACCCCCACCCCTATCCCTTCTGCACAAGGCTCTGCCTCTTCTGGGAGCCAGAGACAGCCCCTGTACCAATAAGTGTTGAATGTTACTTTCACCCCTGGGCTCCAAGTGTGGTCACCGCTGTCCAGACCTGTCATCCTAGCAGTTTAGTTATTGATTGCTTAATTATGGCTACTTTTGAGATTAAATTATTTTAACAATGCTATTGTTCACCGAAAGTCACAACAATGTTCTCTGACCATTGGGTCCTGGAGGAATTCCTCATTCTCTGGAAAATCTGTATGTTGTAGTTTATTCGCCCTGGTAGGAGCATAGCTTTAATCAGCAGCACTCATTCTGAACATGTAATGGGCAATGACCGCATCCCCACAAGCAATAAGGACAGAATCCAGGGTCACCTTCACCTCAAGTGATGGAGGTCTGTGCTTCTGAGAAGTAAATGCCTGTACTTAAGCACTGGAAGTATGGATTGTATCTTTACTGTAGCTAACCAGTCCCATATTATCATTTTGTCTCATGTGGTCAGATGTTGCATCTCTCTGGATAGAAGTTAAAGCTGATATTCAATAGGGGTCAAGCAGCCATTATTTCCTTGGAAGAAGAAATGCATGGTAATTTCAGATCAGCTCGTCTTTCAGTTTACCTTCATAGCTATAATCCTGGAACTATCCCCTTTTGAACTTCCCCAGCATGCTTTTCAGGTGTAGGTCCTTCAAATTTGGCAGGAACATGCACTTGCAGACTTAACGTGTTTATTTTGTAATAGACAACTTGCTGAATCTCCCTCCATTCCAATTAATAAGAGTTCTCAGTGCGTATTAAATATTCTTTTCCTCACCCTTAGAAATTGGTACATTTAGACAATCGTGAATTGGTACAAAGTATGTGTGTTCAATTTTAACTGATATCCAATACGGCATCTGCCCTCACAAGATACAGAATAATAGTACATGCCTGGCCACCTGCTGTAACTATTGCTTGAAATACAATCCAAAAACTCCAGTGCCATGCTATAGAACTTCCCCAAAAACCAGGTAACTATATCCGATGATACACTGGCTCTGATTCTCAAGTTGCAAGTGACTGCGTAAAGGGGCAAAGCAATAAAGAGGCTCACAAAAAAAAAATTCTGCCTTATTACTCTGGGCCATTCCTTAAATATCTGAGCAGAATCAAATATGTTCCTTGTTTTAGGTATTAGAGAAATATTAACTCATCAGAGTAAAAGCCATCAGCCTCACAGCTGTCTGTTATGTTATCCATATTTTGATAGACATCCTCAATAAGATGGCTTCAAAGACCTTTGCCTAAAATTGGCCCAGCAGCGTTTCCAAAATGTTACAGCCCTTCTATTTATTTTGTTTCCCTCTAAGTAAAAAAACAGGGTTTTATTTAATTGCTCACATTCTGAAAGATTAAACCACAGTTTGAAGAGCTCCAGCAGAGACTTCTCCTTGTGTGATTATCTGAAAGGGACAAAACACTTAGTTCAAAACTGTTTTGTCATCTGCCACACTCAAAGCAATTGAAATCAGAGTAACTGATTAGTTCTTGGTATTTGCTACACAGTCATATAACCACTGAATCAGCTCCCTCTCCTAATACCTACATATCTAAGTTCAAAATTCATCTGAAATATTCTTCCAGTCATCAATATCTCAGAATTGCATTTCTAAATGTGTCCCCTTGTATCTGTTTTGATTAAAATATATTTTCCACCAAATATATTTACCCTATCCATGATCAAAATTAGGAAAGTTTCCCCAATAATTGGAAAGAGGATATATTTCTACAGCAATCTCATGATTAGTCAAACTGTACATATATGGATACATACATTGATATCCAGAAACCCAGCAAATGTATGATTAGCTGAATTGGGACTCTTTGTGTAACCAGAATGACAGGACAATGATACCATTTATAGATAGATAGATATAGGTAAACCATATCCACTCTGGCATGCCATGATTTGAATGTCAGCCCCTATATGAGTGTTACGTGTACTTTTACAGCATAGTAATATTTCAGGAGTCAACAGATGACTGGATTTCATAGCAACTAGTTTTTTTACTAGATTAAAATGCTTGAATTGAATACTGGATAAAGTATTAATATTTAGCAATTTTATATTTTCTCTACCCACCAACAAATGAGAAATTGCCTTTGACAATCACTTAGTTGACTTTCTTTATCCACCATTTATTAAATGACAGAGCCAGGATTGCAGAGCACATCACATGTAGATAGGGTGACCAGATAGCAAATGTGAAAAATTGGGATGGGGGTAAAAGGCACCTATACAAGAAAATGCCCTAAATAGCAAGACTGTCCCTATAAATCAGGACATCTGGTCAAGCAATATTTAGAAAGGAGTAAAGTTCAATTTGTGTGGAGCCAAACTGCAATTTATAGTCACTCCAGATCTAGCCTTAGGACCCTCTCTTTCAGGCAAATGCTTCCATTTTGATTATTTGGATTAATTTAATGAATGGAGCCAGCGGCACTGGCTACAGCCAGACACAGTGTGGGCGAGATAGTAGCTTTACCAAATCACCTCAGTGCTGACAATGACCACTCTTTTTTGCAGTCCTAGGCTGGAGACCAACAGTCATTCCAACCTAGCTGGATTATGCAATGACTGAGTTAAATATCCCCCAGGAATACTGTGACACTATTTTGTTGGTGCCCAGGACTGAGGGCTTGTCTACATCAGAAAGTTGCAGCGCTGGTGAGGGAGTTACAGCGCTGCAACTTTGAAGGTGTACACATCTGCAGGGCATCACCAGCGCTGCAACTCCCTGTTTGCAGCGCTGGCCGTACTCCCGTTTTGTCTCGGGTGTAGAGGATCCAGCGCTGGTGATCCAGCGCTGGTAATCCAATGTAAACACTTACCAGCGCTTTTCTTGACCTCCGTGGAAGGAGGAAGCCTCTGGTAATCAAGCTGATCTCCTTTCCCGGTTTGCTCTGTCGTTCCCGGAACCCCGAGCAAGCAGGTAAGGAGAACCGCTTGCTCGGGGGTTCGGGGAACGAGAGAGCAAACCGGGAAAGGAGACCAGCTTTGCCGCGGTTTGCTCTCTCGTTCCCGGAGCCACCCTGCAAACCGCAGGGAAGGAGAACCGCTTGCTCGGCGGTTCGGGGAACGAGAGAGCAAACCGGGAAAGGAGACCAGCTTCGCCGCGGTTTGCTCTCTCGTTCCCCGAACCGCCGAGCAAGCGGTTCTCCTTCCCTGCGGTTTGCAGGGTGGCTCCGGGAACGAGAGAGCAAACCGCGGCAAAGCTGGTCTCCTTTCCCGGTTTGCTCTCTCGTTCCCCGAACCGCCGAGCAAGCGGTTCTCCTTACCTGCTTGCTCGGGGTTCCGGGAACTAGAGAGCAAACCGGGAAAGGAGACCAGCTTCGCCGCGGTTTGCTCTCGCGTTCCTGGAGCCACCCAGCAAACCGCAGGGAAGGAGACCTGCTTGCTCGGGGTTCCGGGAACGAGAGAGCAAGCCGGGGAAGGAGACCAGCTTCGCCGCGGTTTGCTCTCTCGTTCCCGGAACCCCCCTTGAAGCCGCCCAACAGCGCTGCAGTGTGGCCACATCTAACACCACTTGCAGCGCTGGTTGCTGTAAGTGTGGCCACTCTGCAGCGCTGGCCCTATACAGCTGTACTAATACAGCTGTAACAACCAGCGCTGCAAAATTTTAGATGTAGACATGGCCTGAGAGTCACCATGTTACCCACCTACCTCAGCGAGAGAGTTAGTTGTTGTTGCTAAACAGTGTGTCAGCTCCCTGAGGGCCACAGTATGTTAGCCACCTAAGCAATCTACCCAGAACACGACCGGCTCTTATTTGCCTTGTAGGTTAACACCCGGTATACATCAGGGACAATGACAGGTGAATAAACATAGGATTTCCACTAGAAATCCTATCTCAGCTAGTGACTTATACCTTGACACAGACTCTCAGGATATATTTTCAGTATACACACAATTTAAAAAAAATATATCACCAGTACATACCTTTCACAATGATGTTAATGATCAGAGTGAACAGGCTCTCTTTTGATACCTTATGAGACACTATTTATGGATAAATACCATGAAAGCAAGGTGTTAGGTGTAATGGGTTTATCAGGCCTGGTAGGAGTTTATAGATTGATAGACTCTAGGACTGGAAGGGACCTCGAGAGGTCATCAAGTCCAGTCCCCTGCCCTCATGGCAGGACCAAATACTGTCTAGACCCTCCCTGATAGACATTTATCTAACCTATTCTTAAATATCTCCAGAGATGGAGATTCCACAAGCTCCCTAGGCAATTTATTCCAGTGTTTAACTACCCTGACAGTTAGGAACTTTTTCCTAATGTCCAACCTAAATCTCCCTTGCTGCAGTTTAAGCCCATTGCTTTTTGTTCTATCCTTAGAGGTTAAGATGAACAAGTTTTCTCCCTCCTCCTGATGATACCTTTTTAGATACCTGAAAACTGCTATCATGTCCCCTCTCAGTCTTCTCTTTTCCAAACTAAATAAACCCAATTCTTTCAGCTTTCCTTCAGAGGTCATGTTCTCAAGACCTTTAATCATTCTTGTTGCTCTTCTCTGGACCCTCTCCAATTTCTCCACATCTTTCTTGAAATGCGGTGCCCAAAACTGGACACAATACTCCAGTTGAGGCCTAACCAGTGCAGAGTAGAGCGGAAGAATGACTTCTCGTGTCTTGTTTACAACACGCCTGTTAATGCATCCCAGAATCACGTTTGCTTTTTTTTGCAACAGTATCACACTGTTGACTCATATTTAGCTTGTGGTCCACTATGACCCCTAGATCTCTTTCTGCCATACTCCTTCCTAGACAGTCTCTTCCCATTATGTATGTGTGAAACGGATTGTTCCTTCCTAAGTGGAGCACTTTGCATTTGTCTTTATTGAACTTCACCCCGTTTACCTCAGACCATTTCTCCAATTTGTCCAGATCATTTTGAATTTTGACCCTGTCCTCCAAAGCAGTTGCAATCCCTCCTTGTTTGGTATCATCTGCAAACTTAATAAGCGTACTTTCTATGCCAACATCTAAGTCGTTGATGAAGATATTGAACAGAGCCGGTCCCAAAACAGACCCATGCAGAACCCCACTTGTTATACCTTTCCAGCAGGAGTGGGAGCCATTAATAACTACTCTCTGAGTACGGTTATCCAGCCAGTTATGCACCCACCTTATAGTAGCTCCATCTAAATAGTATTTGCCTAGTTTATCAATAAGGATATCATGTGAGACCATATCAAATGTCTTACTAAAG
Organism: Gopherus evgoodei; assembly: GCF_007399415.2. Classification (NCBI taxonomy): domain Eukaryota; kingdom Metazoa; phylum Chordata; order Testudines; family Testudinidae; genus Gopherus; species Gopherus evgoodei. The sequence continues at coordinate 72,891,119 of NC_044330.1, read as the reverse complement.
TCTAGGTATACCACATCCACCGCTTCTCCCTTATCCACAAAACTCGTTATCCTATCAAAGCAGCAAAGAGTCCTATGGCACCTTATAGACTAACAGACGTTTTGGAGCATGAGCTTTTGTGGGTGAATACCCACTTCGTCAGATGCATGTGGGTTTTCACCCACGAAAGCTCATGCTCCAAAACGTCTGTTAGTCTATAAGGTGCCACAGGACTCTTTGCTGCTTTTACAGATCCAGACTAACACGGCTACTCCTCTGATACTATCCTATCAAAGAAAGCTATCAGATTGGTTTGATATGATTTGTTCTTTACAAATCCATGCTGGCTATTCCCTATCACCTTACCACCTTCCAAGTGTTTGCAGATGATTTCTTTAATTACTTGCTCCATTATCTTCCCTGGCACAGAAGTTAAACTAACTGGTCTGTAGTTTCCTGGGTTGTTTTTATTTCCCTTTTTATAGATGGGCACTATATTTGCCCTTTTCCAGTCTTCTGGAATCTCTCCTGTCTCCCATGACTTTCCAAAGATAATAGCTAGAGGCTCAGATACCTCCTCTATTAACTCCTTGAGTATTCTGGGATGCATTTCATCAGGCCCTAACTTTTCTAAGTGATTTTTAACTTGCTCTTTTTTTATTTTATCTTCTAAACCTACCCTCTTCCCCTTCACTATGTTAGCCATTCCTTCAGACTTCTCAGTGAAGACCGAAACAAAGAAGTCATTAAGCATCTCTGCCATTTCCAAGTTTCCTGTTACTGTTTCTCCCTCCTCACTGAGCAGTGGGCCTACCCTGTTCTTGGGCTTCCTCTTGCTTCTAATGTATTGATAAAAAGTCTTCTTGTTTCCCCTTATTCCCATAGCTAGTTTGAGCTCATTTTGTGCCTTTGCCTTTCTCATCTTGCCCCTGCATTCCTGTGTTGTTTGTCTATACTCATTCTTTGTTATCTGACAGTTTCCATTTTTTATATGACTCCTTTTTATTTTGTAAGTCATGCAAGATCTCGTGGTTAAGCCAAGGTGGTCTTTTGCCACATTTTCTGTCTTTCCTACCCATTGGAATAACTTGCTTTTAGGCCCTTAATAGTGTCCCTTTGAAAAACTGCCAACTCTCCTCAGTTGTTTTTCCCCTCAGTCTTGATTTCCATGGGACCTTACCTATCAGCTCTCTGAACTTACCAAAATCCGCCTTCCTGAAATCCATTGTCTCTATTTTGCTGTACTCCCTTCTACCCTTCCTTAGAATTGCAAACTCTATGATTTCATGATCACTTTCACCCAAGCTTCCTTCTACTTTCAAATTATCAACGAATTCCTCCCTATTTGTTAAAATCAAGTCTAGAATAGCTTCCCCCCAGTAGCTTTTTCAACCTTCTGAAATAAGAATTTGTCTGCAATGCAGTCCAGGAACTTATTGGATAGTCTATGAGCTGCAGTGTTATTTTCCCAACATATATCTGGATAGTTGAAGTCCCCCATCACCACCAAATCTTGGGCTTTGGATGATTTTGTTAGTTGTTTTAAACAAGCCTCATCCACCTCTTCCACCTGGTTAGGTGGCCTGCAGTAGACTCCTAGCACCACATCACCCTTGTTTTTTACCCCTTTCATCCTAACCCAGAGACTCTCAACACTTCCATCTCCTATGTCCATCTCCACCTCAGTCCAAGTGTGTACATTTTTAATATATAAGGCAACACCTCCTCCCTTTTTCCCCTGTCTATCCTTCCTGAGCAAACTATACCCATCCACACCAACATTCCAATCATGTGCATTATCCCAAGTTCAGTGATGCCAACAATGTCATAGTTGTATTCATTTATTAGCACTTCCAGTTCTTCCTGCTTATTACCCATACTTCTCGCATTTGTATATAGGCATCTAAGATACTGGTTTGATCTTGCCTCCCAGTTTTGCCCTGATCCTCCTTTCTCTCTGCCATTATAGCCCACGCTCCCTCTTGTTTCCGACCCATCTCCCAAGTCTTCATGTTCCCCACTTACCTGCGGGCTTTGCTCACCTGTCCCTGGGTGACAGAGTGATGATCCTTTGCCTGCTGGCATCAACGGGCCTCTGCATCACAAAAAATCCAAGTATTCTTTCAATTATTGCACAAAAAGAATTTGATATTGCATCCACACATCTGCATATAACTGTTATGACAGTGGCAGTCATCTAGTCAAATCCCTCATTGTCAACACAAAATTGTTCTCCATATTATGTTTTCTCTTTCATGCATATAGATTTACTTGGCACATTCCTCCCTTGTTCTCCATAGAACTGGTGTGCTGGAAGGGCTTGTATGGAGTCTCTGAAAAATTCTATTTGTAGGGCCAGGTTCAAGTAGGGACAGAGTGAAACTGATACAAAGATAATTTCACCTTCCCACTCCTGGAGCATTGAGCGGAGGAGATGGATGGTGGCTTTGTGGGCAAGCCATGGTTTAAAAAGCTGAACAGGAGAGATTAAGTAAAAAGTGAAGACACAGAAGGTAGAGAGTCTGTAGGTATGTGCCTGGGTCCCCCAAAGATGTACCAGAGCAATTTTTCGCTGTGCTGCAACAAGCACTTCCCAGTTGTGTTGATGCTAAGTTGCAAAAGGACTAGTAGGAGGCTCCCCCAAAGCCCCTAGCCTACCTCACTACTCCTTCAGCCTCTGGTGCTGCATGGGAATCGGGCAGCAAACATGGAAATCATGCCTTATGAAGCCAAGGAAGCACGAGGAGTGGCAACCAAGAAGTTGCACTGATCCCTGCCCATATTGTACTAAACCACCAAGTGCCCTGGAGGAGTAAAGGAGGATTCTCCCTTTTCAAGCCACATGGTAAATGAATGGGAAATGGAGGGTGAAGAGGAGAAACAATATGCAAAGACAAAAAATACCCATTCAAAAATTGAGACTAGACGAACAGCAGCCAATAGGGAACAGGAATGTTAGAGTTAAGTGGCTTCCCTTAGTGGAAAAATCTGTATACCAGAGAATAAGGATTTAAAGGAAGGTGAATCAGGAAGAACTAAGGAACTCATCAGGAGATGCTCACAAATGCATTGTCACTGGAGGAAATGATGGGTGCTTCGGGGGTGGGGACACAGTAGGAGGAGTATACTAGAGATCCAAAATAATACCGGGGGCGTAAACTGGCACTAGAATGGAAATAGGGGAGAAAATGGAAGATTCTGAGAACTAGGTAGTAAGCACGAGGAAAGGTGGGGCGGCATAGATTGGTAGCTAGACTTTCCCACAGCCTGAAGTGACAAACATTTTTAGGAGCCTATTTTTAAAGTATTGGCAAAACATCACTGCTGTGTAGCAAAATGTTAAGTCTACAGCATCCAAAATTGCAATGCACAAACAGAATTAAGTTTAGAGTGATTAAATATCCATAATAAAATAAAGGAAAATGATCAATGTAATTACATTAAAATGTCTTCCATCCTAAAACATGTCTCCATTTCTCCAATGTCCAGACTACAGGCAAAACAGTCTTTTTGTTCTTAACTAATTCCTCTCAGGACCTGTTAAGACTCCAGAAAATTGACCAAAGTTCCAATTCTCTGAATCAATAGCTATCCACTTTCCTGAAACTACATGGCAAAAGTATTTAATTTGTCAACAGCAAAAGTTCAAGCCAATTCAAGCATAGCATTATAGTGTCTGCCTTGACTTGCAGTTTGTTGAAAAAGTATAATTCTGTGTCTGCAGAGAGGAGACATTAGCCAGTGATACCAGAAATAGAAGTTTTACAGGATTTTCACAATCCCTGCCAATAAGCTTTACCATCAGGTTTTCAAAAACAATTCTTATATTGCACCTGGAACTTTGTATGCCTAGTTACTTCAAGGTGCAAAAGATTAACATCATGCACAAAATCCATTAGCACCACAAAACTTGCAAATCCAAATGCCATTTGTCCTCACCAGAAAAAACCTGTGCAAAACTATATGTGCATACGGAGACAAAGATGGGCACCTTTGAAAATTTAGCTGTTGAAAAATGCATAAGCCCTTTTAAGAGAACGATTTTAAAATTAATTCATTGTTTGCAGCTGGGTCCCAAAATTTTCAATAAGACTTAAGTTGAGTACATAAAGTTTTTGCTTCTCTTTTCTTGACTTCCTTTTCTAATTTAAGAGAGAATAGGATGGACAAAGTGTACAATCTCTTTTCTTCTCTTGATCCCTCATCCCTTTTTTGGTTGAAACTCATCTGTCTGCACCCTAGACCCAGAGTTGTGTTTGCTTTGAGAAAAAAATCCACATCAAAGACAGTCACTTAAGAATGCTTCCTAGGGACAGTTTATATAATTCAGCAGTCAACCTATATTAGCTAGTGAGAAACTAGAGACACCTAAATTTCTGAATTTATGCTCATTTGTGTCATCTCTCTTTGTGGTTATATTTTTTAAACTGTCCCATGTTACCTCATTTGTGCACTGTAGTGACATTTTGAAGCAAATCATAAGGGGGGACGGATAGCTCAGTGGTTTGAGCATTGGCCTGCTAAACCCAGGGTTGTGAGTTCAATCCTTGAGGAGGCCATTTGGGAAGTGGGGATTGGTCCTGCTTTGAGCAGGGGTTGGACTAGATGATATCCTGAGGTCCCTTCCAACCCTAATAATCTGTGATTCTGTGATAAGGTGTTCAATGTATATAGCCCTCAAAGATGGAATATCAAATGTCTATACTGTCATCCACTCATCCTCACACAAGACAGCCTTCCTTAACAGATACTCAAGATAAAACATGGTCTCCCCCAAAAACAATCACATTATTCAGTTACCCCCTTACCTGCTACTGCATGAATTTTTCCTCTTTAAAAATATGGTCTAATGCTTTGCAGTCAAGCTTTAAACTTCTTAAGTGATAGGGCTTCAATCATTTCCCTAGGAAGACCACTGAGTATATTTGATGATTAAAACTGCAAGTAATATTTTCTAGTTTAGCAGAAAATAAAATACCATAGAGATGCCATACCCTACAAGGAGCATTTTCACATCCAATTTTGTCATTTCCATTAGTCAGAAAGCAATAGTGTGAAATAACGAGCCAGTACATCAGATATGCCTCTCTTCCATTCTCTAGTTAAGGCAAACTATTGTTTCATCTTACAATGGAAGTAACCTACCCTTGGTTCACTCAATTTACAATTCATTCATATTTTGTTGTCTGAAAGTGTGACTTGCACTTAAAGGTTACTGGAACTGAATCTACTAAAGAGAAAATATGTGGTTGAGGCTGAGTGGGGACGATAGGTCAGGGGGGCAAAAGTGTAGGTTGAACATGTAACAGTGAACAAGCAGAGAAAAAAATAACCCGCTATAAGAGACACAAAAAGAGGTTCACCTTTACTTTAATTCCATGAAGTTTGTCTATTTGTGGAATCCGAAATATTTTTTCCCAGTTGAAACCCTCTCATATTTGAAGTTTTCATTGTCTAAACTTTAACACATTTAAGAGTCATCTGTAACAGTAACATGTTGCCTGGATACTGAGGAGACTGTAGAAATCAGTTGGTGCTTTCTTCTTCTCACCAAGTTTGTGGGGGTTTGAGCCCCGCACTGCACAGGGGAAAACAGATTCTGTCTTCTAGAAGTGCAGTGACTACAACTAGGCACAATCACAGAAGGTTAGTAGGAAAGAGAATTTTTATATCTGCCTTTCCCCTCTTGCACTCATACAGAATCTTGCCTTTGGTGATATCCGTTGTCCCCTCCATCTTCTGCATGCTCTTGTTAATGTCTGTGGATGTTACAAACCTGGAGGGATCCAACAAAGTTCCTTAGAATTTAAAGGTTCAGTGCACTTTTCCCAATTCACAGAATCTGCACAGGTTCTAAAGATCACCCTCACTCTCCTTGCTAAAATGTGTTCAGTGTTTGGCATTCTGCACCATGGGAGTGTGAGAGTCTATAGCCTTTATGTGATTTTCTTCTAACTTATTCAAAAGTTTTTAATGAGAACCCCAGGGCTAGGGCCTATTTGAAACTATTAACAACAATCCTTGCTCTGTACAGCTCAGGGGAAAATTCAGGCAACAATTGCTAAACAAATCTTCAGTTTAGATTAGTAACAAAAGACTTACTTATCTGGTTTTCCAGCAGAGACCTGCAGGGAATTTGGGCTCTGTTTCAGAGCCTTGTCTCCCATGCACACATGCACAACAGTCACTCAGTCATTTTTGCTAAAGTTGTCAAATGTTTCATGGTATTTTAATGGATTGTGGTACCAGAACAATTATTCTTTAAGGAGCCTGCACCTCTCACAATTTGACATAGCTCAGTTTGGCTACCTCTCTATTTGAGGTCAAATCATTAAATGTTCTTGACTGCGGAATTAGGGGGATTTCCCCCCCCCCCCGCAATTGTATAATTGATCTTTAAGTTTGTTAAGCATATTGTCACAACCCAATGGCCCCCTCCCTCAGGTAAATCAGCACTGTATGTTGCTAATGCTGCTGCAAGCATCGCAAGGTATTTTGGGAAAGGTTAAGGGTGTGAGTATGGAGTGGAAGATTCCTTTGCAGGTTGCGAGACGCCAAAGGAGGAGGGAGGAAGAGAGCAAAGAACAGGTTAACTCAACATTTCAGCTGGCTTAGTCTGAAAATAAGACGCTGGCCCCGGTCCAAGGCCATGGTGAGAAATCTGCAGCTGCACTCACATTTTACCCAACCCTAGCCAGCCATTAGAAAAGGAGAACTAAGCTGAGCAGGACTGCAAAGAATGCATAAACAAGCAAGATGGCGAAGGCCAATGCGGGGGAGGCGCAGAAAAACAAGGATCCACATCCCTTGAGCCGGTGTGTTTTGGGAAAGCTAAAAAGGCCACAGAAAGCTGGTTTGGACAGGTACAAAGAGCACCAGGAGCAGAGGTCCCTGAACAAAATGCCCCCAAAAAAACCCAGGACTTAAAAATCCTCCTGAAAGCCAAAGCAAGTGGGAGATCAACAGCAGACCCTGGACAACCCAGGCAAGGGACAAGAACTCCCATCCACCCCTCCCCTTCTTCTTCTTACATTACACCCAGGCTTAGCCAGCTTTGGGTGGCGTGAGTATGAAAATGGGTTAAGGCTTGGGACACTAACGCTTTGCTTCTTCCTTCCTCAGAGTGACATGGGGGATCCCCAGCGCTCACTGCTGTTATTTTATTAATAAAGCTTTAAAATTCAGTCACTTAGTGTGCTCCTCCATCTCTTGCCCTAAAGATCCTGCGGCCTCAGCCTGATAACCTGAAGCCCCGGGCAGATTGGTAACATAAATCCATCACAATATTGATAAAACTAGATGAATGAATTTTGAATTTTAGGCTAGAACCAGCCCAAGAGTTTCCAATGGATATTGTTCCATTGGAAAATGCCATCGTCCTACTGTCCAGAAGGAGGATGGGGGCACTGGCTGCAGTTTTAATTAGGCCACAAGTTTATTCTTAATAGTCTGGGAGTACCCAGCAGATAAAATTGTACACTTCAAGGAATTCCATGTAACATCTGCTGTCAGCCCTTCCACTTTGCAATCCTGGTTCCATCCAGACTGCTGGACCCTCAATACAAGGGTTAAGGGGGGAATACTATAAAGGGGCAGTTGACTCCCTGCTATACCACTCATAGGAACTCTGAACCCTCTTTTTCCACTTCTTTAAAGTATTAGGCATCCTTTACCAGTGAATTTTATCAGATCACTATATCCATTCCATCCAAAGTACCTGCATTGAACATCTGCCACAAGCTTACATAATCAATTGTAACATCATAGCGTAACTCTTTTTCCCCTACCCACAAGGTCTCTAACCCACTGTGGGAAAGGCAAAAAGCCACCTCACATTGACCAGTCTGGTGGTGAGGAAAAATTATTTTTCAAATGCCCTGAGAAAAGGGGTGACTAATGTAAAGCATAGTTATGAAACCTACTGTCTTAAACCACTTCCATGGATGGGAGGGTGAGTGCTGCTGGTCTGGAGGACTGGAAATTTCAAAATTTTACCATTTTATTCAATGTGGAACCAAAACAAATTTCAAAAATCATAGAACTTCACATGAAATGGAAGTTCTGGTTACTTTACAGCTGTAACGTACACACATGCCGTTTAGTACAAACTTGGTATTCCTAAGCGTAGATACTGACAATTTGTAACAGTGGTCTTACATATTTCCCCATTCCACCCTTAACTGAAAAGGAAGGTGTCATAAACAGATGGTTAAGGGTTAATGTCTCTTTTACCTATAAAGGGTTAAGAAGCTTAGTGAACCTGGCTGATACCTGACCAGAGGACCAATGGGGGGACAAGATACTTTCAAAGCTTGGTGGAGGGAAGTCTTTGTTTGTGCTGTTTGTTTTGTTCGTTGTTCGCTCTTGGGGCTAAGAGGGACCAGATGTACACCCAGGTGTTCCCAATCTTTCTGAATCAGTCTTTCATGTTACAAAATTGTCAGTATAGCCAGGAAAGGCGGATTAGTCTTATGTTTGTTTTCTCAACTGGTAAATGTGTCTTTTGCTGGAAGGACTTTTACCTCTGTTTGCTGTAACTTTGAATCTCAGGCTGGAGGGGGTGGGGGAGTCCCTCTAGTCTATATGAATCTGAGTACCCTGTAAAGCATTTTCCATCCTGATTTTACACAGATAATTTTTCCATTTTCTTTCTTTAATTAAAAGCTCTCTTTTAAGAACCTGATTGATTTTTCCTTGTTTTAGAATCCAAGGGATTGAGTCTAAACTCACCAGGGATTGGTGGGGGGAAAAGGAAGGGGGGATGGTTAATTCCTCTTTGTTTTAAGACCCAAGGGGTTTGGGTCTTGGGTTCCCCAGGGAAGGTTTTGGGGGAACAGAAGAAGTGTGCCAGACACAGACTTCTGGCTGGTGGCAGCATACCAGATTTAAGCTAGTAATTAAGCTTAAAATTGATCATGCAGGTCCCCACTTTTTGGACGCTAAAGTTCAAAGTGGGGGAAAAAACCTTGACAGAGGGGAATTTAGGTAGAAAGTAAATAGAACCCTACATTCACTCACTGTTCTCTTTACTTCAGTGGGTCAGCCCATATGGTTCTCAGTGTAGGACAGAGACCTATGATTTTAGTTGGCTTGTAGAACAATTTTTAATTAAATATTTTCAAAAATTCAATAAATGGAATCAACAAGTTCTTTAACAAATACTATGCAACTAGGTCCTTATCCAGTAACATGCCTTATATTTGTCACTATGGTGACACTGTTGGGCTGGGAAGCAATTTGAGACACTGTTTGTTCTGATTGCTAATGGTTTTGAGTTCAGGTTTATGATACGTGCTTTCTGATGTTGCCCAACTTCTAACAGGTAGTCCAAACTGGTAATATATATTGGCTTCTTATATACATAGTATCTTCTACCTGGGGATCTCAAAGCCTTTAATAGAGAAAGTAAAATATAATCTCATTTTATTGATGGGGCAACTGAAGGTGTTGTAATATGCTAAGTTCACACAGCAACTCTCTGGCAGCATTAGAAATAGACCCATATTTCCCCAAATCTCATTCCCTTGTAACCAATCAGAGAGGCTGCCTCCCTAGTAAGAAGTAAAATCTACATGAATTGAAGCTTATCTTTAACAAGAACACACTCCCACATGTCCATTATGGCATGTAGACAACCTGATAGATTTAGTTACTTGACAGAGCAGCTTCATTAAGTATTAGCTCAGCATTAAAAATCTCATCCCCAACCAGATACATAAGCACAGAGCCAAGTGTTCTGATCAGTATGTAATGACAGGTGACACACTATTCTGGTGTCATGCAGAAAACTGTTATTTTTGTTTTGTTTTAAACAAGGGAGGTGCACAGTATAATCCATTGTTGTAGCTGGGTATTTGCACTCCACTAAACCTTCATATTTTGTCTCAAAGTGGTAGAACAACATTCTTATTTAAGACTCAGCTGTTCTGCATATGTTTTTAGGGCTTCAGCAAAAATAAAAAAATTCAGATGCAGCCCTTTGCTTTTCTGAGTATTTTCATTTTAAAGTCAGATTTACTTGGAGTTGGCTACAATCAGTGTTCTCCCACTTCGAAATTTTATCTGCAAAATCACCAAGATTTTATTAATAAAACATCTGCAATGGCACAAAATTCATAATTTCAGCTCTTTTCATTTAAGGTTTTGAGTGACAAATAATTCTATTACCTCATTTCTTTCTTGCTTGCTTCATTTGACTAAACAAATGCCCTGGAGTAGGAGCATTTACTTATGCAGAAAATATTAATCCATCTTTTAAAAGAGCTTTTCAGTTATCTTCATAATTTCCATGGTCAGTGATACTGTTAAATATCTATTGAACAGTTATACCTTCATATTACAGTAATAGTACATGGAGCTGTCCTTTATACGTTTCCTTCCATGTTCATATCAATAGCTGAAAAGTATGTGTGTGTCTTGACATCATGGAATAAGAAACATTCTCCTTTTGTAGGCCTTCCCCTGAATTCTTACCCACCCATTTTTATATCTAAGCAAACACATACACACCCTATCTTATAAAAGATTGAAGATTCCTATAATGTTGTAAATAAATAAATAAAAATAAAAGACAACATATAACATACCTGTATTTTCAATTGAACTTACTGGTCTTTCATTATATTAGGTTAAGGAAGGACCACACCTACGAGGTGCTGAAAACTCCCACCTCCTTTCTCTGAGGAAGTGCTCAGTGCCATCAGTTATGTTGCCCAAAGATTTTAGAAGCGTAAAGGCTTACACTTCTCAAGAAGTTTACAGCCAAAAGAATATGGCAACTAATTCCAAATATTTTGCAAGTTAAACCAATTGAACAAAGCTGCTTTTTCATGTTCTACTATTGTGAGTGATTGGAATTTTAAGGATACCTTAGACTAAGGCCCACATAAAAAAAACAAATCCATAAAGGCTGCATATATTACCAAGAAAATAATTATTTTGGGAATCTGTGTACCAGATTAAACAATGGCTCCCAAAATGATCACTGGGATATTTTCATTCATTATATGCAATCATTCCAGCCTCCTCCAAATTTTACTGTCTGTGTTACCTTCTACTTGTATTTAAGTAAAATAGTAGTTTCTAACAGCAATGGGTTAGCTTCATCAAGTGACTGTTTTTTGTCTTATCAACCTGTTTTGTGTATTGTGTTTGTTGTCATTTTTTTGTGAAACCAATACAAGTTTGAGGATCTTTTTTTCCCCCCATGCGATTTAAACCTATTATAGTTCTGCCTGTTCTACTTTAATCTCCAGTAAGTCTATTTAAAAAACAAATGGAGGGGCTCAGAAATTTGACATAAAAAAAAAAGGTTGGACAGAAAAGATGTCCAACAAGCTCAAAAAAGATACACATCCTCAAAAGCAGCATGTACCTTGCACTAGGGATAGAAGAAGCCCACACACCCAAAGGCTACGATAGCATAAGTGGATGCCCAATATATGGTTTGATACATGTTATTTCATGTAGTTAAGTAACATGAGAATGTTTACATATCCCCCATCTCCACAGCATAAATCCCCCTTCACCTCCTCTCTACATTGGATTTTTCACCCTGTGGTCCTTGTCTTCTGTCCTTTCTGTAATCATTTCCTTCCCAGCAGTCAAGCCTAAAGCAGAATGCAAGCCCAATAATGGGGAAGCTGGAGTTAAACTCTTGAATCAGGCACAAGTTTATTCAACTCCAGTTTTAACTTCGTTTCCAGTATTCACTCAGACTTTATCAGCACCTCTTTTGGCATCAGTGACACCCAATACGTCAGAATTGCTCATTGCTAAAACACCTGGGCTAGAAATGTGGGGTTTAGACTTTTATGGAGGGTTTCCAGACTTTCTGTCTGCAGAAGCTTACAGTGCTTAATCATGCCAAATTTTAGTAGCCATTGATTCTGTATTTCCCTGAAATATTCTCCTTCCTATCTATGGAAACGATGTTGAGAACTACACTTCCTAATACCCCCCTTTATTACGTAATGCTGAAGTAAAGTCTGAATAGATTTCAAATGGTTTATATAAACTTGAACCCCTGGAGCAGACAGGATTAATTAAGGAATATGGTTCATTTGATAATATCAGATGCCTACTAAATCTTTTCTGAGTATGTTATCTCTGTATTGCACTCCTTCTCTACTTATCTCTGGGGATGCCAAGGCTGAGACTTTTGGTGGGGGGGTGGGCTGAGAGAACCTGGACACTAATTTTCACAGTGAGTTTCTCTCATTCTACAGCAGAGCTCACCCTGGGATTGCTTTTTCTTTAAACACAGGGCTTTACTAGGTCTCCATCATCATTGCTCATTTTCCTTTACATTGAAACATCACCATTTTTTGGCTGTTACTCTGCTATGGTTTAGTCACATCTACCTTGAAGCAGATATAAGCTAAATTGCAATGCCACATTTACACTCGCGCTCTCCAACCTTACCAGAATTTGAATTACAAATAAGATTGTAAACCACAAGACAATCATTAGAAACAAAGTTGTTAACCTGTGATGTAGTCTCTCTTCTTTTAATTATACCGGCCTACCCTCATCAGAAGAATGATTTGGATTTCTCTAGCTTCATGTCCAAAGAATCCAATAATTAATCATTTTATTAACAAAGCACTCTGCCCCCTCTCATGGAGGCTACACAAACAGTGACAATATAATTGGACAGAGGCAGATTTTTGTTCTATGTCTATACAGCGCCTAGCACAATGGGTATAATAATCTGCAGGACTAGAACCTGAGACTATGGGGGTTCTAGATTGCTAACACTTCCACATTGCCACCAAAAGTTCAGGCTGGGTTCCCACTAGGAAGCTAGACACTGCAGGCTTGAGTGGCAGTGCCCCACAGCCCACTGATTGGCCCATGCTGGTATATAAACCAGAAAGTTATCACAGGAAAATATCTCAGCAATGATGCAGACTGCACTTCTTATGCTTGAAGACTTGCTTCTGCTCCAGACTCTGGCTTCAGCTCAACTTTGCCTGACCCTGACTTCCTGACCCACCTCTACCTCCACACTATAACTTGTTAATGGACCAGTGTACACAGGCCACACATGGCCAGTCCTACCACCAGCCCTGACAATAAGGTCCTGGTCCATAGCTAAGTACTATGGTAATACAAACAAATCATCATCATCAGAACTAATTAAATCCTAACACTGAAAAATGGAAGATCCAAACAATACACTAAAGCCTGGTTGTAATTGAGCCTTTTAATCAAGTACGTTTCCTATACTGATATACTTTTGATTTGACTGACCAAATCACATGTGACTGCTCAAGGGATGCAAGCTGCCATGTGACATTGTGTGGCTGTCATGCTGGGACTTCCCCAGAATATAAGCACGTGTCAAGAGTATGGGATACAGGCTCTATGATTCCCCTCTAAGTGTATGGGTGGGAAGGGGTTTAGGAGATGCAGTGAGTAAAAACCTCCATGGCTCCCTTGCATGTCAAGTAGCAGAAATAGCTAGATGTAAATGGGTCCGCATTGTGTGCCTGGTATTGGATTGTCAATATACCACCAACCTCAAGACGACAGTATTCGGAGGAATTTTCACTTGAAAGGTCATCTTTTTCTTGCTGTATCCTGTAGCGAGAGCAGAGCGCTAACCTCAATCTTGCCCTTTACCAAATTGGATCTTTAATAATAAACTTTCACTGAACATTCTGGTCTGATTTAATCAGAACCTGGATTATATAGTAAGTAATTCAAGCCTAGTTTTCTCTTACTTGGCAAATGTTATTTGCCAAGATGAAATACATCTTTATCTAGCCTTGATATCTGATTGACATTTATTACCAAAGGTATTTTGAGGCATTGATGACAACCTGACATTACTTTCATTGTGATGTATTTGTTATGATAATCCATAAAGCATACTTGTGTTGCACTCAGAATGGAAGGGAGTGTTGGAAAGAATACAGAAGCACAGAAATGCTCTTGGGAGCTGAACAGAACATTAATACAATAGCATAAACAGTCACTGACAGTAACTTCTAGTCCCTGCTTAACTTTCCTGGCAAGTCTTTTTTCTTACAAAGCTCTTCCACACTTGGATTTGCCTTGAACTGCTCTTCAGATTGGAATTATCTGACTGTCCAAAAGAATGGCGTTGAATGACCAATAGATCCTGCTCCATACACCCCTTTCTTTCTCTCTAGGGTGGTCTAATTGTTGCCCTTGATGAGAGCCTGAATGAATAGCTCCTCCCAATGGTCCAGTTTGGAACAACACTTCCCACACTTTCCTTTTAAACAAGACTCTAAATTGCATATTACATTAACATACTGTTTGGATATGAATTTCAGTAAATTCTTTTGAGTATTTTAGTTGAAGACAGAAGGTCAGATCCTCAAGTGATTGTAAGTTGTGTATCCCCATTGATATCTAAAGAACTGTACTGATTTATTCCAGTTTAGGATCTGGCCTCACATTCTGTTCCATCGCACCTTGCTTTTGCAGTTTCCAATCTGATGGATTAATTTTCCATGGATAATCCTTTTCTTTACACAGATAATATGCCTTCTGTTTCCCTTAGGTAGTCAGTCCCAGATAATGGCACAATTATTACTGGTAAGAGAAATTCTTCCTTGGCTTCACTGGGAAAACAGATTGCTTAGTACTGCATTTTTGAGTAGGGAAGCATGAAGCCAATCTGAATAGTTTACAGCAGACATGAATCTTCACCCAAATTTCTAATAAACTTTTGTTCAAAGATCCAAAAGTGTTCTATTAACTTTTTTCCTACTTAATATTTATATTTATGGGCACTGCCTTTAACAGTGGAAGCACAGTACCATCACACAAATAGCTTTTCTGAAGATTCATCTGTGAAACCCAATCATATGAGAAACAGAGAAGATTCTTTGTAAGATTTTTTTAGCATAAGAAGATTGTGCTAAAAGAGTGAATAAAAACTTACCCATACTTTTTGCTCAACCATCTCTAGTGCTGAGCCTATATAAAGGTTATCGTGTTTCTTTCTTACATTTTCCACAACACACCCCATTCCTGTAGCTACTTTAACTATGAAACCTACACAATAGATTGTAAATGTAGTTTGACTAATTTCAAATCCCAAAATAATTGGATACAATGGCCACGTACAAGTCTCTGAATGAGCTGTAGCAAGCACACACGTATCAAATGAGAGTTTGGTAGCAATGAGTAACACCATTAAAATTAAAGGAGCTCTTAGTGTTCATGCATTTCTAAAATTAGTATTATTGATTTTGATTAATATGAAATCAATAGCATAGAGTTCTAGGGAGAGAAAGTAGACATAATTTGCTAGGCTGCTAGTTCTCAAGGAATGAAGGAAGGATGCCCAATTATGGCCAGATGACTGCAATTCACAAAAGGCAACTATCCAAAAATCAATATATGTAGGGCTTATATTTATCACATTAATGTGAATTATTCACACCACATATATTAATATACATTAAGCATACAATATCAGTACAACATTATATTTCTAGCAGTTACATGACCTGAATTGGCCTATGACTTTTATAATCCTGTTTATTTATGCTAAGTATCACATAACACTTTGCAAAGCTGAAGTCACCATTAGCATTAGAAAATAAGAAACTTGTCAATAACAAAATAGATTAATGTTCTGCTCTGGTACAAGCTGGGAAAGTAAGTCATGGACAAGTACCTGGAATGCTAGTACCAAAACAAACATAAGAAAGATACAGAACAAGATAAGGACAAACTGATGGGTTGGATTTTCATAATACGTAAAGATTTTCTAGTCTGTAAAATCACCTTATAAATGTAGAAATGTGTAATTTTGGGATCACACTTGTATAAGGTGAATTTAGGAATGCTGCTTGAGATGGCTTCTCAGAAACTGGTATCATGCTGAACCTTTTTTCCTGTACTATACTATTATTGACTTTTAGCAATAAACCTGACTGATATTGGTTATTTGGTCCCTTGAGTATATTTCATAATGAACCAAAGTGTAGTCAAGCAATTGACTATATAATTTATCAACAGTAGCTTAAAGGTCATGTGTTTTCCTGAAACTTATCCAAATATATTGAATTTTAAAATTCGACTGGAAATCTCATAAAAACAGATTGAAGAGATTATTGGTATTTGCAGTTTCCAGTCAAGCTGTAAATATGTCAAACACAGCTGATACATTAGCAGTTATGAATCCACAGGTATAAAAACATAACACACTAAAGAATATTCCAGACCATTGAGAGGTTCAAGCTGGATTAATTTCTGGAAATGCGCAAAGGAAAGGGCAGTCTTATTTTTTTCCCCCAAGCCCATTCCCTCGTGTCTATTTTAGACCCTTTGATAAAATGTTTTACCACCACTTATACTTTATTTTTCTTTTTGAGAGAGATTCACTTTAAAAAAATATGTATATTGATTAAGAAAACACATATATCAAAGTGTTAATCTAACATGTTATAGGGAAAGGATGTGTGTCTGAATGTATATGCACATGCCTGGAGGAATCCTAGCAATTTTTTTCAGTTCTTTCCTATGCTATCTGTTGTTTGCAAAGTCTTGTAAATTTCTCTTCTCACATTTGTTAGCAAAAAGAATTTCTATTATGGCTCCTTTTAACTTTGCATTATGGATTTTGTCATAACGCTGTTCTTTGGTAAACTGTCTCTGGGTAACTTGTCTTGCTTCTTGGAAGTCTTCCAAGGGAAAGCTCACATCATAGTTGACAACACTCTAATTTCTCAAGACACTGCCAAGCATAGCATCAATTCAAAATATGCTAAATACAATAGAACAAATCCTGTTGTTTCATGAGCAGCACACCTATAGGCAAAAAAGTTACCATTTAAGGTCAAGATTGCTTGTCCTCACTTAGTAAGGGTCACAGCATACTGTATAGGGTCACATTACATTACTCAGAGCTCCCAGGATCTATTTAGTGACATTATCTTATAAAAAATTGTATTCTCAACTTGGTAATTTGCATCAGCACAACTTCTGTCCAAGCTAACAACCTGGCTTCAAAAGGCTTTTAGTTTTGTACTGAATTTATACATTCAAGTGACATGATCACTAAACGTGCTCATGCTTTACTGTCAGACTATTCATTACATTACAATACACTTTTACCTTTACGAGATGATCAGCAGATACACCAGTGAAAGATCATTTGTTGTTGGTTCAGTTCCCTGCACCATGGGAAGTCCAGCCTGCCTTCCCCACTCCCCCAAAAAGGATAATATGATTATTTTTTATCTTGCTACATTAATAAAGAAGTCTTCCTTGATCTAGAGTGCCATGCTCCATGGCAGCAGAAGGATAGGGAAAAGATGGATCTAGTAGAACATTTCTTCTGTCTGTAACTGCCCATGCCATAACACAAGTTTTGATAGCAGTCATGCACAGTGAACAAGAACCAAGGGAAAACTATTAGAAATATGTATAAGCTATAGATTAATGTGGAATGTTTTTGCAGAAGCCAAGTATCAATACAAAATGTGGAATTCTTCACAAAGACTCACCATGGCATGACAAATACACTGAGATGAGACATCAAATAGTGTCCATTACTGTTACTGCTCTCATGAGTTTTACTGGAACAAGCTGCTCAAAACCTCACAGGATAATGGTCTTCCCTGTGCAGATGAACACATCCAATGGTTTTCCTTGTGCAGATGGACACATACAATGGTCTGAAACAAGCCTTAAAGTGGGATAATCAAAAATATTAGTGTTAATTAACTGTGGAAGCCTTCTAAGTATATTGATTTTCAGACTAAGCTTTTTGCATCATCACTTTGTTCTTATGGAAAAGGAATGTAAATTTTGGGCTTATGCAGTAGATGAGAGAAAGAGAAAGAAAGCCATTTCCATTTGAACCAGCTATCCTAATAAGTTGCAAACAGGAGGACTGCAAACTGCGTGGTTGGGTAGAGAGGCGGGAGTGAGACAGGATAGATAACAGCTATTTAACCCTCACCTTCTCTGATAAGGGACAGCAGGAACTTCTAAACACTTTTTACACCAGGACAGTATAATATGTATAGAATGAGAGACCTTTTCTTTCCACATGTCCTAGGAAGTCCAGAAGCCTCTCATTCTCTCTCCTTCCCATGGAAGCAAGAAGCCTTGACCAACACTCCTAGCCCCGCCATAAGCAGCTCTCCAAGGTGAAGAAGCTGTTCCTCTCAACTGTGCAGAGCTGCAACAATCTCCCCCTCTCGCTGTTCTTCTTGAAAAGTCAGTTGTCTCTTGCCACTACCACCTGCCTCCCTCTGCAATGTGGGGGTGATAAGGTCTCTAATACATTTTGGGTTAGCATACAGTGGGAAAATAAGATGTCAAGATTGTCAGCTAGTTAAAGGTAAGCTACAAATGATTATTTCCCCTAGTATAGAAACAGGTTAACACCTTTTACCTCAATTTATCTGTTCTCTCTACGTAAGAGAAGTAAATGGAATCTTGGGGCGAGACATGGTGCTCTGTGACAGAGGTGCTGGGTTTACAAAATGAAAGCGATTCAGCTGGAAAATGAAAAGCATGGCTTCAAAACATAGGTCACAGTTCAGGAAATGAAAAACAAAGCTGAGATGGTAATGAGCACGTGTAGCACCCCAGGACTTGGACGGCAAAAACAAAAAAACTCCTTGGACCACTTTGCAGCCTTTGAAATCAGAAGACTAAGTATATATGGGGGGATTTGACTACCCTAGCATCTTTAGAATGAGAAACACAACTTAATATTACAGAATCCTACAGGAGAAGCAAGTATGCTGTATGTTTCCTTTCCATATATAGCAGGGGTCAGCAACCTCTGGCACGCGGCTTGCCAGGGTAAGTACTCTGGCAGGCTGGGCCAGTTTGTTTACCTGCCATGTCGTGAGGTTCGGCTGATCACGGCTCCCACTGGCCACGGTTCATCGTCTCAGGCCAATGGGGGCGGCAGAAAACAGCGTGAGCAAGGGATATGCTGGCTGAGGCTTCCCACTGCCCCCATTGGTCTGGGACGGTGAACCGTGGCCAGTGGGAGCTGCGATCATCCAAATCTGCCGACGCGGCAAGTAGACAAACTAGCCTGGCCTGCCAGGGTACCTACCCTGGCAAGCCGCGTGCCAGAGGTTGCCAACCCCTGATATATAGAATAAGCATGGTGGATTCGTGGTAGTGCTTAGGCATTCAAAAGATACCACCATGATTAAAGCACAAACAAACAAGATACAGAGTCACGTCAGTTCACAAGACAATTGCTCAAAACAAAGTGAGGGGGAGGGGAATAGCTTTTATCATATTCTTATCTGGCACAGCTAATAGAGCCAACTAGAGAAGTGGAGAGAATACCAAATGTAAATGTGGTGTTGGTTAGAACATGCAGGGGTGAAAGGCAGAAAAAATAACTAAGGATTAATGTTCATCAAAGGCATTATAGAGAAAGTAAGAGCTCTGAACACAGGGGGGAAAACCTCAAGAGAATGAAGACCAACCAATAAATGAAGAGGGGACAATTTTAAAAATTACTCTGAATAGCTGTTACTAAACTGCTTTTTAAAATCAATTAATAGCCACCTCCACCTCTTCTCCCTACCCCCCAAAAAAGGTACACACACTTGGAAGATACCAGTCAAAACTGGAACAGGTGCGGAGAAAGGCTACTGAGATGATCAGAGGAACAAAAAACTTACCTTATAAGAGGAGACTCAAAGAGCTTGGCATGATCAGCCTAACCAAATGAAGGCTGAGAGGAGATATGATTGTTCTCTATAAATACATCAGAGGAGTAAATGCCAAGGAAGGAGAAGAGTCATTTAGGTTAAGCACCAATGTTAATAGAAGAACAAATGGATATAAATTGGCCATCAACAAGTTTAGGTTTGAAATTAGACAAAAGATTTTAGCCATCAGAGGAGTGATGTTCTGAAACAGCCTTCCAAAGGGAACAATGGGGGCAAAAAACCTAACTGGTTTCAAGACAGAGCTTGGTAAGTTTATAGAGGGGATGGGATGATGAAACTGCCCACAACACTATGTGGCCCATCTGTGACTGCTAGTAGCAAATATCCCCAATGGCCACTAGATGGGGAGGGCTGAATTACTACAGTGAATTCTTTCCCATGTGTCTGACTGGTATGTCCTGCTGACATACTTAGGGTCCAACTGATCACCATATTTGATATCAGGGAGCAATTTTTCCCTGGGTCAGATTAGCAGAAACCTTGAGGATTTCTCACCTTCCTCTGCAGCATGGGTCACTTGCAGGTTTAAAACTAGAGTACATGGTGGCTTCTCTGTAGTGAAGTCTGTAAATCATGATCTGAAGACTTCAGTAATACAGCCAGAGGTTATGGGTGAGGTTCTGTCGCCTGCAGTGAACAGGAGGTCAGATTACAGGATCATGAAGGCCCCCCATCTTGCCATAAAGTCTATGAAGTAGAAAGGAAGAGTTTGTAAAAGGGCTCTCTAAACAATAATCAGAAATGCAGATTATAGTATGACAGAAATGACCAGGACATAAAATGTACACAGCACATTATTTATTCAATGTCTTTTTTAATCATCTGGAAGATGGAATATTGAATGATTTCAGGAAAGCCATTCAGTGGCTCATTAATAAAGTGTGCAGCTGATACCGAATTGTGAGGTGCTGCAAGCAGCACTAACGCCAATTACAGTAATGCACAGAAAAGCTAGAAGAATAAGCCATTAACTGGACAAGAGGCAGCACTACCTTCAGATGTGTCAATTAATGCATCTGGATTAAAAATATTCCAAAATAGATACTCAATGGGAGAGAAATACTTAGAAAACAGAACTATAAAAATGGGGTGAAGAGGAAGATATTTGCATGCAAATGCAACAGATCAGCGAGGGAAAAGAAAAGCAATTTTGGGGTTATATATATTGAAGCATCTTTGTCATGCAACAGAAAGGTAGTGAGGAATGAAGTGAGGAGGTATGTAACTGGAATACATGGTGATCAAGTAGAAATGGGATAGCCGTGTATATATCTGAAAAGTTTTGACATCAAACAGGGATTAATGGGATAAGAATAAACAGAAGATAGTGCTAGGAGCTGGATGAAAATTTGTTATGGGAGTGAGGTTGATAGGTGTGTACTTATCCTCCATTAACATTAACTGCAAGCATAAACCCCACCTAAGATTAAAGGTTGTATGAATCCATGCAGGAGCTTTGCTGACTATTGTTTTGGGTAGGGGTGCAAGTGTGAATGAGTTAATAAGAGAGAGCAGAAAATATAAAAATACTAAGAACAAAAAGAAATGACTAGAGAGAGGGACAGCCTAAAGGAGCAGTGGAAAGCATAGTTCTGACCCTGCAAGAAGCCCACGGAGAGGTTTTTGGGTCAGGAGTACAGACTGAGAAGAGTGCTCCTGGTGCTGTGAGCAAAAGAAGCTGTTTCCTGCTATTTCATTACTTCTGCTTTCAGACACTCAGGACTTTGTACTTGCTTTGTAAATAAACTGCATTCAAGAAATAATTTCTACTCCGAAATAGAACACCTACTGGTTCCCAAACTTTGGCTAGTCTCTTGGATCAGAAAGGGAAGCAATACAAAGCACACAGAGCTTGCTCACAATAAGGCGTACCAGTTGGTACGACAGTCTTCCAAAAGAAGTAAAAGTAGTCCAACTACTGGAGTCACTTAAAAACAGAATGTAGACAGCTCTCAAGAATATGCTCTGAGGTCAATACTGAGCTGCCAGGTAAGTGGACAAAGCAGCCTTCAGGCATTTTCTCTTCATCAATTTCTATGCTGCTGTTTTCACACCACCACACTCACTTCACTACTCCTCTTTTGGTTTCTCTCCTTATGATTCTATAATGCATGGTGGGTAAAAACAACTCACTGCGGACACTCGGATCACATGCCTTGCCTGGGAAGGTACCCAGAGATCTTTTACTTTTCAGCACCTCCCCATACATTTGTACAGGGTTCTTTTATCTTTGGAGATAATTGCGCAAAACAACACATACAATAGGAATTTTAAAATTGAGAGAAATTGGAATGAGTTTTTTTTTTAAATGTATTTATACTAAGTTTACAATTCTCACAAACAAAGCTAGACAAAGCATTCTGATCTTACAGAGAAAAAAACTAAAAGTGACTAGTTTGCATGCTTTGAAAGCCCTTGTTCAGTTTGCTCTTTGGTCAGTGTCAGCATGGTGTTACTGGAGTAGCACCTTCCAAGCTGTATCCAGGAGGTCCCCTACAGCTGGGTCCAGATACACTTTCCTTGACCTAAGTCAGCTCCCTCCTGCATACTGAGTGGATGTTTCCAGAGAACTATCCACAGTGACCCCAAGATCTCTTTGAGTGGTAACAGCTAGTTTAGACCCCATCATTTTGTATGTATAGTTGGGATTATTTTTTCCAATGTGCATTACCTTACACTTATCAACATTGGATTTCATCTGTTATGTTATGTTGTTGCCCAGTTTAATGAGATCCCTTTGTAATTCTTCACAGTCAGCTTTGGATTTAATGATCTTGACTAATTTTATAATATTTGAAAAACTTTACCTCTTCACTGTTACCCCCCTTTTACAGATCATTTTTGAATATGTTGAACAGCACTGGTCCCAGTACAGCTTCCTGGGGGACACGGCCATTTACCTCTGTGCTGGGAAAATGGCCTATTTATTCCTAACCTTTGTTTTGCAGTTAGTGTTGTGTCTTTAGCTAGTTATTCTTTACATATGTATGGATTCATAAAAGGTTTGTTTGTTACCTGGAACAGGGGAAGACTGAATATGTCCATTGTTGGATTCAGTAGGACTTGGAAGGAAAAAAGGCTAGAGAAATAAGATGGATTATTTTTCCCTCCTCTAATTGTTTGAGATTTTCCATTTATTTTAATTAAGATTGCCTGAGGTATGAGAGACATGAGAGAATGTGATGCTCAGGCATATCCTCATGGCAGGTAGCTCTATATATTTCCAGATTCCTTTTTTAATAGTTACAGTGATTTGACGTTTTGTATAAAAATCAGGATTTTTTAAAAAACTGATTAAGAAGTTTTTTTTTCAAAATCTTTATGGCCAGATCGTCAGCTAGTGTAACTGGCTAGGTCTAGTAATGTCAGTAGAGCTAAATCTACACACCTCAGTGGAGCATGCAGCTTCAGATAAAAATTATGGGGTGTATAGGGAAGAAAAAGCAAGCCTGAGCATGCCTTTCAAATATTCTGGCTGGACAGACCTGGTAGTGTCAGGAAGTGCTGAAGGAAGCATAATGGCCATCACTCCCTAATGCCCATTTAGCAAAAAAGTTATTGACACATTGACTGCCTGCAGTACTTGATCCCCCACAGCAGTAGCTGTGCCAAAGAGTCAGAACCACTGCTGTTCAGCCATCAGAACTAGCCAAGCCCTGTTTGGGGCAAGGAAAACTGGCTGGCAAAAAAAAACCCATAGCATTTAAGAGAGCACTAGATCTGTACTCTGCCTCTCCCTAAGTTAGCTATGCTTTAGTTCAGGAAGCTGTCTATGCCCTGTTCTCCCCTAATGCACCCAAACATGGGCAGCCACATGTCAGCCCTCAATAGTATTTTCATCTCTCTTTCCAAGTGGATATTGTATTGTATTACTCTGCTCTGTTTAAAGAAGGAAAAAAGTGCATATGCACCAAAGCAAAAGCTTAATTCATTAAGGGTTCTCAACGTTATTGTTAATCAAGTTTATTTGTACATTTTAAACTTATCTATACATCATTTTACTGGCATTTTATCCATTTATGCACATTTTCTATGTCATTTTTATCATCTGCTTAACAACTACAATCATGTGTTTTATTTAGTATTTTGGGAAATACAGTATGTAATTTAGGGAAACAATAATATAGGAAAACTTGTATTTGCAGTCATAACTTTAAGGGCAAACTCTAGTTTACTGCTGTAGGACTGGAGCATTACTAACAGATATAGTTGTGTCTGCTTTACTATAACCCTGTTATTTACTGTATGGAATGACTGCCAGCATGAAAACTTACAAATTAACCTTTTATTTGCATTAATATGGTTGTATGGTAAAAATATAATCTTAAGAGATTCGTGAAGATCAGCAATAATGTATTTGCAAGATAGCCTGTAAACATATTTGTTGTTTAGTCATATCTGCAACCTGGGAAGTTCATCTGAGATAAAATCCTGTGGTCCTTATTCAGGCAAATATCTCAAGGTCGTGAATAAGTGTGGCCTACCAATAAACCAATTCCACATCTCTCCTTGGCTTCTCAACAGCCTATTAACATGGCTAAACCCACAGAGAAGTTGTGAAGTTTGAGGTTTGCAGGCCTCTTACACAAGCTAAAGCCTGAGCCGGCACCCATAATCCAGACTCTCCTTAACTTGGAGGATTCCAAATTCAGACCCCAAATGGAACACCCACAACGTTCAAGAGAGTTAGATTCATTAGCAATAACTTTAAGCTATGGACTCTGATCTGTAACTTGGTCAGAAATCCAGGCACCGTCTCTCCTCTCCATCTTTTGTGAATGTGCTTGTAAAAACAGAGTTTGTGGACTTGCTTTCCCTACCAGCTATATGATAAAGGAATGTCCCTTCTATGTATTGGAAATAGAAGGTCAACCCCAAACACCATGCCAACACCAGCAAGAGGCCTCTAAGCAGTGTATCATATGTGCTGAATTAGATTCTCTTACTATCTATCCCATGCTCTGCTCCTTTTTACAGTCCCTACGTAGACTGTGAACACAGTAATATTGAAACTTGAGTTTAACTATTGGACTCATTTAAATACCCAAGCAGGCACCTCTTATTAAAGGAGACTCTCAACTGCTGAATGGCCATAAGTCTAGTCTGAGCATTAAGTGGGACAGCAGCCTGCTTCTGCAGTCTCATATTCTGACTCTGAAACTGAGACTGATACCAGTCCTATGGCCAGGGGATGGGATGGGAGATGGCATTGTAGAGTGATGTCCAAGTCAGGAGCTACTGCTAAGCTGCTGTGAGAAAGCCACTAGCTGCTGCTGAGAAGCTGCTGGAGCTTTCATCAACTGGGAAATCAAGGTATATGTCTATACTCCAATTGGACACCCACAGCTGGCCCTTGCCAGATGACACAAGCTTGTGGGGCTTATGCTAAGGGGCTGTTCAATTGCAGCTAAAACATTGACACTCAGGCTGGAGCCTGAGCAGTGGGTTCCTGTGGAAGGGGGCAGAGAAGCCTGAGCTCAGGCTCCAGCCTGAGCCCAAAGGTCTGCAATAGAACTGAACAGCACCTTAGTCCGATCCCCACAAGCTTGAGTCAGCAGGCACAGACAACTGGTGTCTAATTGCAGTGTAGATACTCAAAGAGGTTATTGCTGGACCTCATCACAGCCAGGGCAAAAGACTGTTGGTGTGACAAGAACTGATTGAGGAAAGCAGCGTAATTACAATTTAGGGTGAGGGGTGCTAAACCCTTTCGAGGGAAGAGACTGTGGTTTCTGTGAGTCTAAGAACACAAGTGGTTTTACTGCCTAATGAGGATCCAGGGTTCCTGCTCTCCTGTTATAAAAACTTCAATTTTCAGAGGAGTTATGCAGCTTGTCAGCAAGTTAGAATCACTCTGCCCCTTGTGGACTTGGCTGGACTACTTTACTGGAACAACAAAGTGTTCTCCCTGGCTTCAAGATCTTCAAGTGTGCCTATGCAAGCATCTAGAATTCTGAAATTAAGAGGAATGCATACGCAGGGGTGGGATACCTGGTGGCAGTGTAAATGTAAATGAAACAATCTTACTATTGTAAACTACATTCATTCATTGAAGCACCTCTTACTGACTTGAGGTGGTTATGACATATCAGCTAATCTCAATCTGTTATAGCATGTTTTTCTGTGTTAAGTAAACAGGTGTTAACTCTCATGTAAGAATATATTGTTTGGTACTTTGGGGTTAAACATGTTGCATAGATTAGTTTAGGTTTATTTCTGGAGGTTCCCAAGGCATGATAGTGTGTACATACAGAGATTAGACAGGTGAAGTCACCACCAAGATTAATTTCCTTATGAGTAAAAGGACTCTGGCAGCTGGGTGAGGGGGCCTTGGAGCTGCAGCCCTGCCACAGTAAGAGCCACGTGGGCAACCAAGGACCCTCTACCTGCCCTGGGCAGAGGGTTGCTTTCCACCCCACCGTGGGCAGGGAGGGGTGCAGGATCCCTGGCCCCGTGCCAACTTCCGGCTTGGTTGGGGGTAGGGCCTCAGGAGGAAGGCTCCAACACCCTTGTACCATCTCTCGGTGTTTGTTTTCAGACCTCAGTGAAACTCCTCTATACACATAGCTCAGTTTCTGACCCTCCTTGCATGTAGCTCGTGTGTTTGGTGGTGATTCTCATTGTTTCAGCTGTCTTATACCAAAGGGAGCTGAATTGCTTCTTACATGTATTCTAAATGAAAGACAACTATTATGCCTACCAGCTTCAATGAGGTTTCACCTAACTCAGCATAACAACTCCAATTGCCCACTTCCCAATTAACACTACGTTAAATTGCAAACTTGCTGTGGGGCTTCTATCCTCTGTCCAGTGTGGTACGGCTATTCAACAACTAATAAATCTACATCATCAATTATGGCACAAATGTCAAGAGCTTTGAAAACCAACTGTTTTTGATAGCATCATCCACAATGCAGGGAATGTGGACAGCTCAACACAGGTTTGCTATATTTCCTGATTGCCTTAATTTAAGGTAATTTGTTCTGAACTGTGAATCATGCGGTTTTTGAAATCAATAAACTAGTTAGCATTTTTTAAAAAGAATATCAATCGAACACTTTCTGATAAATAACTGGGAGGGAAAAGTTTAAAATCTCAACTGAATAATATGGTTTTATTTAAATTTCCTTTCCAAGTAATTTTACAGAACACAATTCCTAAATTAAATTGCCTTAGAATTAGAGAGCTATGAGCCAGACATAAGCCTTTCACTGAGTTTACAGCAAAGGACTAATCACCCTCTTTCCAGATGACCTGCCTTTTGGGGGGTGGGGGTAAATTGTTTATCTGCTTACGTTTATCTAGTGATACTATAGGGTAAACATGCCCATTCTCAATCTCTACTTAACTTCAGACAGCATGTCCTGAGGGCCAAAATCTGGGCTCTGCATGCAACAGTAGAGCTTCCAATTAACTTCCGTAAGGAAACACACTAAAGATCTCTAATGAATACTGTCAGCATATTGCTTCTTTGTAGACACAGGTACATAAACTGGAGGGTAACATTTTATATCCTATTATTAATTGACTAGTAAAAATGCCAACCACGGAACAAAACAGTCTGTTTGTCTTTACTGGTAAAAAGTAAGCAGAATGTCTAATGTTTGAACATCACAAAGGCATGATGTTCAATGTCAGAGTAAAACCTTACAAATTCAAATACTTTGCATGGTGACAGGTTTCAGAGTCATAGCCATGTTAGTCTGTATCAGCAAAAAGAACGAGGAATACTTGTGGCACCTTCGAGACTAACCTATTTATTTGGGCATAAGCTTTTGTGGGCTATAACCCACTTCATCGAATGTATGCAGTGTAAAATACAATAGGAATACATATTTACACAGAGAACATGAAAAAAATGGGTGTTGCCATACCAACTATAACGAAACCAACCAATTAAGGTGGGCTATTATCAGTAGGAGAAAAAAAAATTGTAGTGTTAATCAGGATGGCCCATTTCCAACAGTTGACAAGAAGATGTGAGTAACAGTAGGGGAAAATAATTTCTACTCCATTGCAGGATCAAATGTCGTAAACTCAAAAGCTATAGCTATAAGTCAAATCAGGGGATCAATGTAGAAGCATTGTAAGTGCTGTTCATCATAAACTCGAACATTATAAAGTCAAGGACTGCCTGTATTGATAGTCACCAGAGTACTGGTCTGAATTGTAAACCAGTAGATGGTTTCCTGCTGAAATGAGGCAAACACCCACAGTTCTTGGTCATCATTTTCTCCTTTTGATACTATAGTGAACCAGCACAGTTATCACAGACCCATCCTTAACTCATTCTGACCAGCCAGTTTGCCCTGCAACAGCTAAGGCCAGATACATAGAATAAAAAACAGACCACAGTAGTTATGCACTGAACAGTTGTTGTAAGGGCAAAAGCTAAGTCAAGTATCTGGGCTTCTGGGGGCTTCTCCATCAGATTTATTCTGTGATCCTAGAAGATTAGAGTAGGAAGAGACCTCAGGAGGTCATCTAGTCCAATCCCCTGCTCAAAGCACAACAAACACCAACTAAATCATCCAAGCCAGGGTTTTGTCAAGCTAGGCCTTAAAAAAACCTCTAAGGAAGGAGATTCCATCACCTTCCTAGGTAACCCATTCCAGTGCTTCACCACCCTCCTAGTAAAATAGTTTTTTTCATAATATCCAACCTAGATCTTCCCCACTGCAACTTGAGACCATTGCTTCTTGTTCTGTCATCTACCACCACTGAGACCAGCCTAGCTCCATCCTCTTTGGAGCACCCTTTAGGTAGTTGAGAGCTGCTGTCAAATCCCCCCTCACTCTTCTCTTCTGCAGACTAAATAATCCCAGTTTCCTTAGCCTCTCCTCATAAGTCATGTGCTCCAGCACCCCAGTCATTTCCATTGCCGTCCACTGGACTCTCTCCAATTTGTCCACATCCTTCTGTAATGGGGGGGACCAAAACTGGATGCAATACTCCAGGTGTGGCCTCAACAGTGCAGAACAGAGGGGAATAATCACTTCCTTCAATCTGCCTGCAATGCTCCTACTAGCACAACCCAATATGCCGTTGGCCTTCTCGGCAACAAGGCCACACTGTTGACTCATACCCAGCTTCTCATCCACTATAATCCTGAGGTCCTTTTCTGCAGAACTGCTGCTTAGCCAGTTAGTCCCCAGCCTGTAGCAATGCATGGGATTCTTCCTTCCTAAATGCAGGACTCTGCACTTGTCCTTGTTGAACCTCAGATTTCTTTTGGCCCAATCCTCCAATTTGGAGGATTTACCTCTCCCCCTAGTTTAGTGTCATCTGCAAACTTGCTGGAGGTGCAATGAATCCCGGATCATTAATAAAGATGTTGAACAAAACTGGCCACAGGACCAACCACTGGGGCACTCCACTTGATACCGGCTGCCAACTAGACATTGAGCCGTTGATCACTACCCATTGAGCCAGACAATATAGCCAGCTTTCTAGCCACCTTATAGTCCATTCATCCAATCCGTACTTTTTTAACTTGCTGGCATCTGGTGATCTCTGAGGTTCACTCATCGCTACCCAACTCACTTTTCAATAGCCACATCTTCTTCACGAGAATGTGTGTTGTGTCTCTCCCAAGACCTTGTGTTAGTGTATAGTTATTTGCCCAAGGGGGGCAGGGAGATTAAATGCTTCCAAAGAGGTTTCCGTGCACTCTCATGCAAGACAAAGAACTTCCCTTTCCAAATGTTTCCACTTGGAAGTGCATAATGAGATAAGGAATGTCCTGTCTGACAAAAAAAAAAGTACAACGGAATACTTCCATTGACTTCCTCTTCCTCCTCCGGAATTTACATGTACTGCATAATTTTCCTTTCATACAAAACAAACAAAAGACCTCCCAGTGAAAATGAAGGAAGGGGTGGACCAACCAAGAGCCAACATGTTTCTTTCCCTTAAGTGCAAATAAATGTATAAATAAAAATTTATTACACAGCCTTTCTATTCATCTTCCCCTTAGAATGATTCACAACTATATTTAATTCCCACAGCAAGTTAAGAGAATTTGTTTTGATCAGGTACTCCCTAGGTTCAATAAGACTAGGGGGTTTCCCTCTAAAGTTATTTTACAATGGAATATAAATTATTTCTGTAACCACTATAAACTATAACCGTAATATCAGTGCTATGCAGTATTTCCTCTAGCATTTAAGATGTTGCATGTTTCTTCAAAAGCAAGTTTACTATGAGCATCCTGAAAACAAACATTTTGTCACAATAACTGTAAAGGAACACATTCTAACCTGCGTGAATCTATAGTCTAAAACATGTTAGTTAACTCTGCATAGGGTTGGAGGTTTTTTTGGTTAACCTATTTTTAAGATGACTTTTCAAAATGTGTCTGCTATTTCACCTTATTACTAGAGCTCATGAAGTCTCCATGGCTCACCAATTATTTTTGTATTTGTTTCATATACTTCATACTGGGATGATGTGTAATATATTTTATAGTTTTTAAATGTATATTATGAAAAATCTACTACAAACATACAGTAAGATGTCTTAACAATCCATTTCCACTCTCCCTTTACTCAGGACAGGAGAAGAGGATTTCCCAGCTGAGTTTATGGATACTGAAGAGTAATGATTATTCCTTTTCAAGTACTGAAGGCATCAGAAGACTCATTTGACACTGTTAAATTAAATCCCTAACGCTACTATAAAGTGTTACTAACAGTTGTAATCATACATCTTCTGTGTTTACCAGTGGGGCTCTCTCAAAATGGCCATGTTTAAAAATGATGCTTCCACTATGCCATCTAATCAAGAGAGGGCAGTGTGTAAACAAAGCTCCTCTCCATCTGCATCAGGGACTGCTGGACAGACAGTTTGCTACAGATTTCGGAAAAACACTCTGTTGTACTTTGCATGACAGTTAAAAACAGTGCTGTAACAGTCACAGAAGCAGGAAATAAACTGTAGCTCATGATCAATGGAGTAGTAATCTTTACAAAAATAAAAAAAAGTCAGAGAGTTTATGATAGATAATCACAAGTGAAAAGATAACATTAAAATCAAACACTGCAGCTGAAGTTTAAGTTACTTTTCTGACTGATTTTATGCCTAGCTTATTTATTCCATTATAAGATCTGGATACTTCACTCTCAATAAAATCATGAGCAACACTCATGTTCAGGTCCTTCCTGCCTTGCAGTATACGAAACCCAGAAATCATAGCATCTTGATTTGCAAACAGCAGAGACATTTGGCTTCATTTTATTCCTACTACTCCTCTAAGAATCTAGATCACGTATTTATTACCTCAACTCTGAAATGGATGCTTATCACATTCTGATGAGTCCGTGCATTTCATTACATGTCTATCTTGCCACTCTAGCCTGCAGTGTGATATGATGATGAAAACATGCCATAATCTCACTCAAAGTGATAACAAGCACTGGACTTATTTTGGAACAATTTTCTCTTCTTTCAGACTAATTTCCTGCTATGCTATGCAGCATTTCCCTCTATTTCCTCAGTAGCCCAAATCAGAACAGTTCAGGTACTGTACCAAGCAAGACAGGCATAATTTTCTTTGGCCACAGGCAAAAAGAGATCGCACCATAACTACTTTAAGTAACAGTTGTGAAGAAACAAGATAGTAAACAGCTTTTCTTTGGGGTGTGCCATAGCCAAAGCCAGAATGTTTATTATCTCACTAAAATAATTAGCAACATTAAGAAATGTTACTTTTATCATAATGCCAAATGCTCAAGACCCTACTGTAGCCGTGTAAGTTCTTCCAAATTAGTATTCATTGTTTGTACTGTGGTAGCTCCTAGAGGCTAGGACCCTGTTCTGCTAGACTTTCTTTAAATATAACTTTTCAAGACAGGCCCAAAAATATTTTTGTATTAAATATGTCTGTCAGTTTACAGTTCTTCTCTATGAGTAAAGTTTGGACAAACTAGGTCAGCACACTCTGAGTCTGATGGTTTAAAGTCAAATTTCGCTCACTAGAGATTTTAATTGTTTACAGCTATTCAGGTGGAACACACATTATCCAGTTTTGACAACAGCTTACACACACAAACAAAATCTGGGGAACCAAAACAAGTGAAACCAACCCAGGCTGATTTTGAGTTCATTTAAATCTCATCCCTTTCCACCTTTGACTTAAAGTTGGTTAAATTAGTTGCATCTTTTTTTCTGCAAGAATTTTTCTAACTTTGTGTGACATACTCTGCAGACCATTTAGTACCATCATAAGTGTCATAGAAATGCTTACCCAGAAACAACAACTTTCTTCTCAGGCAGTGAAACCACTTCTCAATTATGGGTTAAGACTTAACTTTCCCACAGGCAATTAATATTATTACTCTATATTATGGATGGATGAACCGAGGAACAGAATTTCCCTGGTTCACTGTAAATCACACAATAGCAGGACCCAGCACAGAAGCCAGGAGTCCTGACATCTAGATAACATTAGAATGCATCCCCTCTTTTCTTAACAGATATTATACAATCATTTGGTAAATGACAGTAGCCAAACAGAGGTGGGGTGAAGCCAGTCCTTCTCTACCTTAGAGCCTGATCCAACTTCCAGTGAGGACAATTAGAATCTTTTCATTGACTTCAATAGGTTTTTGAATTAGGCCTTTAGTGAAGTAAGGGGTACAGATCAATTTCTTTGGTCCCCTTAAGGATGCAAACAGGCCCTATTACAAAATACAGATTTATACCAATGAAAGAACTATGTTAATGAATATAATAAACATAAGCACCAACCATTATATATAAGCATTAGGCTTTTCATTCTACTTTAATTTTAGCTTTGTTTATGAGAGCAGAATTTGGTCTCAAATGTGCAGAATTTTGCATAACATATTATAATCAAGTTTCAATCATAAAAAAAATTACACAAAAAGTCTGTTCAATGTAAGGGTTTGCATCAGACATCTTTAAGGCACCACATGTGTCTTTATAGTGGCTATATGATCACCACTACTATATAGAGGTATAAATATTACTAAATGTGTGATTTGCCCTCAAAAACCACCACTAAAATTCCAAGAATGTGCACAGAGATTAGCCAAGCATTTTAAATGATTAAATAGTCAAATGACATTCAGTCTAGGAAGATTTAAAATGCGTGAGGGGGGGTATAAGGGAAAGTATCACATACTTGTGAAACTACTCAGATATAAATCCCACAGTCCATCTCAAACTTCCAAAATAGGTCTCATTATTGTCCATTTTCCTCACAGGACTCAATCTAAAACATATAGAGATAGTTCTTTTCCATTCTAATGTGCAGGTGATATACTGGAAATGTTAGCAAGGTAGCCTTTTGCATGGTACTTTTAGTTTGTGCATATGAATTTACTCAGTTTTCCAACACTTATCTGGAACATCAGCCGGAAATCCAAGTTGTGTAGAAATGGAAGATGTTGAAAGTCCCCTCACCACCCCAAAAACAAGCACAAAAACACCTTCAGTTTTGGAATCAGTCTACATTGAGCAATATAACTGGATGAACAGCAATAACACTTCAGGATGAAAAGATCCACAATCCCTTTCAGTCTCAGGAACTGTGCTGCTTTAGCCCCTCCACAGACTAGACACAGAAGAAGCAGAACATTTCCTGCTCCCAAAACAAGGAACACAGATGTTCCCTGTTCAAGCTTGGGCACATGCCTACCTCAGCCCAGGTGAAAACTCTGTCCTTAATTAGCAAATTCTGTGCCTGGCTCCCTTGGCTGAAAATCAAATCAGCTTAATCTAGCATGGGCTATGATCACCTAATGTTAGGGAGATAAAGCATTCACAGTACCTTAATTACTTAGATCTGAAAACCACATAATTTTGAAACCAAAAGCCATGGTAAATACCTGCAGCATCTGAAGAATTAATTCCAAATTCACAAAACAGGCACTTCTCTTGAAATCCCTGAGGCTCAATAATGACATGCTTTGTATCCCGCAAGTATTGCTTCAGTGACCTACATCTAGAAAACCAAACTTTTTTTTTTCCTGTAAGTGATTGTAACAAGTAGTCATAGAACCGATTAGGAAAGCTGATTAGTATTTCTGACATCTTTTTTCCTCAGAAAAGATTAACCATTATCATTACAAAATACACATCTGTGTCACACCATGGAGAATTATGCCTCACTGCACTGCAGCCATAAAGAGAAAAAGCTATGAATACTTTAATATTCAGTTTCCTTTCAAACATGCATAGTTTCTCCTCCAGAATCTACTCTTCTCTAAAGAGTAACAATTTTATGATTGTCTATCAGTTAAACTAGGGAACAATTGAACCAGTTTGAAACAGAAATGGATTGCATACACTTTCCTACATTTTTATGATACTGTTGTGCACTGTGAAAAGAGAGAAAAATCAGCAATTCATGGCACGCAAACAGCCTAGCTGGGCAGTTCTGAACTCATATGCCAAACTGTGAAAGACCTATAGCAGTGGGATCTGACAGACCATTAGGCAGATTGGTATGCAGTTGCCTTGTGTGGATTGTCCCAGATGCCTCTTTATCTGTCACAGCATTTTGCTGCTACAGTGAGTGTCTATCTTGTCTTTTTAAAACCTTTTTTCCTTTGATGTATCTTTGATCCTCAGGAGTGTAGATACTGTTATACATCTGAGAATAAACTCACGCACCAATGTTTCATGATAGCTATAGTTCAAGTTCATTTTCAGTAAGTATGGAGTAGATCTTGTGGTTCCTGTGGTCACATGATTATTTGCTAAACTTCACTTTGTCCCTGTGCCCAGCTTCTTTCTATACAAAACAAATGCTCTGCATACAGACAATGCATATGACATTACAGATATGAATGGTTTTCGCAAAGAATAAGTCCTTGTGTACTGAATCCCTAGCTACACACAATTAGGTATTCAAAGGGAAAAGGTACTACTCATTTTTCAGACTTTTACCACTTCATTTCCTTCATGCTTTAATTTTCCATTTTGATTATTAATTGCCTAGAGTTAAAGCTTTTTTTTTTTAATTTTAGATATACGATCCATTGTTTGTTTAATGTCTTTATTTTAAACTGACAAACCAGAAGTTACAGTTATCATCTTCATCCTTGTAATTAACTTGTCAGTTACTTAATAAATGTCTTACATCATCTCCGTGGGAGTTTTAGTCATTTGGATGATAATTTCTATTCCACAGAGACATGCCAGAAATAGCCTACTATATTATTGTTAAAGTACAACCTTTTATGTACCCAGAGAGATACATGGGTCCTTGTACAGGGAGAAGGTAAGCGCATGCACACACACACAAACACGTTGATACCTGTATATGAAAACACTATATAAAAAGCTCTTTCTATACAAATAGATTCACCTACAAACCTGTTTAGTCATCTTCCTGTTGAGACTTCTGAACACAGTTTGTTTCAAAAATCTTAGACCTAGCACTGTAAGCAAGCAGGGTATCCTACTGATGGCTGGTGAGATATTACACTATCCACTAACCACTATATCAACACAATGACTCCTAAGCATCCTGCCCCTGTGCATCATTCTAATATATTATAGTATACAGATGGAAAGTATGAGGCAGATGTGAGGGAGCCCAGATGTAATGGTCACTTGCTCAAGCATAAAGATGAATTCAAAATCCGACATGGTGGAATCAAAGGAGGTCTTTTTTCATTCCATAGTACTATCAACTAAAACTTGATCGGCAGAACTACTGCTGAATGATTTGGCAAACCCAAATTGCTGTCACCTGACAAAGTAAATTATTTAGCTCTGCAGTAAGTATTTTCTAACATTTATGGGGATAGGATTACTAAGATTCAAATGACTGACCATATCTTTGAGGACATATCCATGTTTAAAGGGGGAATATGCAAGGATCTTTTCTTGTTAAATGTCAACAATATTTGTTCCTTGGGGTACTTGATGTGCTGAGCAAGCTCTGTGCTGCTATTGATGTTGACTGCTGGAACCAAGCCATGCTACACTGGATTTATTGCCAGTGGAGATCTTTACGGGAAGACAGATGATCTATTAGAGTCATTCAGGGGGAACAGTGTATAGTTATCCTTTAAATAAGTGGGCATTGGGCCTTCACCTGCTAACTACCATCCCATCTCTAATGACTTTTTTGGGTAATACTATTGGAGGTATCTAATGCACCCATCCTCATGCTCTCTGAGTCTCAAGCACCATTCTGATCTTCAGCATAGTTTATTATAATGCAATCCTACCTGGGACTGTTCTTGAAAATACCTTGAATCATTAGCAAATGACATATGTAGCAACCCAATTGGTAAATGGGATGGACTGTCATTTGGATCATTTTGGTGGGACAAAGAACATATTTTATTCTACATTTGTAAAGTATCTTGTAAACGTTCAGTGCAGTAAGTTATTTTTTTTAAAAATAATCCTCTCTGTATAGTGTCTACATTTCCTGTATAATAATAAAAGTTGAGAGTCAATAAACTGTTGAGTAATCTCCCATATAAATATTCAGTGTGCAGGATTTCTTCTATAGGCTGCCAGCCAGATGCAGATTACTCTGCAGACATAGTGTATCCTTACTTACAGATTGGTCTCCAGAGAGGAAAATAGACACAGTGAAAAGAGATGACATTACTGCCAAATGGAAAGGTAGACAGGCATTTCCACAATTTGTATTAGTCTATCTTCTCTTTTCCTCTGTAAGTGGTTATGATAAAATCTTCCCCACATATTCCACTACAGCTACATCATTCTATTTTACAGAGCTGCTAAAGGCTAGCTAGTGATTTTGTTGTATTTAAATGTCAATTAGCCATTTCAAAATCCTAACTGACCTAAACATGAAAGATTGAAAAATTGGACCCAAATAATAGTATTAAATATTTGGGTTCAGAAACACAATGTAAAGCAAGGAAGACATTTCTAAATAAGGGCTTGTCTAGGTACAAGATTTTTAAACTCTTCAGGGAAGCAACTGTCTCTCTATGTGTGGTCGTTGCTTTAATAATGTGGCCTCGTGGCAGCTAGAGTCTGTAGGTGATAATGTAACAACAAATAAGGCCTTTCATCTCCACATCACCTCTAAAAAATAAGAACAAGGCAACAAAAAAACAGGCCAGATCAGTGTAACGGAAAGTTACTGACAAATGATGGAGGCACAGTGGCCAATGTGAAATGAGTTTGATAGATACAGTCCAGTTTCCAATCAACAGTTGTCAGTAATAGTAATTCACCATTAAAATTGTCACCCTTATGGGCATTCTCTGCAGAGAAGCCAGAGAATAAATGGCCAGTATAGTAGGGTTGTTTGTTCAGTCAGCAGGACTAGCGGTCTTGTCTACAACTCTAGACTCTTTCAGTTCAACAAGTCCTGAGCCCCTGGATGGGGTTCTGATGGGTCAGCTCTCCTGTCCTGCCAGTCTCAGGGCTAGGCATAGGGGAAGCTGGGAGACCTGGGCCCAGGTCCTGAGAGTGTGATAGTATGGGCTACTTCACCTTTGCCGCAAACCCCAGGGTCTCAGAACTGACTCAGAAAATCCTCTGGTGCCCCTGCACATGGTTCTCCCTGTCTCTTGGATAATGATTAAAGTGGGGGTAGAGGAACACTCACAGCCAGACTCTCTCAATATGGGTTTCTTCTCTTAGTGTTGCAGAGCAGTCCTCCAAGGAAATGGCTTCTTCCCTCTTTCCCCCCCATCAAGGTTCCTTCCCCACTCTGAACTTTAGGGTACAGATGTGGGGGACCTGCATGAGAAGCTCTAAGCTCAAAACAGCTTAGATCTGGTCTGGCTGCCACCACTCCTAAGCACTAATTCCCTTCCCTGGGCAGCCTTGAGACACTCTTCACCAATTTCCTGGTGAACACAGATCCAAACCCCTTGGATCTTAAAACAAGGAGAAATTAACCATCCCCCCCTCCTTTCTCCTACCAACACCTGGTGGATCCAGATCCAACCCCCTTGGATCTTAAAACAAGGAAAAAATCAATCAGGTATTAAGAAAAAGGCTTTTAAATAAAGAAAAGAAAGGTAAAAGAAAACCCTCTGGGAGAGATTAGCATACCAGCTACTCTCACAGACAACAGATTCAAAACACAGAGGATGTTCCCCTGGGCAAAAATCTTAATACACAGAAGAATACCCAAATTTGATAATTCCCTTAATGGTACCAAGACAAGTTACAAAGAAAATAAACATAAACCTATTTATCCCTTTCTAAAACTTATTACTCTGATAAGAGGCTAGTTCCTTGATCTTTTTCAGTCCAGCTGAAATTGAAACTCTAAACAAAGGAAAACTTCCCTCCTTCCTTTTGAAACATCTTGTTCCCCCATTGGTTCCTCTGGTCAGGTGTCAGCTAGGCTAGGTGAACTTCTTAACCCTTTACAGGTAAAAGAGGCATTAACCCTTAACTATCTGTTTATGACACCCTGGCTTGCTGAAGATCTGTTTATACTGGTCCTTTCCCCAAGACCATGTTCTGCAGTGCCTAATAGCTGGAGCAATCCTGGTCCAGTACTGCTTCAGCCCTTCCCCTGCCTCAGCTCGGGGTTTGTTAACCTCATCACAGGCAGGTAGAACCAACCAGCTTCTCGCATTGTCCCTCCAGGTCTGGGTAGCCTGGAGAAGACTGCATCAATGATATATGTGCCCTTCTTGTGCCGTGCAAAGACAATTTCAGGGTTATCAACAATGCTGAATTCACACAAAGGGGAAAAAAAGCAATTTCCAGCTTAAAGATCAAAATTGGTTAATGACAAAGTGTGCCAAAACATGTCTGTGTAACAATGAGTATAGCTTTTTTATTATTACTGAAGAAAAATGCTTTACCTCTCCTGAGTCCAGAAAACGAGCTGGAAGAAGTGTACAGAATGAGCCTAGAAAAGGAGACTTGAAGAAGATAAATTGCATACAGCTCAAAAAATATGTTGGGAAAAGAGTAAGAATGGCTGTTAAAGAAATCATATCCTGAAAGATAAGAAATCTCATAGAAAAGGTATCATTCATTCTTATTCTGCATGTTCACTGGCACAGAAAAGACAATAAAACAAAATACACGATTTTCTTTGTGTAACACACAAAGACAGACACGATCTAAGAAAAATAACTGCACAAAGGGGTATAGTGCTGTCAGCTAAAAAGAAATGGATTACAATGGTGCAGTTTGTAGGATCCTGCAGTGTTTGCAGAATTCCTCTCCTCCACTCCCCAAGATTTACTAATGTTAGAACTTCATAGACACTTTCCTGGGGATTTTATCGAACGGCAGGTTAATTCCTTTCATTTGAGTGAATTCACCACATTTTGAGCTGATGGCAGTGCACCATACCTCCCAGGAAGTATTGGATTAAAAAAAAACAACCTGTTTTCAACTAATATCTCCTGTTTTGTGATACATCTCAGAATCCATCCATTGGAAAGAATCACTAGGGCTAGCCAACAGCCCAGTTTCACAATGAGTCAAAACAAAGGGACAGAGTAAAAGGAAATCCTCTATTGTTGAGTGAAAGAATTCTGTTTTATTGTTCTCCGATTCATACCTCCATTTGGGTAGTGTTGTGAGACAAAACCCACGATTGTTCAAGTGGCAGTTTTTCCTTGACAATGAACTTGGTAAACTAGAGCTGAATGTGGGGGGAGGGGTAGCTCAGTGGTTTGAGCATTGGCCTGCTTGTGAGTTCAAACCTTGAGGGGGTCATTTGGGGAACTGGGTGAAAATCTGGGGATTGGTCCTGCTTTGAGTAGGGGGTTGGACTAGATGATCTCCTGAGGTCCTTTCTAACCCTAATATTCTATAATACTCTGAACTAGAATCCCAGATCTGAAACTCCCCACAAACATTTACTAAAATTAGTAGGGAACTTTACAGCTAGGGTCTATTTCTGTACATATTACAAAATAAATCAAATCCTTGACTCCAGAAAACCTCCCAGTTTTGAGGAAAATTCAGATTTGGAAGCTCACTGATTGGGTTCATCTTTCCCATGAACATTAGAAAACATTTAGGAAAGATTTCAGAAAGACTAGGATAGGTAATGGAGAAAGTTCAATCACGTAAAATAGCAAGTATTTTAAGATTTATTAACATACATGCCCATTATATCCTCTCTCCTCCCTCCCCATCCCAAGTCATATTAGGATTGCTGGCACACCCCATTCCAGTCAGGGGCATAGTTTATTAGGTTTGTAAACTAACCTGAACTACTAGTGTCAGGTAAATGATGCATTGAACAATGTCTGATTTTCCCACTCCCCGTTACCCAAAGTTTCATCCCTTCAACCCATTCCCAGTTACAAAAAGGAGTTTTAATTCCTCGGTTCAAACTCCTCTGTTTTTTTTATCACCACGATTTGCTCCAAGAAGCTGTACAATTGCAGGGCATGAAACAGTGAGACAATGCAGCTCTTCGTTTAGCCTGAAACACTTCCATACTGTTTCTGCTTCCCCTGCTAGAGGTGTTAATACAGCAGGTAAACACAGTGAATGCACCTGCAGCAGTCCATTGATTTTAACTAATACCAATATTTTTGTTTAGAAGCTGCAGTTTCTATTAAATTTAATTACTTCCACCTGCAGTTTTAAATAGAGTGTGGCTTCAAAATGAGGGTGGCTTCTATTAAATGTAATTAGTTTTCCCTCTGGCTTGTCTGGTAAAGGCACAGCTACTAAACAAGAATG
Source organism: Gopherus evgoodei (assembly GCF_007399415.2). Lineage (NCBI taxonomy): Eukaryota > Metazoa > Chordata > Testudines > Testudinidae > Gopherus > Gopherus evgoodei. The sequence goes on along the minus strand of NC_044330.1, from coordinate 72,850,797 downwards.
GTTACTAATACAGGACATCTGAATGATGCTTTCTAATTCAGTGTTACAACATTGGAAGGGAAATGTTATTTTAAAGCTTTCTTACCCATTTTTATGGGATAAGTGCTGCTAAATAAGCAATATATCAAAAGCAGAATTCCACCCAGTCAGGACATATGTATTCTCCATTCACCTACGCTAAGACACATTCTACCACTAGAGTCTGGGGCTTAGTGACCTGGAACCTTTAATTCCCATCTGTCCTAAATGGAAGGAAGGTCTTTCTTACAAGCACTGCTGCTAACCAAAGGAATGCATGCTGAAAGGCATCATAGCTTTGGGAGTGCCAGGGGTCTCATATGCTGGTCCATATGGCTCTAAGGAACCTGTATGTTCCAACTCACCACCCAGCAACCTGCATTCTGAAAGGAAGGCAAACCCACACGGGACAAGAATATCTTTAACACTCCAGAAATGCACATGCTAAGTCACTGGCCTAAGACTCTCCTTTCATAGTAAAAGATGGAAATGAGCTTGAGCTGCAAAAATCAAACCTGCATTGAGATTTCAACACTACTCGAGTTTGGGATAGTTCAGAAGGAAGGTTTTTAATTCAGCCCTATCTATTACTCAGGTCAACTTTCCCGCCTCTCTCATTTATCTTTGCTTCTTACGTTTTTTTCTTTTGCAGGTGAATAGCGTTATTCCATTCTGTTAATAAACTTGCATTATTTGAGGTTTTCCCCTAAGTATGTCCTCAGGCAGCAGGAAGAAATGAAATTCTGTAGCATAAATAGCAAGAAAGCTTTTTGTTGTTGTCCTTGACTTTTATTCTGCTTTCTTGCTGTTTTCTTTTTCCAACATGAGAAAATGTGGGATGGATGAAGACTGTACTTTGACCAACTTCTCTGTCTCCTTCTTTATATTTATTCATCTTTGTAAAAGGGAACAAACTCAGCTGGATCTGGTTCCATTCCTTTCTCTTGTCTGTATTCTCCAGAATGTTGCTAGAAAACTGAAGAATGTTACTAGCTTCTAGCTATTCAGCTGTATCAAGAGTTGAGTTTTAGGCCATGGAGTTTCAAAATGAAGGACAGTGTTTTCTTTACGCAAACCTCTCTCCCCACATAAGGAACTATGAAAGTTCAGGTGTTGGTAGCCACTGTACAAACGCGTACAGCCTTGACAGTAGGCACAGTGAGTTATCACTAAAGGAAAATGGTAACAAAACCCAAACCCATAAATCAAGACTGCTTATTAATGCCATTTTCCGTTGTATGCTTATTACCTCATTGTAAATAATTTATGTATTTAGTGGCTTTTCTGATTATTCATTGATACTCATGCACGTTTTAATCTGGATACATCAGCAGAATTTTTACTACTTCCCTTTTTTTACCCCACTACTGTCCTGCATTTCACACCACCTTGTGGAAACCTGTAGGAGGAGCTTTGTTCTCCTTCCCACCCCATTCTTCCTATTCCATAGCTGAAAACTATGCCAGAAAAATAGTAAACTACTTTCCTTTTTAGTTTCATTATTCAAATTATTCTATCTAATTTTATTATCCAGACCATCTGAGATGCACCTTGAAGACCATCATTTTGAGCTAGTAATTTACTTTAAGCCAAGCTCTTCAACTCTGAAACTTTAAAATCTTGTTATTTTTGAGGCAGTGAAGGCTCCTAAGTGGAGTCTTTAAAGATCCATAATGCGTCTCATGTAAAGCATATAATCATATGATAGTAATGTTAAGTAATGCTGCAGTTTTAAAGACAGGCTCAAAACCTGATTTTTGAAACATTCTGGAAAGACGTATCTTGCCATGCTATTCAATGTAGCATTTTAAAAAAAAAAAGCCGTCAAGCACCTACAGGTCTTGTCAATAGATTATGTTCTTTTGGAAAGAAGAAACATTTAGGGGCATATTTTCCCCTTCCCTTCTCTGAAATAGCTGCTCTTGGATCTCTGATTCTTTACTGAAAATTCATTCTGGAACTTATGCCCTCAGGTCTGCCACAGATCTGTAAAATCTTAAGTCTCAGATGGTCCTTCCTTCCCTCTATTACCACCAAAAATTTGTTACAATAGACTAAACTCCATTCGTGCCACCCTTAAGAGGGTTTCTACAAGTATGTTAGCAATAAGAAGGTGGTCAGGGAAAGTGTGGGAGAGGCAACCTAGTGACAGAGGATGTGGAAAAAGCTAATGTACTTAATGCTTTTTTTTGCCTCTTTCTTCACGAACAAAGTCAGCTCCCAGAGTACTGCACTGGGTAGCATAGGACGAGGTGACAAGTCCTCTGTGGACAAAGAAGTGGTTCAAGACTATTTAGAAAAGCTGGATGAGCACAAGTCCATGGGTTCGGATGCACTGCATCAGATGGTGCTAAAGGAGTTGGCTGATCGATTACAGAGCCATTAGCCATTATCTTTGAAGTCTCATGGTGATTGGGAAAGGCCCTGGATGACTGGAAAAAAACTAATGTAGTGCCCATCTTTAAAAAAGAGAAGGAGAAGGATCTGAGGAACTACAGGCCAGTCAGCCTCACCTCAGTCCCTGGTAAAATCATGGAGCAGGTCCTCAAGGAATCAATTTTGAAGTACTTTGTAGAGAGGAAAATGATCAGGAACAGTCAGCATGGATTCACTATTCTAATTGCCTTCTATGATGAGATAACTGGCTCTGTGGAAAAAGGGAAAGCAGTGGATATGTTATTCCTTGACTTTAGCAAATTTTTGATATGGTCGCCCACAGTATTCTTGCCAGTATGGGCTGTACGAATGGACTATAAGGTGAACAGAAAGCTGGCTAGATCATCAAGCTCAATGAGTAGTGATCAATGACTCCATGTCTAGCTGATAGCCGATATCAAGCAGAGTGCCCCAACGGTCAGTCCTGGGGCCAGTTTTGTTCAATATCTTCATTAATGATCTGGAGGATGGCCTGGACTGCACCCTCAGCAAGTTTGCAGTAAACTGGGATCAGTGTCCACTACATGCATCCAATGAAGTGGGCTGTAGCCAACGAAAGCTAATGCTCAAATAAATTTGTTCGTCTCTAAGGTGCCACAAGTACTCCTGTTCTTTTAGTAAACTGGGAGACATGGTAGATATGCTGGAGGGTAGGGATAGAATACAGAGGGACCTAGACAAATTAAAGGATTGAGCCAAAAGAAATCTGGTGAGGTTCAACAAGGACAAGTGCAGATTCCTGCACTTAGGACAAAAGAATCCCATGTACTGCTAAAGACTAGGGACAGAGTAGCTAAGCAGTAGTTCTGCAAGAAAGGACTGTGGGGTTACAGTGGATGAGAAGCTGAATATGAATCAACAGTGTGCCCTTGTTGCCAAGAAGGCTAAAGGCATTTTGGGCTGTATAAGTAGGAGCACTGCCAGCAGATCGAGGGACGTGATAATTTCCCTCTATTCGGCATTGGTGAGGCCTCATCTGGAGTACTGTGTCCAGTTTTGGGCCCCACACTACAAGAAGGATGTGGAAAAATTGGAAAGAGTCCAGTGGAGGGCAACAAAAATGATTAGGGGGCTGGAACACATGACTTCTGAGGAGAGGCTGAGGGAACTGGGATTGCTTAGTCTGCAGAAGAGAAGAATGAGACGGGATCTGAAAGGGGGTTCCAAAGAGGATGGATCTAGACTGCTCTCAGTGGTAGCAGATGATAGAACAAGGAGTAATGGTCTCAAGTTGCAGTGGGTGTGGTTTAGGTTGGATATTAGGAAAAACTTTTTTCATTAGGAGGGTGGTGAAGCACTGGACTGGGTTACCTAGGGAGGTGGTGGAATCCTCTTTCTTAGAGGTGTTTAAGGTCAGACTTGACAAAGCCCTGGCTGGGATGATTTAGCTGGGGATTGGTCCTGCTTTGAGCAGGGGATTGGACTAGATGACCTCCTGAGGTCCCTTCCAACCCTGATGATCTATGATTAAAACCTATTCCACTAATTCAAGGTCAGTCCTGTGCAACCCCATTGAAGTTGTGTAAGTGCAACCGAGGATATATTTTGGTCCTTTGTGTTTAATTGTTGTATTATACAGAACGGATTGTCAACAAGCTTTTTTCCTGCAAGTCACCTGTCTATTTAAAGGGGTTAGCATCTGATTGCTATTTTGTGACAGATGTGAAATGAGCTGCTCTTACTCCACTTTTCAGGTTAAGTACCATCACAGCTGATACCCTTGTTGAAAGTTTCAGCAGGAAAACCAAAGAATGAATGGACATAGTAACTCATTTTTTGTCTCATTCTAGAAGTAGCCTAAACTAGCTGTAGTCCTTCCAGTTAGAAGCAGCATCACATGAAAAGAAAACCTTGATATTGCCTGTGCTGCACTTATGCTATTGAAATTTAAAATACTAAAATCTGGTGCTGTTATCCTCGACCCACTCACAAACATTAAGCTAGATGACAAAAACAACATAATGTAACAACATGGCCCAATCCTTGGTCTAAAACAGTTTATAATGTTACTGTCCAAGCTTGAGCCATGAACACTGTCAACCGCCAGCGTGTGCTAAATTTCTGCAGAGACAGTGTATTCCGGTCCTAAGGGAGGACATTTTTTTCTTCATTCTGCAGCCATTCTTTGACCAATTGATGGAAGTGGCATTGATTGGCTGCAGCAAGAACCAGTCTACCATTGTGTCTAAAATTTTTGAGAATAGCTTCTAATCTTACCTGCCAAGTTTGAGACATCTTTGGCCTGGTTTTTCCAGAGTTGTGAAGCACACACAGCTCCCATTGATTTCCAACTTGAGTAGTGGGTTCTCAACACTTCAGAAAGTCAAATGCTATGTGTCTCTCATTTAGCACTAAAACTGAGGGGCAACCAAAATCACCAACCACTGCCAAAATATTTGGCCTCTGTAAGGTCACTATGTCCTGAATAAAATGCAAAAAGAGGAAAGGATCTTATTAAGGAATCCTCAACATCCTACTCCAGGCTCAGGAGGCGAGAGTCTCAAACAAGAGGGGAAGATTCACTGACCTAATGGTCAGTGTTTCTTCCCTACTGAAGATATTCAGTTTAAAGTTTTGTGAGTTTTATATTGTTGATTTTTTGTTATTTTACTTTTAACACATCGCGCCTGACCAAAAATGGAAATGACTTCAGATCTGTATTCAGAATGGAAGTAAAATAGTACAAGAGAAGAAAATGAAGCTGCATCAAGAATGCAAATGCTAAATTTATTGATGCAAGAGAGGACACTATGATTAAGTTGTTTAATGTACTATGCAAAGCACTGGAACAGTTAGTTTAATATGTTTAACCAGGAGAGCTGAGAAACATGACTCTGGGCGGCAGCTACAATTAAACCCTATGGTCTTAAGCACCTAACTTAGTCTTACTTACACACACACTCTCTCTCTCTCTCTCTCTCTCTCCACCATCCTCCCCTCTCCCCATTTTAGTTTGTGTGAGTTTCTTTTGACTCATCTTCATTTTGTTCCTTTATTCACACCAGGCCACGCTGATTAAAATACAGAAGTACTTGAATAATAAAACTTCAGTTTCCAGTCACTGCTGAGGTCCAGCTGTATCATCTCTTGGTTTTTCCAAGTGTGTGCATGTTCCTGAAGTTGCACAATTAGAGTGAAGTTAATGAGGTATGTACTCCCCAGGACCTGGCACAGTACTTAGCTATTTTATTGCAATTATATAGCTAACCTGAGCTACATCTGCTTTCAAAGAGCAGATTGCAGTGAAAAGTGGGAATGCCTCTCATACTTTCCTTTCCTATGAAAAAGGTAGTTTTCTTCAAGGGGAGAAAAGAAAAATACTTATGGAATTATGGCTTTATCCACTGTAGATAGTGGAAAATCAAAACTGTAAGACAAATTAAAAACTAGAGACTGTGTTTCTAAGGGTATGTCTACACTACGGGATTATTCCGATTTTACAGAAACTGTTTTTTTAAAACAGACTGTATAAAGTCGAGTGCACGCGGTCACACTAAGCACATTAATTTGGTGGTGTGTGTCCCTGTACCGAGGCTAGCGTCGATTTCCTGAGCGTTGCACTTTGGGTAGCTATCCCATAGTTCCCGCAGTCTCCCCCGCCCATTGGAATGCTGGGTTGAGATCCCAGTGCCTGATGGGGCAAAAAAACATTGTCGCTGGTGCTTCTGGGTACAGCCTCACCCCTCCCTCCGTGAAAGCAGCAGCAGCCACCCGTTTCGCACCTTTTTTCCTGGGTGAACTGTGCAGAAGCCATTCCAGGGCAAGCATGAACCCTGCTGAGCTCAAGACAGCAATCATGGACGTTGTAAACACCTTGGGCATTCTTGTGCGGTCAGTGCTGAACTGGGACCTGCAAAGCCAGGTGAGGAGGAGGTGGTTACGGCAGAGCGGCGACAAGAGTGATGAGGACATGGACACAGAATTCTGTCAAACTGCGGGCCCCTGCACTTTGGAGATCATGCTGGTAATGGGGCAGGTTCTAGCCACTGAACGCCGATTTTGGGCCTGGGAAAAAAGCACAGACTGGTGGGACCGCATAGTGTTGCAGGTGTGGGACGATTCCCAGTGGCTGCAAAACTTTTGCATGCATAAGGGCACTTTCATGGAACTTTGTGACTTGCTTTCCCCTGCCCTGAAGCGCCAGAATACCAAGATGAGAGCAGCCCTCATAGTTGAGAAGCAAGTGGCAATAACCCTCTGGAAGCTTGCAACGCCAAACAGCTACCGGTCAGTCAGGAATCAATTTGGAGTGGGCAAATCTACTGTGGGGGCTGTTGTGATGAAAGTAGCCAAAGCAATCACTAAGCTGCTGCTGCGAAAGGTTGTGACTCTGGGAAATGTGCAGGTCATAGTGGATGGCTTTGCTGCAATGGGATTCTCTAACTGTGGTGGGGCGATAGATGGAACCCATATCCCTATCTTGGCACCGGAGCACCAGGGCACCCAGTACGTAAACCGCAAGGGGTACTTTTCCATGGTGCTGCAACCACTGGTGGATCACAAGGGACGTTTCACCAACATCCATGTGGGATGGCCAAGAAGGGTTCATGACACTCGTGTCTTCAGGAACACTACTCTGTTTAAACGGCTGCAGCAAGGGAATTACTTCCCAGACCAGAAAATAACAGTTGGGGATGTTGAAATGCCTGTAGTTATCCTGGGGGACCCAGCTTATCCCTTGATGCCATGTCTCATGAAGCCATACACAGGCAGCCTGGACAGTAGTCAGGAGCTGTTCAACTACAGGCTGAGCAAGCGCAGAATGGTGGTAGAATGTGCATTTGGCCATTTGAAGACACCGTGGCACACATTACTGACTCGCTCAGACCTCAGCCAAACCAATGTCCCTGTTGTTATTGCTGCTTGCTGTGTTCTCCACAATCTCTGTGAGAGTAAGGGGGAGACCTTTATGGCAGGGTTGGAGGCTGAGGCAAATCACTTGGCCGCTGATTACGCACAGCCGGACACCAGCGCGATTAGAAGAGCACACCAGGAAGCGGTGAGCATTAGAGAAGCTTTGAAAACCAGTTTCATCACTGGCCAGGGTACAGTGTGACTGTTGTGTTTGTTTCTCCTTGAGGAAACCCCCCATCCCTTGAATGACTCATTCCCTGTAAGTCACCCACCCACCCCCCTTTGATCACAGCTTGCTTTCTAAGGAAATAAAGTCACTCTCATTCAAAAATCATGTATTCTTTATTACTTAATTATAAAAAGAGGGAGAGATCTGACAAGGTAGCCTGGGTGGGGTTTGGGAGGAGGATAGTAGGGAAGGAAAAGGCAACTAAAAAAATTTCAAAATAATGACAGCCTTTTGGTTGGGCTGTCCACTGGGGTGGAGTGGGTGGGTGCACAGAGCCTTCCCCCACGAATTCTTACCCATCTGGCAGGTGAAGAGGCTAAGGAACATGGTGAGAGGGGAGGGTGGTTATACAGGGGCTGCAGCGGCACTCTGATCCTGTTGCCGTTCCGGAAGCTCCACCATACGCCAGAGAATGTCTGTTTGATCATGCAGCAGCTCCAGAGTTGCATCCCACCACCGCTGATCTTCCTGCCACCACCTCTCATCTCTAGCATTTCTCCTCTCATCTCGAGTGTCTCTCCTGTCCTCACATTCGTCCCTCCTGTCCTCACATTGGTCCCTCCTGTCCTCACGGTCACTGGCATCTTTCCTGTACTTTGCTACCACGTACTTCCACTCATTCAGATGAGCTCTTTCATTGCGGGTCACTTCCATGATTTCCTAAAACATTTCTTCTCGCGTCTTTTTTTTCTGCCACCTTATCTGAGATAGCCTTCAGGATGAAGGAGGGAGGCTTGAAAAATTTGCAGCTGCATGAAGGAGGGAAAAAAGGGAGAGAAGTATTTTAAAAGATACATTTTAGAGAACAATGGTCATACTCTTTCACGGTGAACAACACTATTCACCTTATATAGCACATGTGTTTTCACTACAAGGTCGCATTTTGCATCTTAATATTGAATGCCTGCAGCTTTGGTGTTAGAGATCACAGACGCAGGTCCAGGCAGCAGAATTCGGCTTGCATGCGGCCATGGTAAGCCATTGTCTTTCATCTTCTGCAGCCTTCATCTATCCAGCTCCTTCCTTTCCCAAATAGCAAGCAAAGCTCATTGAGTGCTGCTTCTTTCCTGTTAACGTGCAGCAGCAGAAACCATCCTGCGGCTGGTATCATGGAAGATCACTACTAAACACCCCCCTTTTCCTCCTCCCCCGCCAACCGCATGTCTGGTAGCAGGGAAGATCCCTGCTAGCCAAACGCTGAAAAGCTCAGAGCCAATCGTCCTCCCACCTTCCCCCCGCTTGGCTACCTGCAGGGAAGGATTTATTTAAAGCCAGGGGCAAACAGCCCAGTAGGAATGGCCATCTCTGTTCCCTTACTTAAATTCCTGAATTTCAACCAGGTTACCATGAACGATATCACTCTCCTGAGGATAACATAGCGAGATAAAGAACGGATGTTGCTTGAATGCCAGCAATCACCGGGACCATACGTAGCTAGGCTTTGTCATGCAATGATACCAGATTACTTGTTACACGCATGGTATGGTCAAGTATCCTACCATGGAGGACGGAATAAAGCAGCGCTGCCCAGAAACCTTCTGCAAAGGCTTTTGGAGTACCTCCAGGAGAGCTTCATGGAGATGTCCCTGGAAGATTTCCATTCCATCCCTGGACATGTTAACAGACTTTTCCAGTAACTGTACTGGCTGCGAATGTATCCCAAGTCCTTAGGGAAAATTAATCATTAAAAAATGCTTGCTTTTAAACCATGTCTTATATTTACAAGGTACACTCACCAGAGGTCCTTTCCATGGCTTCATTGTCTGGGATAGTTGCTTGGGAGGGCTGGGAGGGTAATTCTGTCAGAGTGAGAAAAAGCTCCTGGCTGTTGGGGAGAATGGAGAGCTGTGTGCTCTCTACAAGCTCGTCCTCCTCTTCCTCCTCATCTTCCCTGTCAGCAGAATCCTCAGCCATGGCTGCGATTACCATCTCCACCTCGGAATCCATGGACGGGGTGGGGTAGTGGTGGCGGACCCCCCTAGAATTGCATGCAGCTCAGCATAGAAGCGGCATGTTTTCGGCCTTGCCCTGGACTTTCCATTTGCTTCTTTGGTTTTCTGGTAGGCTTGTCTGAGCTCCTTAACTTTCACATGGCACTATACTTAGTCCCTGGTGTGGCCTCTCTGCATCATGGCCTTGGAAATTTTTTCAAATGTTTTTTCATTTCGTCTTTTGGAATGGAGTTCTGTTAGCACGGAATCCTCTCCCCATACAGTGATCAGATCCAGTACCTCCCGTGCAGTCCATGCTGGCAGGGGTGGCTCCAGGCCCCAGCACGCCAAGTGCATGCTTGGGGCGGCATGCCAGGGGGTGGGCTCTACCAGTCCCTGGGAGGGCAGCAGGCAGAGTGCCTTCGGCCTGCGGGAGGTCCACTGGAGCCGCAGGACTGGCGAACGGCAGAACGCCCCCCATGGCATGCCGCCGTGCTTGGGGCGACGAGATGTCTAGAGCTGCCCCTGCATGCTGGAGCTCTTTATCAATTCTCAGGAGACTGCATTGTTACCTGATGAGCTCTGCATGGTCACCTGTGCTGATGATCTCTCCATGCTGGGAGAACAGGAAATGAAATTCAAAAGTTCGTGGGGCTTTTCCTGTCTACCTGGCCAGTGCATCCAACTCCAGATTGCTGTCCAGAGTGGTCAAAATGGTGCACTGTGGGATAGCTCCTGGAGGCCAATACCATCGAATTGTGGCCACACTAACCCTAATTCGACATGGCAATACCGATTTGAGCGCTACTCCCCTCGTCGGGGAGGAGTACAGAAATCGGTTTTAAGAGCCCTTTATATCGATATAAAGGACTTAGTTGTGTGGACGGGTGCAGGGTTAAATCAGTTTAACGCTGCTAAATTCGGTATAAATGCGTAGTGTAGACCAGGCCTCAGATGTTTTCCCATCAAATGTTAAAGCATCACAGAACTTTTTATTGAAGAATTCTTTGAAATGGCCTGAACTAATTGTCCTCACCATTATCAGCAGAAGGAAAAGTTGGCCATAGTGTCTCATTTCTTTCCACAGGCTGTGTAGGCTCAGCTGGTTCAGCAAACTAACTGGGGGAAGTCTATCAACAGCTTTGGTGCCCTAGTGTCCACTGAGCCTATAAGAACGTGTCCATGAAATGCATTTCCTGAAGAACAGCAATATATCAGTACCACCAGTTGGAGCCAAGCAGTTAACACTAATGACCCACTGAAGTCTTTGTTTTCCTACTATATAGGCTTTAAAAAATCAAGAGGTGTCACAGAGAGTACCTAAGTAAGAGAAATAGCAGCTGAAATTGCATAGCTTCAATTACAATGAGACCAGTTTTGGTTATCACAGCCATGCCACCCTAATTAAGTCAATGAGAGCAGAATTAAGATCACTGAGTATTATAGTCACTTCATTTATACCTTTAAAAAATAAAAATATCACTGGAGAATGGGAGAGAATGTGACAGTGACTTAAAGCAAAAACCTGGCCCCTCCTCAAGAGAAAGTAGGCTCTAATCTAGTGGAACGAATGTCATTCCTCTGCACAGAGCAAAGGGGTAGGACTTAGGGAGTCTGCTTTTCCTGCATATTGAGGAGCTCGATTTCTTGGAAGCATTGACTATTTTCTTTCCACATAAGGTGAACACATCAAACAGGCTGACTGCTTCAGCCCTGAGGCTGCAATAGCTGCCTCAAAATGGAGGATCCAATTTAACACTCTGTTGGGGATACCCAGAGCTGTGAGCCACTCTGATACATCTCTTCCTCAGCATGACTGTGTCAGCTCCCTGCCACATTAGTCTGTCTTCCTCACCAGTAACCTCCTTAAGTCTCTCCCAGCCCAGATCTTGCCTGGCAGGTAACTATCAGTGAACTCAAGCCACCAAGCTCCTCAGAGATGAGTCTCCGCAATGCACAGCGCCTGTCTTTGTACATTCACAAAATATATTATGTTTACTGCTCTGTTAAAAAATTAGTATATTGCATCTTATTAATTTAACTGAGGTAAACACACCCTTTCCATCAAGCATAGCACTGAACTGGTTGATAGTAAAAGTAAAACAAGAGTATTAAACAAAAGTCATAGATTAAGTGATATTCAGTAGAGAGGAATAAAGGTAGAAAGGGTTACAAACAAACAAAAGTAAAAATACACTTCTAATGGCTAAGACTTTTCTTAACAAGCTACTCCAGCCTTTGTACACCAATCTTCCTTTATCAGCAATGGCTTTCAGCCACAATCTCTGCAGAGTCCAACGAGCTGTTTTTCCTTGTCCAGATGAAGAATAACTTATGGTCTTTCTCCCCATTTCTTTATAGTCCAGTAAACCCTTAAAATGTATACTTCTGAAATGTACCCCAGAAAAAGTCCCTTTACCCTGCTGGTTGTGTATGCCATACTATCAGGTACAGCCTCCACGCTGCCTTCTCCCCTACTGGTGATTTTTACAATGCAAATTATCTTTTTGTGTAACTTTCAATACAAATGAATAGTCCATTGAATTTGACTACATCTGGTTTGAAGTATTCGCTTCTTTCCACCATGTGGAGAAAACCTATTTATCAACCCCTATCTTCCTCCCCAGACATGCCTTGTTTAAACACTCTTTAGTCATAAACTTAAAAGCATATCATCAGTGAGTATTTGTAAATCTACAGACAGCATTATCACATACATTCCTTAATGATATTATTGACCAGAGTTTTATTAGTTTTTGAATGATACTTCACAAGGCATATTTTGTACAGCTATTACTGCAGTAGTGTTAAGGGTATGGAATAGAGGAGTGCCACGAGTCACATCCCCTACCCAGGAAACAGAATCACTACCCTGTGATTTAGCTGATGACTTACACAACTGGAATAGTGAATCACAAATACTGAACACTCCCATGAATGGCTTTATAAGCAATACATAGGCCAAACTTTTTCTCACAAAGCTGGTGATCAACAATATGAATGGAGAACAAATCCAAGTATATCTGTATACTGTATAACTGGCATACAGAAAAAGAAAAACTACACTAAGTTATTAGTTATACACTGTTTGCCCATTTAAGCATTACCTGGGTAACTTGGGAAGTTTGAGAATAAGAAGAAAATGACTGGAGCATTAAGGTATGCATCACTATCAGAGTAGAAGGGAAAGGCAGGGAAAATGTGCACACACTATAAGAAACAGGATATGCTTACAGCTGGGTGATCCAGCATGTGTCATTTGCTTAAACGTAACTTCCTATAGAGTTGAATCTGGCAGACATTCACTATCAAGCATAGTGGTTACCACTGTGAGCTTTTCTATCGACCCCAAAGGAACAACCCACACTAGTGTTTGCAGGATCAGGTCTTTAACTTATATAAGATGCCATAAACAAGTGACCAACCACAACAATCCATTTTGCTAAGTAAAGTATAAAGATATGCTAAGATAGATTCTAAAATATATATATCTTTCATATCCCTTTGTGCTTAAAACTATTGCATAACCTATTAGGGTACAATTTAATTAAAAAGTTAACACTTGAAAAGTATTTTTTATTAATTATTGCAATTTTCTTTTTTCCCCCCCAATTATCTTCTATCCTTTTAGTTCCAGGTTTTTAATTGGTAATGGCCTACAGCTCTACTGCAGGCTTCCTGGAGGAGAAGCAAGCTTGTGCCAACTTGCTACATAACGTCAGTAATGCTCAGTCATTCAGAACTTCTCCATCTGGGTTTCCATCCATCCAGAGAACCAGCTGCTCTGAACAAACACCTTATCCACCTTCCCTGATGTATCAATATATGAAATATGTTGTTACCATAATTACAGTTTTCAACTCACCAAGCAGAGCCAGAATCTGATCTACAGGCAGGCACTCTAATTATTTAGTTGCCTGGTCAGATATAGCATTTTCTTTGCTAGAGTCAAACCATTTAGGCCTATATAGCTAAAAAGAAACTGCAATGTAACCAGAATATTCTAAATACGAAATGATGATCTGACTAACTGTAAAAATACCACATTAAAAATGTTACTAGGAGACTGCCATCCTGACATTCCAATGAGCTAGGACAAGGCTCAAGGAATATGCAGATTCCAACTGAATTATAGATGTAATAGGAGACATTCAAAGGAGTAAGTTTTATTTTTAAATGGTCTATAATGGTTGTATTGTAAAACTAACTGAAGATGAAAAAAATTAGGCCTAAATTCATAATTATATCTCATGTCATTAGGGATCCAAACAACATTTACATTTCACTAAACCTTCTACACTTGGGCCTTAATTCAGCAAAGCATCTCAGCATGTGCTTAACTTTAGTCAGGCACTTAAATCCCATTGAAACCACTGAGTCTTGAGAATGTACTTTGCTGAATTAAGGCCATAGACACCAGCTTAGAGTTACTGATGAAAAGTATAAGTACATTGAGACATTCAAAGTTAGACATCTATTCAGTATTTTATTACTGTCACTGTTTAACTAGATAATGAGGTTTTTTGTCTGTTTTTTTTCTAAAAACTGTTGAATATTTACTTATGATTATAATGCGTATTCATAGATTCCAAGACCAGAAGGTACCATTATGAACATCTAGTCTGACCTCCTGTATAACACAGGCCAAGAACAAGCCCAAAATAATTCCTAGAGCAGTTCTTTTAGAAAAACATCCAATCTTGATTTCAAAATTGGCAGTGATGGAGAATTCACCGTGATCCAATGGTTAAATTCTCACAGTTTAAAATGTATGCCTTATTTTCAGTCTGAATTTGTTCAGCTTCAACTTCCAGTCATTGGATGAGGTTAAACCTTTCCCTGCTAGATTGAAGAGCCCATTATTAAATATATGTTCCCCATGTAAGTACTTATGCACTGTAATCAAGACACCCCTTAACCTTCTCTAATATACTTCGCCCAAAGCCTGCAGAAGTGTTTTGTGCTAAAGGCTGAATTGGAGATTTGCCTCAGCAGGGACTAATGGATGCAAGATTTGTCCCGTGTTCTTTTTAGAAGCCTGTTCAGTTCCCATTTAAGTCAATAGAAAGATTCCCATTAACTGTTATAGAATCTATATCATTCTAACAATAGCTCATCATTTTCCAAACATTCAGCTATGAGGCAGAAATTCGCTGTGTCTCTAACCCAACTGTGAACTAAATCTCATCTGCTATTTTGAAGTTATGAAAGAGTGAAAAAAAAATCCTGTCTCCTATTGTAAAAAAAACTCTGTTCTTCTTTTATGAGGATTTCATTACATTTAATTATAATAAATCACTGCCTTTTCTCTCTAGTGTGCCCTACTGATTGAGCTGATCTCTTCCGATCAGGAGTGTCAGTCCAGCTCAGCAGAAGACATTTATATTGGTCAGCTTCTCAGAAACAAAGGGGAGCTGCATTTTAATAAGATTCTCCAATTCATCTGCAAAGTCAATAAATAAAAGATATTTTCTCCTTTTCAATGTCTGACTCTGTCAGGTAAGCATTGACCTGTCACATTCTTTTCCAAGTCATTATGAAGAGACTTTTTTTTAATATGGCTCATACAGGGTCTAATCCTGTAAGATGCCAAGTATCTTCAACTCTTAGTGTGCCCAGCATGCTGAGAATCTTCCAGCACCAGATTTACAGTCAGGGCCAGCCTTAGACCAAATGGTGCCCCAAGCCAGGAGTGTCTTCGGAAACCTTCTCCCCACCCTATTTGTTAAACTTTTGAATACCTTACAGCACTCCTAGCTTGGTGCACCCTGAGTCTCAGCATGCCAGGCAGTCACTTGAGTCACCTGTCCCTTAATCTGTTTACGGTGACGGCCATTAAAAAAAATCATTTTACTCCACTGCACTGTTTTCCTTTGTTAAGGTATGGAAAATTCCTCAGGAAACTACAGTAAATTCAACTACTATCAATGGCAAATCCAGGCTTTAATCGATAGTGAAAATGTAATTACAAGTGACGTATGCAAATATACAGTGTTAACGAGCAAAATTTTCAAAAATGCGTAAGTGACTGGAGAGCCCAGATTCCCTTTTTAAACAAAAAGTAGGAAACCCAATGAGACTTAGTCACCTAAATCACAGGCATTTTTGAAAATGTTACTCACTGTGAAAATGTGACATTTTCAGTAATAGGAAGTCGAGAAATACAATATAAACATCATTTTCAGATGATAAATATTTAATTAGGAACACATTGTCCAGTGTACTAGGTACATCAGGACAATACAACAGATGTGTAACTTCAGTGCAAATCCTCAGTGCCACACACAATGGCCCCAATTCAACACAATATTTACGTTTACGTGAAAGAAATTGATTTCAGTGGGTCTTAAGCAGGTGCTTAAGCGTTTTGCTGCCTCAAAGCCAAGAGCGGTAATTGTGTCTGCAAATATGTGATAAACTTTGCATGCTTTTTTTTTGTTGTTCTTGCAAAGTAATGATTATGGACCAGACTTTTAAAGGTATTCAGGTGCCTAAATAATGGTACCTAGTAAGATTTTCAAAAGCACCAAGGTGCCTAACTGCATCTTTAGATGCTTAAATATTTTTAAAAATCCAACCGCATCAGTTTTGAAATCAGTTGTCTCAGTAGTGCTATATTAGTGCTCTCTTAGTGAGGGCCTAATGTTGGTCCGATTAAAGTCAATGCAAATCTCCCAATGACTTTGACAGCAGCAGGATCAGCACCCAGAAAGGACGGCAGTGACAGCATACAGCCCTAGTTGCAGGCATTTGCAGTTCCTAGACACTATCTTGATATTGCAGACACAGAAAATCAAATATCAGTTCATCATGAAGTTTGTGGTATTGCAAGGAAGTGACCCCAGCTCCCTGTTGCCCAATCCCCTTTGCCTTAACTAGGATACTGTCCTTCCTCAGTATTCCCATGTGTTTCCTAACCCCAAAGCCATATCTCGAAATGATAGCAGCATGATTTTTCAAGGAGCAGTCTAGATCTGAACTCTGTGGGCTGGATTCTTTGATCTACTAAGGCCCACTTGCACTGCATAAGCAGTGCAAAGTGTGCTTAAAGCATATGGAGATGGGAGTTTGAGCAGTTCGCCTGTGCAGGTGTACAACTGGCAGGTTGGCTTCACTGCCTCCTATGCCACCTACCTCTCACTTTTGAGATCAGATGAAGGAGAGGCCATATCAGCAGCAGGGTAAGTGTGCGCAGGCAGGAAAAGGGAGAGGGGAGAGCTCTTCTATGACAATAATGCCACAGTCCTAAGGGACCTTATATCAATGATGTAAGCAAGAGGTATTCCTGTGCAACCTTAATTTGTATTAAGGCCAGGGAATTCTAAATCATGGTGCTGGAACCACCACAGTCACCCCTGTAATCCCCACGCTCAGCGATAATGGAGAACCAAGACCACTGGATCTACACTCTGTCACCAAGCCAAGTTAAGTAAGGGATGATACTAGTATTATTTTACGGGACTACTCTTATTCAGAGAACATCCTTTGTTAAGCAGTAGAGAATGCTGTGTGACAATTAGGCTCAGTATGAAATATTCTCATGTAGGAAAGACGTTTATTGGTTTAAACCTTGCAATAGGAGTTAGCTTCATTTATAAATGGCTGACCCTGACACATAATCCTGAACAAATGCTGCACTTTAAATCCAGTTTCCATCTTTCAGCTGAGACATTAACATTCCTTATTCAACATTCTTCTGTCTCAAGTATTACCTCAGATTAATTGGCACTGTATAAAATAAATTGCTGGGTGCACAATGGTTACCATGGTAGCCTTCTTAGTATCTGCACAATGCATACGTAATTCATTCCTCAGGAAAACAAAATTAGTATTTAACGTACTAATACACTCTCTTTCTTAAAACATTGCTGTGGCATGAAATGCACACAGTTAAAGCAGAGTCTGCTTACAAACCCCACTGAAAAAGGCTACCCTTACTGAGCATTCACATTACAGCCAAATATATTGCTAAGTGCTTCTGCGGCAGCAGCATCACTGACTTGCAGTAAAGTTCTTCTCTAATCTCATATCTTTTCTTTCTGACCAAAAGGTGGCACTGTTCCATTTATTATCAATTTGGTATAAAGTCAGTGGAACAGCAGTCAAACAGCAATCGTCTAATGTTGTACAGCACAGCCAGCAAGTCATGCATCATTAACCATTTTGCCTAGCTGACCCCAATACTAAGAGGATCATACATCCAGTGACAGAATCATTAAGAAAATATTTTAAATACAAATCTTATAAAAGAAATAGAAATCTAAAGACACAAGGCAGGATGATGTTAAAAAGGTAAAATGACAAGCATATTTAGCTTAACAAAACAAGAGTCCCACCATTTCCTTTATGTGTCACACCCTGGGTCTGGAGCTAAATCCTGCAGTTCTTGTTCAGACACAATTTCTACTGATTTCAGTGGGAGTTTGGTCTGAATAAGGACTGTTAAATTTGTGACATTATCTGTAGTCTTCTGTGAAACCTACAGGGCAGTTTATAGGCCAATAAGTGAAATGCTCACCCTCTTGACTGCCCAGAATTCAATGATGGGCATCTATAGAGCAGCCAGTGGCACCTCAAGAAGTGTAAAGAACTGGGGATTCAGAATGTGAACAAACCAAACTACAAAATAACTAGTGTCCCAGTGCCTCTTTACTGCCAGAGCCTTTCCCCTCCACAGGAAAAAACTGCCCCAGTGGGGAAAGGTTCTGGCAGGGAGGAGACAGCAGGGACAGATTTCGGCAGCTCCTTGCTGCAGCGCTGTTCTCCATTTAACGAAAAGACTCTGGCAGGGGAAAAAAAATCTCCTCAGCTGCCTGCTGCCAAAGCCCTTCCTCACTTGCTACTTCTGTATTAATTATATTGATTACCTAAGAATTCCCAGTGATCATTTTGGGGTTGACAGGTTCTTGTCCCAAGATCAGGCCCAGTATTATTAAACTTACGATATAGTTGGGAAGCCCGATCTGCTCAGTTGCAACACTCACACTATAAGAACTGTTCTATATTTACCACTGAGCAAGCTCTCCTTAGTTTGTAAAATCTAACAATAACCATTGATCTATGCCAAGGGTTACAGCCTTCTTGACCACACTTACGCTAACTTATGCTTCAGCTACTGTCTTACCAGAGCCTGTGGGTTTCTTGCATTACAGCTGAATGTAATGAAAACAGCTAAATATAAAGAAGGCAAGACTATGGGCTACAGTACCCAGTTTAGCAGCTGACTATGACTGCTTTTTTTCAATTCTATTAGAATTGGGTGATACATGGTTCTTCTATAGACTATTAATCCATTGTGGAAAAAAGAAGGAACAAGTAAGAAAGAAGAACAGAAACTAAAGGCTTTTCAGCACTTGGAAAGCAAAAAGGAGAAACTTGAATTCTATATGGAAGTTAGGAAGAAGCCAGAGACAAGATTTGAAGAGAATAGTAGAGAGATCTGATTGGTAGAGAAGGTAAGTAGTTGAACTCAGTTTTGTACTGGAGGAAAAGCAAAGAATTCTTTGTGTGAAGTAACTCCTTAGCTGTCACGCTGTTTGTCAGGGTCTAAGTTCAAGACAGTCATTCCTAGTGGTTAAAGACATTGTCAAATGCAGCTATAAGAGTCAAAACCAGCTGTAGCATTGGGAGTGGGCCAAGAGCACTGCTGAAACTGAGGTCTGGTGGTGGGTCAGAACTGAAGTCAGTGTCTGTAGACAAGCCAGATCGGGACAGGATCATAATTGCAGTTCAGATGCAGGCCAAAGGTCGAAGCTGGGTGAGATTCATTCCAAGAGTCTGGGGGGTGAGGAGGCAGGTGCAGGCTGGTGTGGGTCATTGAACTGGGCTAGAGCACGGTCCAGTAGGGGACAGGCAATGCTAAAGCAAGCTGGAACAAGGCTCAGGCAAGAACAGGAACTGAATCAAGAGGTGGCTGGAAGCCTAGGGAGTCTGTAACACCACGATGCAGCAGGTTTCCTGGCCAAGCAGTGCTAGTGCAAAAACTAACCTGCAGCTCTGGTGAGGTAAGTGAAATACCTGTGCGTGGGGGTCATCTGACCCAGACCCAGGCCCTGCTCCAGGATAGACTGCTGCAGGAGGTCTGAGTGCTGAGTCTCTGCTAGCTCAGCTTACTGAATGAGACAGTGCAGCAGACTTAGTGCTGCATGCCTGAGCCATGAGTCACTGCAGGCTCTGTTACAGGGGTTGGTTATGGCAGCTGAGTGAGCAAGGGTGGCTCGGCTGTGGGCTTCTTTCTTGTAGTTGTGGCAGAGAGAAAAGGAAAAAACACAATTTATATGCCAGATGAGATGGCAACCTCCAAGGAGAGTGTAGATGTACAGTACTGACATTCAACACCAACCAGACTGTGGCAGTCTGGGTAAATTATGCAGACAATGTATAAGATGCTGGGATGAGGGTGGATGCTGAGGTGTAATTTGAACCCAAACTGACTGTCACAATTATGGCTCACCCACATGAGCCCCCTCTCTCTAGCTGGAGCTTTCCTGTTCTGTCATCTCTGGAGCCTGGAGGAACCAAGCATGAGAGCCCATCTGAACCAACAATAGCCTGAGTGCACTGTACTGCAGCTATCCTGTTTCCTGGGGCCATAGAAAGCAGTGCATAAATTAAAGCAACCCTTAGGGTTCTCTGTCTTACACCAGAGGCCAGACAGGCCTTGTCATGGCCTCATAGCATAAGGAGCACAAAGTTAGGTTAAAAGAACCTTTCCCCAACCCTTCCCACTGCAAACACAGGAACATAACAGCTGAGATTGAGGCACAATGTAGCACAGACAATTATATATGTGGGAGCCATTCAGCACTGCAGAAGAGCTTTTCAAAACCATGCAGGGGATATAAGAGTTAGGGTAGTTCGACACTGCAATTAGACACCCAGTGCTGGCCTGTACCAGCTGACTGGGGCTCATGGCGCTCGGGCTAAAGGGATGGTTAATTGAGGAGTAGATGTTTGGGCTCAGGGTGGAGCCCAAGCTCTAGGACCTTGAGAGGTGGGAGCACAGACAGTGGCTTTCTCCAGTCCCCAGGGGTTTTCAACCCCCCACTCTGCCCCAGGCCCCACCCCTCCACACACACCCCAAACTCGACCTGCACCCCTTCCCACCCTAGGCCCACCTCTTCCCACCCAGTTCCATCCCGTCCCCTGAGCACACCCCATCCCTACTCCTCCCCCTGCCCCCAGTTCCTCCTGCATGCCACAGAACAGCTGGTCACAGCAGGTGGGAGGCGCTGGGAGGAGAGTTGATCGGTGGGGCTGCCAGTGGATAGGAGGTTGTGGGGGAAAGAGGGGAAGTTGGCTGCTGGTGGAATGTGAGTGGCTAAATCCCCTCCAGTGTTGTTTAAATCTCCCTGTCAATGTTGATTGCACAGTGTTGCTTACGGTTACCATTATATTTGAGATATTATCTGCATTTAACAGGAGACAATCTGCAAATCTAGAGTCAAGTCTAAAGTGTGTGGTGAATACCCCTTTAAAAAAAAATAATCAGACATCGACTGTACCTGAAGAGACAAAAATAAACAGGGATCAAGAGAAGACTTCTTGAGTATGTCATTAATTTAGTGAATATGAAATAATTAATCTACTATAATTTGAAAAACTGAGCAACTTTCATGTTGAGAAAGTACATGTTGACTAGCACCACCAGCTAGCAATACATATTTTCAGTCAAGGAGCTGCACAGAAGAGAGGAAATAGGTGATGAAATGTAACAATGTTTGAATTATCACTGATATGTTGAAATAGTTACTGAAGTGGGGGGGTTATGTCTGTGTGTTTGGGGAGGGTTATTGCTTTGCTAGTCTTTTATCATCTTTTATTCATATTGATAGCATATTATGGACGCTTTGTTCCCATGCAGACCCTTGCCAGATGGCATACAATTGTGCCTTAGAAGAGAACAAATTGCAACCTCTGAGCCCATAGCGCTAGACTGCAATACCAGCTGACAGCCTCTCAATCCAGTTTTCTGTTAGAAGCCATGATTTATCAAATGCAGAGCTACGTCTCATATTTATAGCTTTGAATGCAAAAAATGTACCATTATGGCCATGCCATTCAATTGGACAGGTGCTGAAAATCCACATAGTCTGTATCTTTATTTCCACATTTTTTGAATGATTGTCATTGGGATGGGCGGGTGAAGGAAGAAGAGAGCAGCTCTTTCAAGTGACAGTGCTGGGTAGAGCAATTTTCATTAACAATACTGCTGATTTTGATGGCATAGGATGTATGCCTAGAATGACTTCAAAAATATGCCCTCTGTTCTTAGTACTATAAAGCTTGATTAGGCAATTTGTACTTTTCATTATGGCCACTCAAAGGACAAAAAAATGGGGGAAACTGGTAAGAGACATGAATTTTAATATGAACAAACCTCAATAAAGAGAAGACAGATTAGTACAGAAGCTATGCTTTATCTCTCAAGAGATAACAATTATTTCACAGGGTTAACATAACATTCTAATTATCACCAGCAAAACCTTTTGTGAAACCAAGCTTCAAGCTCCTTAAGGAGTCATGGTATTGTATTAGATTCTGTGTGTTTTGCTCACAGTTATACCTCTGAAGACCCAATTTAACAGAGCAGAATTAGTTCTTATGACTGTATCGTGGCCCACAGGCTGCAATGTGTCAGACCTGCTCAAAAGTGATTGGGTGCCATGTAGACAACAAACAGATGCTATTATTGTGCAATAAAGACTTTTCTCACGGCTTGTCTACACTTAAAATGCTACAGCGGCACAGCTACAGCTGCGCCGCTGTAACGTTTCAGTGAAGATGCTACCTATGGCAATAGGAGGTCTTTTCCCATTGACATAGGTACTCCACCTGCCTGAGAAGCAGCAGCTAGATAGGAGAATTCTCCCATCAACCTAGAGCTGTCTACTTCAGGGCTTAATTGAGTCACTCAGGGGTGTGGATTTTTCACACCTTGAGTGATGCAGTTATACCAACCTAATTTCCTAGTGTAGACCAGGCCTCAGTTTCAAGTGATACATTTTGGAAGCAGAAAAATCATGAGTGTCATTCCCCATGCCCATGTGTAAATTGTTAGGCCAATCTATACTACATAGTGTTAAATTATTAATGTATGAGACCATAAAAATAATTTACATGATCGCTACTAAAAACTGAGTCCCAAAAAATAAGATCTTTCAAAGACTGTGATGATTTTTGTGAGATTTAACATCTGATTTTCACATAAACAGTATATATAATACATAGAAAGTGCCCATACAAGATAAAAAATATTGGTCCACCTAGTCTAATATCCTGTCTGACAGTGGCGGTACCAGATACTTCAGAGGAATTTTATCAGGCTTACCTATAAATAATGCAAACGTGGTAAGTAACAATATTTACAAAGACTTAACAATCATTAATACTAATGAGTAAATATTGATTGGTTTACTAATGCATATTTTTGTTCATAGCAGTCAAATAGCATTTTAAATTTTCCAATGTTTTGCAAATATTGATACACTCTCAAGAGATTTTATTAGACCATTTTACAGGTCCAAAAAATCAAGCAGAAGTTAGGAGACATGCCCAAGAATGACAGAGTTAATAGCAAGTTTAAGATCATTAGAAATAATCCAACTTCCCTCCTAATCAGAATGATCCTCCCAAAATAATCAGTGCCATGTTGAACTGTATAGGTTTTAAATATTATATACACACATACACCTCTCAAGACAATATTAGGTACTCAAGACAGCTGGACATCTTTTGGAAGAGACTTAGGAAGCACTCACAATCAATATTCAAATACCATTTAGATCATAAAATCATCACATTGCAAGGATACCCTGGGAAAGCCTATTGTCCTGAGCATGGCAAAGCTTGGCAGGTTGAGAAGAGTTGGGACAAGAAGAACTCTTTCTTGCAGATGCTATAAGGAGACAGTCGATTTCGCCCTGTTGAAATGAATAGGAGTTTTGCCACTGACTTCACCACAGACAGAATTTCACCCACGATACTTCACATATGGGCTATCCTAGTCTTACCCTAAATTGTCAGTTGTCAGCATCAGCACTTGGTATCCAGATGTCTAAAGCACTATTTCAGGGAAGAATGTAATTCAATTAATTCAATGTAATTGATTGGTTTACTAATGCATATTTTTGTTCATAGCAGTCAAATAGCATTTTAAATTTTCCAATGTTTTGCAAATATTGATACACTCTCAAGAGATTTTATTAGACCATTGTGTTTATTAGACAAATGTGTTGGCGCATTCTAAAGAGATCAGAATGTGGGTATGCTCATTGTCAGGTACAGTGCAGAGAAGAAGCCAAATTATTGTGCTGCAGCTACCAGTACTGGACAGTTAAAATACTCTAACAGTTTTCAAGCCTACCAAGTTTTATGAACCAATTCAGATCTCCTCCAATATATATTATGTACAATATATTTTTATTCAACAAAGAAAAAAATGTAATCAGCAAGACAGCCAACATTATTAATTTCAAAGTATGCAGCACAATAATTTGGCTTCTTCTCTGCACTGTACCTGACAATGAGCATACCCACATTCTGATCTCTTTAGAATGCGCCAACACATTTGTATTGTTAGGCATTATTTTCTGTTCACAGAGGATTGTTAGATTTTTATTTTTCCCCTTTTCCCAACTAGCTAGGGGTCAGGGTGCTGGATCAGTCTGTTACAGGCTTGCCAGACCAGTGCTCCCCCTATATCCATTCCATCCCCCATACACAGTCTATCCACAGTTTTCTTGATGTCCTCTTGTTCTTCTGCCCACAAACTCTAGTCTTAAGTACCTCCTACACAGGATTCCCTTCATCTTTCCTTTGTACCTGCCCATACCGTCTCAGCGTCCTCTCTTTCAGCTTCTCTGAAAGATACCACAGACCTTGGTCTCACTGCTAATGACATGAACCATCACGTGACCCAGCAACATCACCAAATTCACTGACCTCAAACATTTCATTTCAGTGGCTTCAAGTTTTCTTAAGTGACTCTCTTTGGTTACCCATGGCTCTGGTCCATGCAGAATAACTCATATTATCATGGATTTGTAATAGCTGTCCATTAAGTAATCTGGGCATCCATTTATCACAAATCACTACACTCACCTTGCACCAGAATTCCCTCACCAGCGTTCTCAGTCAATGTCTCAATTTTCTGCTAACCAGCCCTCAAGATAAACACAGAAGCCCAACTACTGGCCCTCGATGTTGATATTCATCTGTCTTGGTTTCATAGGAATCTCTTACATGGTGTCAGTCTTTTCTTTCCTCATTTGAGGCCATAGTTTGTTAGTTCCCTACTCCAGATATCAGTTGCCTGAAACATATCTTCCTTACTATTAGCCATTAGCACAATATCATCTGCAATAGATCAACTTTGTATCATCTTCCAGGTGAATTTGCTTACTTGTGAAGTCCATTATAATTATTAATAATGGACTAAGCATTGATCCATGGTGGAGCCCACCACTGAAGGGTGTTGCACTTCTGTCATGAATTCATTGTACAAATCCATCATCATCTGGACAAGGTACTCTAGAACCCCATAGAATCATAGAGGCACCCACAGTCTAGGCTCTTTATGAAAATGCTTTATTCAGATCAAGGAAAGCCCATTCTTGCTCAACATTTCCCTCCAGCTTCTTTTCCACAAGCTGTCTAGTGACAAACAAACTATCTCCCCCCAGCCCCTTTTTCCTTATCTAGAGGTGGTTAGATTATTACTACAAGTATTTATATTATATTATATTAGTCCCCAGATGCTTCGAGCAGAATTAGGACCCTCCGTTATGTTGGATGGTAGTCAAATGCATTCAAAGATAGCCACTGCCCCCAAAGAACTAGATCTTGAATAGAGTCAATGTGTAACTTAGGGCTTGCCTGCATGAACAAGCCTGTTTCAAAGATGACAAGCATATTAACAAACTGTTAATACACATTAGCAGGGTCCACACACAGAGTTAGTCCTAGCAAGCTAGTGTGGGGTAGAGTCATACCTCAACTTGTTGCAAACTAGATGTTCATGTAGACAAGCCTTTAGTGATCGGTTTACAACCCAATTTCATATCTGGATTTCAGACCAACATATCCCAAAACTTATGTTGATTAGACCCAGATTTTTGCTTCCTGTAATGATGGTGAATTGAAAGGTTCAAGTTCATATTTCTATCACTACCAAAATTGAGGTTTTGGGCTCCTCACTAGTGAAATTATTTGTACCTCGGAACTTATCCTAATTACATCAAAGGCCTAACACTGCTCTTTCTACATCAGTACAGCTAATCATACAAGTAAGATGAGCATATTTGCCCCTTCATTTGATCTAACATTTATTTTTCTTTTGGCTTCTTCATTCATCAGGTTTCTTTTTACAGCTCTGCAACACTTCACAAAAAGAAAATTTCCCTTTTGGGGCAGCAGTATCACTTTGATCAGGAAACTTAGAAAAGGAAGAAGACAGAATTAACTTAAAGGGGGAAATCTAAAAAGTAAAATTAAATATTAATCAAAAATAAACAAGGCTTTGTGGTCATGTCCTAAACCGATTACTTGACCAAGAATTTGAAACAACTGGAGAAGAGACCACCTCCAAGAATCCATGACAGTCTTTTCATGGAGCCGTGTTTATGTAAGTTCAAAATTGTGTAGCCAGATCTTCAGCTGAAACTATGCCAGTTTACACCTGCTAGGAATCTGGTCCATAGATTTCAGTCAGTATTAAGTCACTACCTGTTCAGTCACGCTCATATCTAAGTACTTTAATTGAGAGTCTTTGCACTTTGATTCAAGAAGCTCCCATCAACCTGGGACAACAAAATTGCACTCTCATTCTTTTAAGTCCTCCTTTTTATGCTCATGATTATCAATACTATGTTTTGATAGGGAAGATCCTATCAAAGGGGAAGCTGAGACAAATTCAAGAGAATTATAATGAACAATAAACCCTATAAAAATGAAATGGGAAGGCACAGGGAAGTTGTGAGTAGCCAATTAGTAGCTCATCCTACTCACTGTAGACTGAGAGACATCAGCAAATGCCCAAGTGATAGTAGAGAAAAGGTAACATGCAAAAGTGCCTTTAAGTGGTATTCTGACAACCTTCTAAGTGTCCACTACCAATGAGTTTATAGTCATTATTATGCAGTTTACAGTAATACATGGTAAGTAGACGCAGTCTGCCTTGTTTGTTGGAGATACTAAATAAAAGTTGAAATGTAAAAATGTATCAACTGCTGTTGGGATTTGGGCAAAAACAAAAGTTACCCTAGTAATGGATCTTTTGTTATACCATTTTATATGCAGTGATCAATTGTTACTGACTCCCTGACCATTAATATATATATATCCATATTAAAATATATACTTACATATTTAAATTTGTTTTATATTTTTATAATTTTTATTTTTAACCAATACTTTTAAAGAGCTAGCTATAATGCCACAGAATATTAAATATTTACTTTCTATGAATTTATATTAGAATTTTTTAAAAATCACTGTGTTTACAAATACTGTCATTTTCTCACTAGGGCCACATCTATGAGTTGTCTTTCAGTTGAAGCTGTCATCTTCCTGACACTTCACAACATAAGCCCCAGCCTGATTATGTAGATTAAGATTCAGAAAATTCAAGTCCCCTTTGAATGTATGAAAAAGTTGTAAGGCAAATTTGTAAATGTTTAGTTAATTTAGCAAAATGTTTTGCTGCATTCAAATGGGAATTGGAGTTCCAAAATTTTGTGCTGCATCAGACTCACTTTGGATACTTCCTATTTTATTGCTAATTTAGTGCTAATCTCTACACAGTAGATATATTCATAACTAAACCCAAGTCACTGTCTGAAAACAGACAGATTTGGTAAAGTGTCTAACACTACAATAGGTTACCTCCAGTGTGGAATATTTTAATTTTATTTGAAGCACACAATACAAAATATATTTTAGAACCCTCTGCACAAACTTGTCTGCACTTTACGGGGTCTTCATTCCACTGAAAAGCAAAGACACACTAAAAAGAAGATTGAACACTTATATCCGATCTGACAGTTCTTGTTACTGGATCCCCCACCAGCTGAGAGTAATGCTGAGAAGAACTAATATCAGAGAGGAAGTGGAGAGGATGTCTATTCTTCTATGCTAACTTCCTTAGTTCTAAAAACTAGCAGCTGTGGATTATTTTCTCTCTGCTTTTTTGGTGAGTGGTATTCTTCCTTGGGGGTAGGTTCATTTTATATGGACAAAACCCAACATGGGCTATTACACATTATTTTGCCTCCACCCAGGCACAGAAATATATTACCCTACTTGACTCTTCAAATCTTCTTGACATTAAAATGCGTCCAACATGACATTTTTAAGAAACCTGTGGACACCTAGGACTTCATGGTTGTCACTGTGATGCACACCACAGTTATTTGGAGCTCTACATAGACAGAATTCTATCCTTGTGATGCAAAGCACAGGCCCCCATTTGCTGCCAGCCATATAGAGCCTATGAAACACAAATACATAGTTCTAATTCCATCAAGCAGAGATTAATGATAGGCACCTTTAAGTTCATTACAATTAAAGATAAGCAATAGCATGTGTCTGCTTATGTTTCTTTTCAGATTGATGCTTTGATCCCTTGCTCAACTACTCTCATTCTAGCTCTGCTTCCATCTTATGTCAGTTGTAGTGATCTCCTGAGTGTATGAAATAAGAAGGGCGGGGGAGGAATTTGGATGCAGAGAGGAGGAGAAGAATCTGTGTCAATGAGTCCTAGGGGTATCATTTCACTGACCCTAACAAGGACTGAGCAAGATTTCACATGGAGTTGGGCCTAAGAATAGCCTAGAATCTGAGTTCTTCACCTGCGGGGAATATGTGTCATTGGATTAAGGTTCTCAGATCATGATATAACATTATTTTGATTCTAGGTAGAATCTAAATCTAGGTCAGAGACTATTTTCTGGCTCATACGTGGCTGAAATCTAGAAACAATAGAAATGCTTGCTGATTGAGGAAAGGTATTTCCTCCTTCCTATCATAATGCAAGGCTGGTGTCGGTGAGGTGGAGTAAGCTGTGGGGAAGTGCAAGCAAACCTAAGGGAAACTGAGAGGAAATACAAATAGTTTCCCTTCATCCTCAGTTGTTTTCTCTAGGGTCTCAGTAGGAGCACAACTACCAATGAAATTATGAATAATCAATGAGCTGTTCAGTTTCCGCTGCTTTCTAACTGGAATTGACACAGAAAGAAAGGGAAATTAACAGCTGCATTGTCTATGCTTACCATTTCCTTTTAAGCTCAAAGAGGCACCACGTCAAAAAAAATGTTCTCAACTGGGAGCCTTGCTACTGACCGGCCCTGGGAAACTGGAAAATGTTTATTTCTTCCTTAGGGAAGGAAGTTACAACAAAGCATGAAAAATGTGGCCTTCATGGCTTTGAGAGAAATATAAGTGCTTTTCCTCCTTTTTAAGGATGGATTATGAAAATTCAGCGAGTATTATGAGTTGAAGGGTACACACAGCTTTGAATTTAAAGTAACAGACCAACACTTTTTGTTCTCTCTCCTTCCTTCTTCCTGTACCAACACCACAACCCTTCAGACCAAGACAATTAACCTGCAGTTGAGGTTTGTTCACAGGCTATGATAGGACAATTAATACAATGTTGCCCTAAACTGTGCCAGAGGGATGGCCTGGACAATAGGCTTGAAGGTCAGATTTTGCTCTCAAGGAATTTAGCATAGATTGGGAATTAATTGTGCTATTGATTTAGTTACTCCAGATTTACACTGCTGTAAAGGACAACAGAATCTTGCCCAGTGAGTGGAGCAACACAGTATAGTATAGACTACTCGTGTCAGTTTCAGCACGTGGCTACATGCATTAATTCCCACTGACCTCAATGGAAGTTGCTCATGTGTGACCAATAGCAAAATTTGCAACTCATCTTTTGCCTTCACTCTTACTATTAAATTGAAAAAAGTTAATTCCTGATTGTATTTGTGACTGATAGGACAACTTCCTGCAATATCTTTGGAAGACCATTTTGTGTGAAGTGTGTGTGACTAGTTTATGTATCATTGTCGGCCAGGGATTGTATGCACATCACAGTGGCAGTGTAAGGGTCCTCCAGGAAGTGAAACAGTAGGGGATAATTAAGACAAATCACTCAGATTATAACACCTTCAGAGAGGTACCACCTTCTGGGGAGGCTCACATATTTTGGTTCAAACTGAATTCTCTGGAGACCAAACAGACAAACAAAGGACTTTTGATTACAAAGCCCATGCTTAAACTAAGTATGGGCCATCTCCTGATCCAGCAGCAGACAGGTTGCCCAAATCCTTGTGGAAGGGCTGGGAAGACTTTGACCTAATAGCTTCCCTGTTTTAGCCCCTGGAGAGAGGTAAACCACATGTGCCAGACTTGGGTCAGACCTCCCAGGGAAACCCATGGTGATGTGGAGAGATGATGGCTGAGAGCAGGAAACCTTAAGAGGAAGATGGGGAGGGGGAGATCAAAGGTGAAGCTAACACTGAAACTGTGACAGTATTAATGAAATATTAAGCAAAAACACCTTGTGTTATGCAAGTCAGTTAATAAGAGCAGGGGTTGTGGGGAGGGAAAAGGAAGGGAAGTTTAGCTGCTTATAAGAATTAAAAACTGCTTATCTCCTATTCAGTCTCAGCAGCTTCTCTCTCTCTCTCTTTCTCTGGCAAGACAGACATTAAAATAATCAGTCTTGTTTATCCAGGCTGGATAACTGATCTGTAAGCTTCTGTAACCCTGTGAAATACAAAGAGAAATACCCAGCATACTAACATTTCAGTTCTCTCCAAACCTTTCCCAAACAGTAATTTAATCTCTTAAGATCTTGCCTGACTATAGCATTCTCCACATGCATTGACATCACAGTTAAAATTGAATGCCTTCCAGTAATAAAGAAACATTACAGCAAGGTATTTATTTTATTTTTCATTTCTTCTGAGCTGTGAGTCATGCTTTTATTTTAAGACAAGAATTACTTCATGGATAGTTAACTCATTGCATACCTCACCGAGATGGAAGATACAATCTATTTTTGTTCTGCATTTTTACTGCCAAAAAGGGTTGGGAGTCTGCTTTTCTACAATTTGATGCTGATTAAATTCCATATGAATCTGAGGCTCTTAATCAAGGGAATTACCCTACATTCCCGTAGGGATTTATCTCACAGAGGAACATGTCTGCACTTTCTCCCTGAAAAAAGCAGCTGAGAACAGCATGGAGGATGGTTGTCACCAATATTATTTTCCAGAATGCACTGCTTTTATAAATCATTTGCACTCTTAACAGAAAATGCATTGATACCTGTAAAGGGTACAAGAGGGTATGAAGACTAACCCAATTCCTTTTTAAATTTCTGCAAACACTCATTTCTTTCTGGAATAGCTGAGCTGAGCATGAATACTATATATAGTTTGCTTCACAAGTGAGAGTTTCTATTTCCCCTGACTTTCTCTGTGACAGAGTACACAATCAAGTTCAAGCTGTGGGCAAAGCAGGAGATGTGCACAATGCTTTTTCTCTGTGCTGGGGCCATTATCAGCAACAATAAAACCAACAGACAGACCAAGCAATGAGATCCAATGTTGGATTGTATCTCTCAGTTAAACCCATGCAGGAATTTGTATTAGGTGTGATCCACAGGGAAGTACTATAGTCAAAAGGAAGGCCATTTGGAAGATTTTTCATCTGCATCCAATGCACAGCAAAAGAAACTCAATGTGCTGCTAATAGCATATTCAACCCCTTCATCTGATAGAGAGAGAAATCTGACTGGTAGTTTAGCCCAGCTGTCTGTGGTTCGATGCATTACACTTACCAAATGTATTTCTGAAGACATCTGCAACCTGAGACAAAAGAGGATGAGTTCAAAGATTTCCTGACTCAAGGAGATAATTTGAAAAAATGAATTGATTAATCAATTAAAGCTCAGCAATGGAACAGAGATCTAGTCCAGGTTCTATTCACACATCCACAGTGATATCATTTGCCATACAGAAGAGAGGCAGAGTGGTGGGTTATAGCTGGAAAGACTGGTCTGAACCAGTGGTTTCCCCAGGAATTGAAATTAGGGCGGGTGTTTGAATTTACAGGGGGGGTGTCAGGGCCCATGAGATAAATAAAAGAGATGAATAAAGTAAATGTTTTGTTAGGATTATGCAAATTTAACATAAGAATAATGCAAGTTACACCAAAACACATAACAGATCTAGATTTCTAAAAAATATATAATTTTAAAAAATGTGTTTAATTTAAATTGACTTTTGAAAAGTAAGCCATCATGAGATAAGAGGGCAGTCCTCTCATGGATCAATAACTGGTTAAAAGATGGGAAACAAAGGGTAGGAATAAATTAGCAGTTTTCAGAATGGAGAGAGATAAATAGTGGTACCCTTGAGGGGTCAGTACCGGGACTAGTACTGTTCAACATATTCATCTGGAAAAATGGGTAAACAGTGAGGTGGCAAAATTTCCAGATGATACAAAACTATTCAAGATAGTTAAGTCCCAGGCAGACTGCGAAGAGTTACAAAGGGATCTCACAAAACTGGGTGACGGGGCAACAAAATGGCAATGAAATTCAATGTTGATAAATGCAAAGTAATGCACATTGGAAAACAATCTCAACTATACATACAAAATAATGGCATCTGAATTAGCTGTTAACACTCAAGAAAGAGATCTTGGAGTCATTGTGGATATTTCTCTGAAAACATCCACTCAGTGTGCAGCAGCAGTCACAAAAGCAAACAGAATGTTGGGAATCATTAAGAAAGGGATAGCTAATAAGACAGAAAATATCATATTGTCTCTATATAAATCTATGGTACGTGCACACCTTGAATACCATGTGCAGATCTGGTCATGCATCCTAAAAGTATATATATTGGAATTGGAAAAGGTACGGAGATGGGCAACTAAAATGATCGGGGGTGTGAAACAGGAGGAGAGATTAAAATGACTGGGAATTTTCATCTTAGAAAAGAGATGATAGAGGTCTATAAAATCTTAACTGGTGCGAAGAAAGTGAGTAAGGAAATGTTATTTAATCCTTCACATAACACAAGAACTAGCAGTCACTCAATGAAATTAATAGGCAGCAGGTTTTAAAAAAACAAAAGAAAGTATTTCTTCACACAATATAAAGTCAGCCCAGGGAACTCTTTGCCAGGGGATGCTGTGAAGACCAAAACTATAACAGGATTATAAAAAGAACTAGATCAATTCCTGGAGAACAGGTCCATCTGTGGCTATTAGCCAGGATGGGGAGGGATGCTATACCATGCTCTGAGTGTCCCTAGCCTCTTTGCCAGAAGCTGGGAATGGGCAACAGGGGATGGTCACTTGACGATTACCTGTTCTGTTCATTCCGTCTGAAGCACCACTGTTGTAAGACAGGGTACTGGGCTATATGGGCCATTGGTCTGACCCAGTGTGACGAACTGGGAATGTTCTTGATGTTTGCTCTGAATACTGTGTTGGTGCCTCAGTGTCCCCTATGCAGTTCTTAAGTATCTAGGTGGTGGAATAAGGGTGTGTGATTGCTGCAGAGCAAGGGGCCAGTGCACCTAAATGCCTGACACTCTGTCTCCAAGCAACTGATGGCCTGGGACCCTTCTCTGCAAAGGTGTCAGCTGAAGGTGTTGGAGACAAAGAGATCAGGTGACCTCCTGGCCCGGGAAAGGAGCTGAGCAGAAAGGAGGGGCTGGAGGAGGTTGTTAGGCTAGAGCTGGCTGAGGGCAGACGTAGGTTCTGGCTCACTGCCCCCAGAAAGGACCCGGCCGAGGGGTCCGGTTCGCTGTATCTACAAGCTCTGTTTTAGACCCTGTTCCTGTCATCGAATAAACCTCTGTTTTACTGGCTGGCTGAGAGTCACATTGGGGTGCAGGACCCTGTGGCTTCCCCAGGACCCCGCCTGGGTGGGCTCGCTGTGGGAAGCGCATGGAGGGGCAGAGGATGCTGAATGCTCCAAGGAGAGACCCAGGAGGTGAAGACGTGTGAGCTTCTTGCCCTGAACAAGTCTGCTCCAAGGGAGAGGAGGCTCCCCAAAGTCCTGACTGGCTTGCTGGGGAGCAGTTCCAGAGCATCGCCCGGTGACTCCAAGACACCCAGTATAACCATTCTTAGGTAAAAATTAATTAGAATAATAAAAATGTTTAGTATAGAAACTCCCCAACATAATGACCTCTCAAGATAGCAACAATGTGAGATAACAACCTTGGCAAATAATGCATTTTAAAAATCTTGGCCTACTAGGAAACATATTTATATAAGTTTCCATTCCCAGTCACAAATCTAGCATTCTGCAGCAAAGTGACTAAAATATAGTCCAACAAACAAATGTTTATTTAACTTTTCCCTCCCCTCTGGCGTTGAGTTTGAAGATGTGGTTGCACTTGCTGGTGCTGGTTGCTGTTCCAGTTCCGGGCCTGGGACTGGAGATGCTGTGGCTGTTTCAGTGGTAGGCATGGAATCCGGGTCCACTACCTCTGTCTGGGTCTCAGGTAACACAGACGGGGCCTCTGTGGACGGCTCAGGAACAGGAATGGGTCTGGAAGCTTGCCTGGTTTGGCTACGTGTAACCATTCCCACTCTCTTGGCCCGCCTCACCTGGTTGGCCAAGTCTTCCCCCAGTAACATGGGGATAGGATAATTGTCATAGACTGCAAAAGTCCACATTCCTGACCAGCCTTTGTACTGGACAGGCAGTTGAGCTGTAGGCAAGTCTACAGCTTGTGACATGAAGGGGTAAATTGTAACTTTGGCCTTTGGGTTGATGAATTTGGGGTCAACGAAGGATTGGTGGATAGCTGACACTTGTGCCCCCGTGTCTCTCCACGCAGTAACCTTCTTTCCGCCCACTCTCAAATTTTCCCTTCGCTCCAAGGGTATTTGAGAGGCATCCGGGCCTGGGGATCTTTGGTGTGATGGTGGTGTAATGAATTGCACTCGCATGGTGTTCTTGGGACAGTTGGCCTTGATATGTCCCGGTTCATTACACTTAAAGCATCTTCCATCTGATGGGTCACTGGGCCGAGGTGAGTTACTGGAGACTGGTGAGGTTGAAGGGTAGGGTATCTGTGGCTTTACTTGGGTGGTATGTGGGGTTTTTGGCTGTCCTCGGTTGTAGGGTTTATGGTCTGTGTGCCCCCTGTGGTAATCGTTCCCCTTGACAGTAGCTTTCTTGCTTTCTGCCAGTTCCATCCATTTGGCTCCAATCTCCCCCGCCTCAGCGATATCTTTGGGTTTTCCATCTTGTATGTACCGTGTGATGTCTTCAGGAACACCATCCAAGAACTGCTCCATTTGTATGAGGAGGTTCAGTTCTTCCAAGGTTTGAATGTTGTTTCCTGTTAGCCAGGCCTCATAGTTTTTTGCAATGTAGTAGGCGTGTTTGGGAAATGACACCTCTGGTTTCCACTTTTGGGTTCTGAAGCGCCGACGGGCATGATCTGGGGTTATCCCCATCCTGTATCTGGCCTTGGTTTGAAAAAGTTTATAGTCATTCATTTGCAGCTTAGGCATTTCAGCTGCCACCTCTGCTAAAGGTCCACTGAGGTGTGGCCTTAATTCTACCATGTACTGGTCTTCGGGGATGCTGTACCCAAGACAGGCTCTTTCAAAATTTTCCAAGAAGGCCTCGGTGTCATCACCTGCCTTGTAGGTGGGAAATTTCCTGTGCTGTGGAGCAATAATTGGCGCCGGGTTGTTAGGGTTGGCTGGCACAGGCAGCCCAGCTTTTGCCAACTCCAGTTCATGTTTTCTCTGTTTTTCCTTCTCTTCATTCTCTTTTTGTTGTTTTTCCATTTCTCGGCGGTGGGCCAACTCTTCTTCTTCTTGTTTCCTTCGGTGGGCGAACTCTTCTTCTTCTAGTTTTCTTTTGTGTGCTGCCTGTTTGATTTGTTCTTCTCTTTCTTTCATCTCCATCTCTTTTTGTTTTATTTCCAGTTGTCGCCTGTGTTCAGCTTCTTTGATTTGCTCTTCGGCCTCAATTTTTGCCTTAGAAGTCATGATTCCTGTTTTCTTGTGTTGGGGTGCCCTCCGGTGTTTATTCTCTGAACTGCAGGTTCTCTGTTGCCTCCTGAAGTCTGCCTAGCAACAGTGCTTTTTTCCCTTTCTCTCTCTAGCTAATGTTCAATGAAGGGAAACCAGAAAAACCACTTTATTTGCATGCATATAAGTGCTGGTACTTGCCTCCTAATGGGAGGGCTATTGCATGACAAAAGACCCTTAACAGTTTAGTAATGGCTTCTTGCTTAACATGCAAGCCACAAACTGCCAGAGAGAGCAGAAAAAAAATTCTCTCTGGTTCCCTTTTAAAACCAACTGTTTCTCTCTCTGCTAAAAAGCCCTTAGCAGAGAAAAGAAAAATATAATATTCCTACTGGCTTCTGGATTCTGTCTAGATCCCACCCGCTGCTACACCATATCATAACCTTAGTCCCAGATTTGGACCTTAGCGTCCAAAATATGGGGGTTAGCATGAAAACCTCCAAGCTTAGTTACCAGCTTGGACCTGGTACTTGCTGCCACCACCCAAAAAATTAGAGTGTTTTGGGGCACTCTGGTCCCCCTGAAAAACCTTCCCTGGGGACCCCAAGACCCAAATCCCTTGAGTCTCACAACAAAGGGAAATAATCCTTTTCCCCTTCCCCCCTCCAGGTGCTCCTGGAGAGATACACAGACACAAGCTCTGTGAAACTACACAGAGACTCCCCCCTCTCTGTTCCCAATCCTGGAAACAAAAAGTACTTTCCTATTCTCCCCAGAGGGAATGCAAAATCAGGCTAGCAATCCAACACACAGATCTCCCCGATTTCTTCCTCCCACCAATTCCCTGGTGAGTATAGACTCAATTTCCCTGAAGTAAAGAAAACTTCAACAGGTCTTAAAAGAAAGCTTTATATAAAAAGAAAGAAAAATACATACAAATGTGCTCTCTGTATTAAGATGATACAACACAGGGTCAATTGCTTAAAAGAATATTGAATAAACAGCCTTATTCAAAAAGAAGACAAATCAAAGCACTCCAGCACTTATATTCATGCAAATACCAAAGAAAAGAAAACCATAGAACTTACTATCTGATCTCTTTGTCCTTACACTTAGAAACAAAAGATTAGAAAGTAGAACTACTTCTCCAAAGCTCAGAGGAAGCAGGCAGGCAGACAAAAGACTCAGAGACCCAATTCCCTCCACCCAAAGTTGAAAAAATCCGGTTTCCTGATTGGTCTAAAAATCCGGTTTCCTGATTGGTCCTCTGGTCAGGTGCTTCAGGTGAAAGAGACATTAACCCTTAGCTATCTGTTTATGACAACCCCACTCACCGGTGTTGTCCTTGGTCAGTGGAGAGTACACTCAGAGTTCAGAGGTGCTTTCACATGAGTACACCTGCCAGGTGGGGGACAAGAAGGCACCTTGCTCATTCCTCCAGCTGCTCACTGTTTGCTCTGGCCACGGCTGTTTGTTGTGCCACCGTTCACTCCACCGCTCTGTTGCCAATGGCCCTGCGCAGTCACCTTCTGCTGCCACCTGCCCCTGTGACCTCTGTGAGTTGGTCTCTTGAGGTTCCACCAGCTCTCAGTCATTTCAGCTGAGCTCTCATTGGGGGAACCTCACTGCTAGTGCAGTCTGGGCTGTCTCTTCCACAAAAACGCTGTCCCACAGGAACACTGTCCCCACAACAGGACTAAGCACTTAGACCTGATTGTCAGTGATTTCAGCTGCAGTGGTCGCTTAACAGAACAAAAGACTATCTATGGAGCCTAATCAGCTCTGTCTTTAAACAGTGGAGAGGGACAGATCCCCACCCTCTCTCTTGATGCCTTCAAATCATCACAGGCTAAGTACAGTTCTACTGCCCTTTACTCATACAATAAGAACAGCATTTCATCTCCCCCCGCCCCCACATTCAAGTGTTTGTAACCCAGCCCCAGCCAAAATCTATCACTTGGACAACACAGCTCTGTTTGCTGGATACCTAGGTAGATTAGGTGTGAATGTAAATATAATCTGGTCCCACAGCCCCAGCTCATCGCTAGCTGTCAGGGACAGCTCATTTAGACTTTGCTTACAAATCATCATTTGATATTATTAGGTTGGCCAACATCATGAATGCACTGACATCAAAAAAAAACAACAGCTGTATAAGGAAGCAAGAAAGCTAGTCTGTGTTCATACTGTTCAAATCTAGTATACTTTTTCAGATACACATATTTTATCATACACTGTATAAGCTTTTAAGCGTGTATTAATGTTTCAGTTTAAATTCAGATTTCCAAACAGTCACTAAATTGGTATGTAACTAGCTCACAAAACTAGGGGGATGTTGGGGAAATTCGGGGGGGGGGGGTGTACACCTCCCCTGAGGGGGGTCTAGGGAAATCCCTGGTCTGAACTAACTGGGCTATGCAGGCATGGAAAATGTAACAGGCAGAGAAAGGCAAAGCAGAATGTAACTGCTGCCTAGAGAGGGTGCCCAGGCATTGTGGGGATCTAGGGAGAATGGGAGGAAGTCCTTTCATTCCCTTGCATCAAGGTAGAATATTTCAGATATTGGGAAGAGAGTAGCGGACCAGGGAGGAACAAAAACTATTTTGGATTTGACTCTTTCATACTCTGGAAGAAGTGTATTTTTATGTCTGATTGGAGGGCTGATTACCCAGAAATTGAGGGGAAACTCAGGTAAAGCCAAGGACAAACTAAGGCTGCATCTACAACTGATGCTGGCCCAGATACCACATGTGTACTTTCCACGTCTTTAAAAACCATGACAGGGGAGAACTTCAGAATATTTTAAATTATCCTTACCAAACAGATCTGAGACTAGAAACAAACAAGGTCTGACACAAAGAATGACGTTGACTGTGCCTTCCACCTCTTCCCATTGGCTTACTGGTTAAGAGCAGACAAATCAGCATCTGATTGAAGGTGGGAGGCTGGTCATCTGCACTCAAAAGTAATAGGGACACACATTTTGGTCTGTATTTAGGCACTGAAGAAGAGAGGTATGGGTTTCCACACCCTTCTCAGACATTTCCCCACAGAAATACAGATTTGTGAAACAGCCTACCAACAAGGATGAATGCATACATGTATATAGAGAATGACTTAAAACTGATAGGGTGCAACATTAGAATTAGTATCAGCACAGTAGGGGAAAAAGAACACAGTTGGCTTTTTAAAAAATGCTCTTTCTCCACTATCTTTAAGGGAACCGGGATATATTTTTGGAAATTAACTGGCTACAGATAAGTCATGCTTAATAAGGACTGCTGACCCCTAATATGGAGTTGGCAAAGATGAATAATTTAACTCCTAAAGAAAGCTTTAACTCTAAACTATCTAATATAACATTTACCTCACTGGACTCAGCTATAACAAATGGTATTAGAAATTACAACATTTATCAAACTGTACCTAACAGCAACAAAGGCTTTTTTCAGGGGCTTGATTCTACTCATTTCTACTAGTGCAAATTAGGAATATGTCCATGAAATCAATGGTATTACACTGGTTTAAAACTGGTGTGTGAGAAGCAGGGTCACACTTCCTTCACCAGGGTAAATCATAGGATCAGCAGAGCCAAAGGGTAATAGATATACAGGAAGACTGCCAGCTTAGACTTCACATCTGGGCTGAAAGAAAAATTGGAATGCTTAACGGATCGAATTCTCAGCATGACTTAACACATTAGGTCATAGACGCTTCATGTGTTGCAGAGATTTGGGAGCTAGATTAGCCAGTGTAAATTTAGATAGCTTTAGTGAAGCCAATTGACTCATGTCCTGAGGATCTGGCCCCTTGATCTCAAAAAGTGGAGGAAGATTTGCAGAAACATCTCTGTGCAGGTATTAGTGAGGAAAAATATT
Organism: Gopherus evgoodei; assembly: GCF_007399415.2. NCBI lineage: Eukaryota > Metazoa > Chordata > Testudines > Testudinidae > Gopherus > Gopherus evgoodei. The sequence goes on along the minus strand of NC_044330.1, from coordinate 72,811,426 downwards.
TTTTCCAGTTCTAGGAGAGAAGGAAAATTGAGATGGACTAGAAAATGCCTTCAAGGTTCGGGGGGAGGAATGGGAGGAGACGTAAACCAAAAGAACATTACAAAATTTCAAGCAGTTGGCTAGCCATTTTTGTATTAACTTTGTCAATTTAAAATGTAACACTTCAATTCAGTCATTTGGCTGTCTGTGACTATGGCTCACTGTTCACTTGTTCCCAGGCAACTATCATGTCACAGCTTCACATACATTTTAATGTTCAGCTGCCCTCATTTTAATGTATTTTTTAAGCTAGTCAGAGTCAAGCCCATAAATAGACTAGTTTCTCCACTGCTAGATACTCCTTGGAATCTTGCTGCAGATACAAAGACTCTGACGTAGCAATCATTCCATGAAGATGATGATGAAAAGGCAGGGATGATTCCACAGCAGAGAAAGTCAGCAATCAGATAGCATAACATGTAGAAAGTAGCAGGTATAATTAATTCATTGAGGAAATCAAAAAGCACAAGTTCAGTGTGGTTTTGATGGTAAATTGCAGTGATTTCCAAATATCATGTTTGTTTCCCCTCATCATCCTTTCAAAGACTTTTTAAACTAAGCCCATAGCGATGACTAGTTTAAAGGCACTAAGAATAAGGGTGAAAAATTAAGACTGCAGCTAAAGAAAATTTCCTATCCCCACTATCTTTGAGAATGAGCAAAGTTCCTCCCTTCTCTTCACTTTTTACCTCAGCTCAGTCCTGTATTTTTGAAAATCTGTATTTTAGTCTGACACTGAACTATGTAGCCATACATTTGGCTTTGGCTTTATTGTGCCATCAAGGAGACAGGCTGCCTGGGCAAAAAGCCTTGTTTAAAAGCAATTATAATTTAAAATAATAATTAGCAAAACAAAAAAGTGTCAGGAAGAATTTTTTAGACTGTATGAAAACCTAGGTCATTTACCACATTTCTCTTTCTTTATTCTGCACTTCGCTTCCCTATACGGTGTTCTATTCTGTGCTGGTTATCTTTATTTGTTTTAAAATCCTAATGAGCAGCTTGAACACACACAAAAAACATGAAAGGTAGTGAGGATTTAAATACAACAGTTTTAAAAAAAAATGTTTTTACCTGACATGAAAGTTCTTCTTTTAAAAGGTTGTAACTCCCAAGGAAAGCAGGTAATTGGCTTAAAGCTTCTCTTTTCCTTAGACAAGACTGCTATAATTCTGGGACACTTTTGTGATTTTCTCAGGCAAGCTCTCTCTTACATCATATGTTAATGCATTTCTACTGTTGAATAATACTGCATACACAACAAATTTGGTTTATCAGCTCTGTAGGTTTTGAGGCTGAAGTTTCTTTAGAGCAGTGTTTCCCAAACTTGGGACTTCGCTTGTGTAGGGAAAGCCCCTGGCAGCATGGGCTGAGGGACATACTTGCTGCTGCATCCAGCAGCTCCCATTGGCCTGGAGCAGTGAACCACAGCCACTGGGAACTGTGATCGGCCGGACCTGTGGATGTGGCGGGTAAACAACCTGGCCTGGCCCACCAGAGGCTTTTCCTATGCAAGCAGTGTCCCAAGTTTGGGAAACCCTGCTTTATAGGATTGTCTTTCTCCCTATGCACCATGGGCTTGATTTTCAGAGTGTGCAACACTTGCTTTTAAAGTTAACAGGAGCTGAGGATATGCAGCTGTTTTATATATCAGGCTGTTTTGCAACTGACATCAGCTGTGCACTCAAGAAGAGTGAAATCAGGGTGTGCATGGTGAAGCGTACCTAACTGTCGAAGTCATTATGAATTTTGTTCCAACAGAACCAGAGTTTGTTCATCTTCTGAGCAGTCTGCAAGATTCTTACTTTTGGTCGAGCCTTTACCAGATGGGTCTGAAATCTAGCACTGTCTTATTTCAATCTGTATATCTTGTGTGTGTGTTTGTAATAAAGATTTTGAATAAGATATATATATTTTAGCTTAGACTATTCTATTTTCTAGTTCATTGTAGGAGGATTAATGTTGATGTCCAAAATTGATAATTACAGATTAATTCTTGTTTTAATGGATTTTAATAAATGTTTTTAATTGTTTGTGCCCTAATAGAGGACATCTTACAAGGCCCAGTTGTTGCTCCCTACTTAATTTGCCCCATGGATGCACAAGGCCTAAAAGGCAGAAGGATCATACTTCAATTAAGAATATTTTTTAAAGTAAATGTAAACAGTGCATATACTTGAGCAACAACTATGTAAAAAATACACAAATAGTTAAGTTGCATGACAGTGCCCTTAAGCCTCTAGATCTATCTAGACTTTTGTAAGAGTTCTCCTAAGCAGCTCCATGGCCAAATGAAAATGCTCATGTTTGTGTGTGTGCTGCCAGGAGAAGCAAAGCAAAACTGGCAAAATGGAGAAGTGGCAAATGCTTTTCTCTCTTCCAGCAGAGGCAGGGGAGCTGCAATGCTACCATGCTACTCTTTACTTATATCCCTGCTAATAGCTAAATGTAGGTCCCACTAAAGTGGGAGTTTTGTATTGAACCTCAATGGGAGCACAATTTGATGTTAAATGTTTCTGTCCATTATGTGCGTAAAACCACTAAAAAGCCAACCTAGAGCTGACACAAGGTAACTTTTTCCAGGATGGTTATGGCATCCTCCACTCTTCTGAAGGACAAGTGCAGCCCACACAACCTCAGAAGTGGGTTGTATTGTCAAAGGAGCCATCATCAGGACAGCTGGAATAGGGGTACTGATTCAATACATCTCTATTCCAGCCCCCTCCAACAGAGATCTTTGTAAATTTAAAGCTGCCTTCTCCCCTGGGTACCCCAGGATGGGTGGTAGTGTAAAGACCTCTTACTCCATCGAAGTCGAATTCCCAGAATGCAGCAGCCTCCAGTGGTGTAGCCCTCACTGTTGAAGGAGGAATTTTTTTTATAGCACTACTCAAAAATTAACAGTCATTAGACCTGAGAAAATATTAAGTGACCCACCTTCCAGTTACAGCCAAAAGGAGAGAAAGAAAGAGAGAGAGAGCAGCAGAGAGCTTAACATATGAAAGGAAATTAAAGGAGTACATTTTAAGTTGTGTCAGCCAGTTTTTTGTAATCTTTTTCTCCCCACGTTCTAACTGATATCTTTCATCACTTGGCTCTTTATGACATGCTGGCTCACCTTCTGCTTGTTCCCAAGCAACCATCAAGGAGCTGCTCCCATGATTAGCAGCTTTCTTGCTTTTTAAAGATTTTGTTGTTTTAACTAAGAAATAGTTGCAATCCCAAGAACATCTTGTTTTCTGTCAGGTATGGCATCGCTTGGAATTCTGCTGGCAGACATGTATCTTGCGTAAACACTCAAATTTGACATAAGTTTTAAACAAATTTAGTAAGAAAAAATAATAATTTTGTGGCAGAACATATGGGCTCCTATGCTTTAATGTCTATATCTGCCAAAACATGTAAGAATTATACTTAGTATTGTAAGCAAAATCAAGACAGCATTTGTTACGCCATTAATGATCATCAGCATCCAACAAAGACTAACATCTCTACTTACTACTGGTATGAGTTACTCATTCAACACCTGGAGAAGAAAGAAGTTCAACAGAGAAAAGCATTAAGATTAGGAGATAGCATAGTCTATAAGCATCCTATCCTCAGCTCAAAAAGTGAGCACGTAATGAGTTTTTACACTCAATTTTTCTAGCTAATAGAAATCCTTTGCCAAGTCAAAGAAAACTCAGGAATTTCATTAAACAAAGCTGTGACAGTTTCCATCAGTCCACAGGTATGAAATCATACATGCAAATGACGTGGGAATTATAGATTTAGAGACTGCCTTACTGCGACTACCAAAGATTCAAAGTGACACTCTTGCTACAGCTGCAGTCTACACTAGTCACTTGAATCATATTTACAGGACAACATTTTTCTACAGGTTTTTACAGTTAAATGACTGCACAAAAATGAAAAATAATGGTAAAATAAAAGGGTGAGAACAGCACAATATACTGTACAGTTGAGGATTACTGTAGAACTTATGCTGTGATTGAAACATTTTATTTTTTCATGCACAATATACACATAGCGTCCATATATCACTAGGGAAATTAGTCTGACTTGGAATGCCGTACGATTATTAATCTAGAAACATACTCATTAATATTTTGGGGTGTGAATTAAGTTATTACATAATATGCATCAAATAATGCATAATTATAGCCAGGGATTTTAGATACTGGACTCAGGGGCATGTGCAGGAATTTAAATTCGCCCACATTTGGAAGAGTGTGTGCTGTGTCCCTGCCACGGCCCCAGGGCCAAAGGAGCTGTCTCTGCCCACCAGGGCTTTGGGGTTGAAGGAGTTCTCTGCCCCCCACCAATTATTGGGGGGTGCCCCTGATTGCCCCCACATGTGCGTACCCCTCACTGAACCTTGCATGGTTTACATGTGTAAGAATAAAAACCATAACAAGAGTTAATATCTTATCCCTAAATACTTTGTGCATTCATTTTCCTTTAACTGCACAGCTGAATGACATCTAGTTTACAATGGGAGATAAAAGTATGGTAAAAGGTATGACACATACTATTTTTACAATCATCTTGTACTGGTTATTCACAATAAAAGTTACAGCATATTCAAGGTGCAATAATAAAAAAAGGCTGTAAAAAGATTCAAAATAAAGCATATATTATGCTCATCCACAGTACTATGGAATAGCGATGCCACTTACCTAATCAGATAAGGGGGAAGGCATAAACAGGTAAACCAAATAGTACTTGTTAGATTATAATCCAAAAATTAAAGGCAGGGCCCTTTGAAGTAGAACTAATGTAAAAGAGACAATGCACCCATGTTACTCTGAACAAAATCCAAGATAGCTACATGGCACTTCAGCCTAATTTACCACTGCGCTCTTCCCATTTTGCACTGGTACAAATTGACTGATTTCAGTGCAATACAGTACTTTGGCCAAAGATAACAATGAGGGCCTTGAAAAGCAGCAAGCCACAGCAATTAATAGATATGACCTTCCTGTGGCAAAAAGCAGTACCCAACAATAAAATCCCTACATGTCGGGCTCTCCTTGACCTATTCCCTGCATCTTGCAGAAAGGCAGTCAGAGCTGCTGGACATGCTGATTGACAGCTATCAGCATATGGAGGAGCTAGTGTTCCCTCCACCACCCCAGGCTGAAAAATAGGAGCTCCTGCCAGCTCTGCAGCTCCTGACATGACTCCCTTTGTAGCCACCTCTCCAAGCTTGGAGAATGGGTGAAGAGGCTGCCTGTGGTGGCGTGGTTCCTATGGGCCTGGCAATGGGATTGAAGATCTGGATATCTTCCTAGAAAAGAAAATCCACCAGGACTCACACAACCCTATAGGACTGAGAGGGAGATGACTTCCAGAATTGGTGAGGGTAAGGGCCCATTACATTGTAGTTGTGGACAGAAAATTTGGTGGGGAATACAGTGCCAGTGAAGAGACTGGATGTAAAATGATGGCAGAGAGTAGGAACAGGAAGACAGAAATATATGCTTTGGAGAAGAGAGAGTCAAAACTTAAATTAATTGGTCTTAGAATGTGGGAGGAGTAAGAACTTATTAGTTTTGGAAAGGAGAAACAAATGGAGTTGAGTGGGGAACTGTGAACTCAGTGATTTACAGCCATAAAACAAGTGGGGTCCCTCGTTCCTCTCACTTTTGTCCCTCACAGCCTCTCTTTTCTGCAGTTCTCTTTATTTTTATGCAGTTTAGTGAAAATGAAAAATGTTGAGGATGTTGAGAGGTATGCAAGTGTGCACAAAGGCTTCTGTAACAGATCTGTGGAATTTCATGTTAGAGAGGAAGAAAGCTTCTGGTAGGGATTAAGCAACTCATTTATTCTGCAGAGAAAAAAGGTGGGATGAGAGGGGAACTGAAGAATTGAAGGTTGAGAAAGATGGACAGTTTATCTAGCTGAAGGGCTACGGAGAAAGTAGAAGTCTATCAATCTGAGCCTCACTCTTTTGCAGGCAGGGAAAGGGTTGACATTTTGAGGGATGAAAGTCAAATCTCTTCTGTGTTGCGCTACACAGTCTTGTTTTCCTATTGATGCTGTTACCAGTCTTAGCAAGGTGTGGATTGAAGCATAATATATGGACTCCATTTTCTTGAGTTATGTCTCTTTCCACATTTTCACATGACCGTTTTGAATTCTGGTTTGTGAATTTTGATCCCATTAAAAAGATTTGTGTTTCTAGGAAAATGTATATCCAATTTACACATTTGTAAAACCCAAAATTTTGAAATGGTAGTTCATGAGGAGAGTGTCATTTCAAGCTTTACAACATAAATAATGCATAACAATCTCATGAGAATTTCAGCACATGTCTATGGGGGACACTGTTGCAAACAATCTATGATGAGAAGAGAAAATTCCATTAATACAAGCCAAGAGAGACTAAATTACAAAATGAAACTATGTCAATTTGTAATTGTGTTGCTTATTACAATGAAAGGAACTAAATGAGTGGAAACAAGAAGCACTGACTGTTGAAGGTTTTAACAAACTTAAAAATGAAAGGAATCTAAATACATTTTTCACAATACCCTGAATTTTGTTTTTACTACTCCCTGGGTCATAAGAGTTCAATGGGACAACTCATGTTCTTAGACAGATGAGTTCAAATACCTTTCTAAATGAAAGTCTTTTCAAGATTTAATTATTCATTATTTGCACCCACAAAAGGCATTCATTGAACTCTATAGGAGTTTTGGGTACACAGTAAATGCTGGGTAGAAATTATTTACAATATATCTCACATGCCCAATAGTTCCCAGTCTGTCTAAGATCATAAAATGAAGGGCTGAACAGGGTCTGCCTAAATTCTAGTCCAGCGGTTGCTATCACACAATGGATTGCACAGTACACTCCAGCGGGATCAGGCTTACGGACCTTCAGAAATACTCAGACTAGAATAATTAATTTAATATATATATCAGTGTGCAGCAAATGTAAGTTATAGTTGCCATGGTACTAGCAAGTTTAGAGTTTATCAATTATTTCATCATCTCTTCTTTGATGTAGGCTACATATTAATTGTGAAGTGTTCTCTTTCTGAAAACTAATACCATCCTAATCTTTAAGAAAACATTCATGTTCTGCATTATCTGGCTTTAGTTTTTCCTGTCACATCTATATTGGTGTTTCTGAAATGCAAGAACTCAGTGGAAGAGTTATTACCTGCTGATTTCCGTTCTTGGACTGACCTCTACCACAGAAGTGAGACATCTGGGCTTTTGGAGATGGTTTGTCTGCAAATATGGCAGGTGGTTTACCCTTTTACCATGCACCTTCTACTGTTGCAAAATGAGTATGTCCAAAGCTGCATAGATACACTCAGTTCATATTAACAGATAAATCTGATCAGTAACATTTTACTCTGATTACTGGGATGAGAAAGGCTGACCTTGAGCATGCTCTTAATGGCCCAGTCTACCAAGGTAGAGGAGGTGGCAAAAAGAGAGCTTGGCAAATAGTCTCATTTATGGGACAGAAATTTTGCTATTTTGTCTGAAATGAAGCTTTCAAACTGAAGTTGCTGACGCCTAAGATGGAAACACCAAACGTTGTATTTACACTGCTGGAAGAACAGAAGCTGGCATGAGGACAGCCAGAATGTGGTTGAGGGCCCAAAATTCCACAGGACAAGCTTGACTTGCCTACACTATTTGTGCAAAGAGAGAAGTCAAATTATGTCTCAGACTGGTGCAGACGCTGAGAACCAGAAGTAGGAAAGAGTGGGTTAGTTTAAAGGTAAATTAATTCCTATAATGAAAGAAAGGGGACTTTGCATTAGTTCAGCTGAATTTCTAGTATACACCTATGGGAATAAACAAACATAGTAGAAGTTTGTATCAGTAAATAATAATATTTATGATTATCTGAGTAAATATTTTCAGCTCCAGACAGCACTAGCCTGGGCTTGACCCATAAACAGGACATTTTTCAAAAGCCTTGAATATTTTATTTCATATGCAACCAGTAATACTGCTTGACCTTTTAGCATTAGATCTGGAAAGAGAATTTATAGCTTGTTTGAATAAATATGGCCATATTTACAATTTGCTAGATACGATGTTATCAGAAATGCAGTTTTAAAGGCTTTTCCCCTTGTTGGTTATCTATCAAAAAATAGATAATAAATAAAATTATAATTCTGTGCTTATTGAAAGGGAAAAGTATATTTAATCTTCTTCATAAATTTGATAGCAACAAGCCAATTTATTTTACTGGAACATTACAACATGATGTAATAGGTAATAAAATACAAAAATACAACCCTTAAATACTGTGTATTGCTGAATGTAGACTACTGGAGAAAGCTTCTCATCTTCATGCCCTTTTACTGTCCAAAAAAATAGAGGTAAATTTAAGGTCAGCTTCTAGTATAAACAAATCTGATATCTTCCTGTGATACTAAAACAGTATTCACAATTCTAAGTCATATGTTCTTAATCTTAATAGCTCACATTCAGTATATGGAGTGAGATGTGGAGAGTGAAAAATAGAATATAACTGCTCAAAAGATTAATCAAAACCAGGAGACATCTTGGAAATAAACATTAATAGCTCATCAGATCGATGACATACAATATGAACTTGTCTTGCGCACACACATGTATGCACGCAAACAAGAGGCTTCCTATAACTGATGCAACAAAGGAAGATTTTCCCTAACATGAGCAGATCAGTTACCTTAGTAGTACTTGGAATATGAAGCTGGTAGGTGGAACTGGAAACACCCAAGTTTGAATGCACCGTATAGTCACATATTAACACTGTGGAGAAAAACCACAGTACTAAAAAGCAGCAGCACAGTAGCAGCTCAAGGGAAGCAGAGAGACAGCTAGTAATTAGGACTAACTTTGCAAGGGCTACATTATGGGAGACCTGGGAGTACTGTTCAAATTACATACATAATTTAATGATATGCTAGGGAAAAAAGCGTAGATGTTGGCATACAGGTAATTCCAAATGATTCAAATTGCCTAGCTTTAATCACTGATCACTATTCTCACATTAGGACATCATGCAGTCCTGAGTTTATTAGACTATTTCCAATTTATCTATTATGCAAGGTAAATATTTTAAAAATTAAAATAGTGCATCCATCCACTATGTATATATTGTTTCCTACCTGAATCTGCTATGTAGTAAGACTGTGCTTTACCTGAACTGTTATATTTCAGTGGTGGTTGCAGTAACTTAATACAGTAATGCCCAAAGACCTCATCAGGATTGGAGTTCCAGTTGTGCTGCTTCAGTGGTCTACAATCTATATAGCATGTATTGTTCTATATCCTCCTTCTTCACATGCAAAGGAAGGACTTGCCTGTGAAAATGCATGGCTTTGGGGAGTGGCAAAATCCACAAAATACTGACTTCCTTAAGGTAAAGCTACTAGAGAGAACTGGTGGGAATTTTCCAACTGAAGCTGGATGTAAAAGCGTTCGGAGATTTCAAAAAGTTTCCCATTCTAAAGCAGGACAAACCCAAGCCCTTTTAAATCTTTTTTTTTTGTCCAAAAGAGGAAAGGCCCCCAGAATAGCCAATATCCCTGCTCTGCCTGAGTCAGTCCTGAGACAGGATTGTGAGTCACCCAAATCCCAGGTTTACGTCCTAACCACTGGGCTATCAGCTCTTCAGGAATGAAAGAAACCACATAGTTCTTCCACCCCAGTGATCAGGCTACACACCAGCTCTATACTTTAAAAGGCTGTAGAGCAGCTTGTGATAGTTGCACAGTCAGGGAAAAGTGAGTATAGCTCTCTCTCCTCCATCTTTTCTCACGTTCTCCAAGACAGAATTTGGGTAGCATTTCCATGTGTTTCATGCCCTCCATGCAGAGAAGAATAGATATGCCACACTTGGTAAACTGACCAGGGATCCTCTAGGATGAAATTTGCTTTGTAAGTGTACTGTTTATGCACATAGAATGAATACATTCCATGTTGAGAGTTTGTCTGTTACTGTACTTCTGTTATATCTATTAGATAATAAATACTACCTCCTCAAGCCCAGGTAAGAATGTCAACAGGGGCAGCTCTAGGGATTTTGCCACCCCAAGCACAGCAAACAGGCTGCCTCTGGTGGTTTGCCTGCGGGAGGTCCTCCGAAAACGCTGGACCAGCGGACCCTCTGCAGGCAAGCCGCGAAGGCAGCCTGTCTGCCGCCCTCATGGCGCTGGCAGAACGCCCCCTGTGGCTTGCCGCCCCAAGCATGAGCTTGGCATGCTGAGGCCTGGAGCCACCCCTGAATATCAATGTCACATTTCATCTCTAGACCACTTCTACTTTGCCTGTGGGAAGCTCTCCTACTTTGTGCTGTTCATAAGAGTTATACTAATTCTGGTTTTGCTCAATATGTTATAAAGACTAACAGTGTTTATAAGGCAGAGATTTACAGAGCTTACAGTCAGCTGGATTTCAGTTTGTGCATCAGCTGGACATGTTTTTATCCCTCTATATAGTGAATAGCTGTAGCCAGATAAATATAGAAAAGTAATAGCTCTGGCAAGCTAGACAAGTTATATCTATGTAATGTGGAAGGATTGTCCCCCATGAAATTTTTAAAACATTAGATACAAAACAACAAGTCATTATTGAGAAAGGCATCCAGGTCTGTTCCAGAGTAGTTTCACAAAAAACAGTTCCCTCCTCAATAACAGAGAGTCAAATCAGAAAGCTGCATATTGACTCAGCAAATTAATGCACAGGTGCATATTGCCAAAGATTTGAGAAATCAAAAGACTGATTTTCAGCTCCCATCGCAGAATGGAAAATTCCAGGAACAGGGTGTTGCAGATTCTATAGAGCTATGTATATATTACTACTCTCTAAAAAACACCAGAATCTTCTTCAGAGCTAGATGTTGCATTACACATAATTTTATTAATCTTTGCAATATTAATTTATGCTTTAAATAGAGCAGAATAGAGCCCTCACAGTCAATAGAATCCTGTCAACCACTTTAATAGGAGCAGTAACGAGCACTGATAACATGTTTGTGTTAGGATCTCACACATTAAAAAGATTAATTTTTACAACACCCATGAGATATTACAGTAACTTCCTTTATATGCACTATGTGCTTATACACACAGAATTAGGAACAATTATGCCGTAATACTTTTTTTAAATCTCTCTTTTGCTCTACAGGTAGAAATTAACATACAAAAATGCCTCAGTGTCAATAAAAAACAAAGTTTCCTGTGTCAAAAGCATATCTTGTATTTTCTCAGTCAATAATACATTTCATACATCCAGCTTTCCATGTGTATACCTTTCATGTGTATAGCTTTCCAACACTACTTCTCACTGCACCAAGGGGTTAAATTCTGATAATTTATCTTGAAAATCCTGCTCTACCAGATCAGCTGAATTTATCACAAAATTTAGAAAGTTTAACACTGCAGGCACCAGTGACATCATGGTTACCATAGAAATAGGAATCTAGTTTTAAAAAAAAAACCCACTACAGCTGCTGTATTGCTGTCATTACTGCTGTACTGCTAGTGCTCAGGTCTTCCAATCAAAGGAAGAAGGCCAAAGACCTTACAACATGACTATTCAAAATTCCAAAACTCTTTATTTGTATAATACTATAATACACATGCTGAAAGAGCAGAGGGAGTTTCTATTTGTAACTAGCCTATCAACTCCTGTCATAGTCACTTCTGCCTAAGATTAAATAATATTAAATAGAGATAGCAGTAAATGACAATAGATATAGGCCAAGTCCTTCAGTCAGTTTCAAGCCCAAGAAAATCTCATGAATTTCTGACTTGGAATCTATTTCCACAGGGTCTGTTCCACTTCCAGAAAGTGCGAGTGGAGTGGGCAAAAAGAAAATCTCACTTGAAGACATAATGAAAAAAATCAAACAGAGGAGAGGTAAAGTGCAAGAAGAAGTAAAGCAAGATTAAAAATAGAGCAAAGGTTAAGAAAAAAAACAGTACAGTGCATGTTGTACCATATATGGTGTCAAGTATCAGGAGGTAGCCGTGTTAGTCTGTATCCACAAAAAACAACAACATGGAGTCCAGTGGCACCTTAAAGACTAACAGATTTATTTGGGTATAAGCTTTTGTGGGTAAAAAAATCTCACTTCTGCCCAAATAAATCTGTTAGTCTTTAAGGTGCCACCAGACTCCTTGTTGTTTTCACCATATATGGGATGCTCTTTGGTCCCAAACTAGCTTTTGGGGAGAATGTTTATTTTATACTAAGAAGCATACTCCTTAGGTTGGAAAGTCTGTGCAGGGAAGATTTGTGAATTCAAGGTAGATCTGCTAGCTCAAAAATATTGTTTGAGAGTTTCACACAACATTTCACACCTACTCTATTCAACATTATGCACAACAGTTAGAGAGCCTGACACACTGTAAATAAAATCCCAACTCCAAGGTACAGCATCCAGAATCGAAAAAGTCATGAAAAAAATAAAAAGGAAAATGGTCTCTCAGTGATGATTTTTCCCTACATCAACAAAGTTGTATTTGTTATGTTTAATAGCATGGCAATTAGCCTCTGACAATACTATTGTGTTAACAGATATGTGAATCTTTCTGTTTTGAAGGAGGAGGGTGGGGGAAAAGCTCCATGTGTGCTGTTTTTCACCTGCTGCTTCAATTTTCATTGTCAACCATCCAGCTTAAGACTGAATAGATAGATGAGCTTTTTTGGTCAACTAAATTTCTGAGTAAATAAAGATTAATGTTAAATTCCAATTATCTAGCTCTGCTGTGGCTTGGTAAAAAGTAGAGTTTCTATGGACCATGATATCAATCCTCCACCTTCTCCAGACATAGCCTTCTCTAGCATTTTGGTCAGATTTGCAGAATAGCACCATTCAGCTTTCTAGAAAGAAAACATTAAAAATGTATGCGATGAGCAACAATAATGCCTTCCACAAAAGCATTGCACTGAACTTGCCAGATTCTTCAGCAAATCTTTTCCATAAATTGATAACTCTTTTGCAATCAATAGCAAAGCACGTTTTCCAAATGAATACTAATGTTGCAATTCAATCTTCTGCTGCCATTATTTGCGCAAGATGCACTCCAAGATTTATGACAGTAGCAAAGATGCTTGATTGAATAGTTAAGACACTGTCCACGCTGTTATATTGAAATCTGCCAGCTTCCACCACCTTAGGAAACGGTTGTGCCCAGCAAGAACATAGGTAGTTTTGAATATAGATATCAGGAGACTTATTAGAATTTGAAACTGTCTGCTGAAAACACAAGTGGAAACAGAAAATGTTCATGGGTTTAAGCCAAGGCTGGATGGTCTGCACAAAGTGAACATGCATACAGAGACAGAGACAATGAGTGAAATACATCTATTTGCTGCAGTTCCAGAAAAGGTATGTTTATTTATTTTCAGAGTTTCTGACCAACTTTCCTGCACCCAAGACATTAGATACAATGGAATCAAGCTTTTAAACACATATTGTCTTGAAAAAATGATCAAAACAAAATTTAGGACAATGCAGAAAACATGCAAATTATTTCCTGAGTGATAGCTTTTTTTCCAGCACTCAACTGCAAAATTCCAAATTATCTGTTCTGCAGAGCAGTTAAGCAAAATATCTGTATTTTTTTTCTCCCCTCGGTAACTGGCAACATCCTCTGCTGATATCAACGCATCTCACCCGTAAGTCAGTGGAGCTATGCCAGTTTACATCAGCTAAAGATCTGGCCCAATATCTTTCAGAGAGGGCACTTGTAGTTCCTGTGCGTGTTAATTATGTCTTTCCAATCATCTTGTCAGGTTTGATTATTGAATTCTCCTTCCCATTTCTGTTCTGAGTGATCTAGGTTATGCTGAAACCCAGAATTTTTCAACCATTCTTTTGAACTGTCAACTCAATGATTCCAAACTTATCTTAACTATTATTTGATAGGTTCATAGTGTCACTTGGACATAACTGGGGCTGTTGTTGTTTTTTAGAGGATTCTGGAACAGAGGGGAGATTTTCAAAGGCCCACAAGGCAGTTAGGTGCCTGACACACTAAATAAAATCCCAGCTCCACATAAGCTATTTAAAGGCAGTGGAATTTGGGTGCTGAACTTCCAATTGATCCGTCCAAAATCTCCCCCAGAATATTGTTTACTAGTTGGCATATATGGATCACAATTGTGTATTTATTTTAAATCCATGTTTAAAGGGACTATTTTGCACATAATTAACGTTATTTTATAATTATTTAAACAATAAATTCACCGGGTTAAACAGGTTTTTTTTCTAAACACAAAAATTGGGCCAAGTTTTCTGACTGGTAAAGTGAATTCAAAATCCTTTTTGGCATGAACACAGAGTTTTCATTGAGACCAGCCTCTCTTGGTTTTCTTTTTAAGGGATAGCCATACAAAATTTCATGGGCATCAAAATGGATCAGTTCATCACAGTAGTGTGTTGGGGCAGCATGACTGCAAAAAGGTTGTTATCAAACAGCTTTGCTTTTATGATACAAATCAAGAATTCCACGTCTCTTGTTTTTAAAAACCAATAAGTATTCATGACTTTGTACACACAATAATTTTTAATCTTGAGTTAAACAATGTGCAACTAGGTGTGACAAGTTGGCCAAGACTCTTCATAGAACCACCACATATAGATGCAGAAAAGGCAAAAAGAGTTTAATAAATATTGCTGTCCTGTATTTGGAAAGAAATAGGGTCATATATTCATATTCATTGAGGATGTTTGTAACTAAGTCCATTAATAACGAAGGGAAGATGTTCAACAGTACTTATTAGGGAGAAACATTTTTAAATCAACAGGCCTGGATAACTTATGCCCAGGAGTCCTAAAAGTTGTCTGAGAGAAATTCTAGAAGAGTGGAAGAATGATAATACTGAGCCAATATTCAAAGAGGGTAAGTGGCATGACCTAGATAATAATAGGCCTGTTAGCCTGATATCCATCTGTAGCAGTGCAGGACTCACCGCTGCATTGCCTCCTACTGGTCATCCAGGGAATTAGCTCACCAGCCTCCAGAGCACCCTCTTCATACTGGTGTCCCAGTTGCCATGAATCCCTCCTGGATCCTGGTGCCCCTTTCAGTCCGGGGTGCTGTTCCCTGGCAGTACCCCTGCAGATCTGGGTCTCCCCTCCCCAGGGAACCTCCTCCCTCTATCTCCACCTCGCATCAGACTATGGCTGCTGCCAGTCATCACCTACTCACCGTTCCCTGGGGCAGACTGCAGTGTAAGTGTCACTCATCACTGGCAGGGGGTTTGGACCTGCTGCCTTTGCCTACTCCAGGCTACCACTCTGTAGCCCCAGTACCTGTTCTTGGCCTTTAACAAGGCCAGCAGCCTTGGGGGTTTCCTGGCTGGAGCTCCCCAGGCCTTCCCCCAGCCTGCTCCAGTCTAGGTATCCTGCTCAGCTCCCAGATAAAAACAGGCCCTTCTCCCTCAAGCTAGAGGGAGAGTCTTGCTCTGGTTTCTGGCCCCAGCCCTCTTATAAGGGCCACCTGGGCCCTCAGTAAGCCTGATTGGGGCATGGCTGAGGCTACTTCCCCCAATCAGCCCTGTTTTTCCTTCCCTGCCACAACCCTGTTTTAAACCTTTTAAGGCAGGAGTGGGTGACTACCCTGCTACACCATCCTAGACAAAATAATGGAAAAGCTGACACAGAACTTAATTAATAAATAATTGAAGGATGGGAATATATTTAATGCCAGTCAATATGTTTAAGGGAAAATGTGCCAGACAAACAAACCTGATTTCATTTTTAGAGATTAAAAACTGTTGATAAAGATAACTGCACAGATGTATTGTAAAAGATATTACCACACCCTCCTAGTCTCTCTAGATGTACTATACTTGGACTTTTGTAAGGCATTTGACTTAGTATGGCATGATTTCTGATTAAAAAATTAGCGCTATACAATACAAATAAAACTCTCATTAATGAATTAAGAACCAGCTAACTGACAGATCTCGGAAAGCAGTTGTTAATGGGAAATCATCATTGCATGGGTGAAATCATCATTGTTTCGAGTGAGGTTTTAAAGAGATTGGTAGTAGACCCGACAGTACAAAACTTTTGATTCAATGATCTAGCGTTAAATCTAAAATCACTAGTGAGAAAATTTGCAGATGACACAAAGATTGGTGGAGTGATAAATAATGACAGTAACGCAGAGTGATCTGGGTGAGTAGTAGTAGTGAGGTCATTTTACCTTATTGATGGGACTGACACTTGAATATTGTGCATACCTCTTGTGGTCACATTTTTAAAGGAAGCTGAAAAATGGAGAAGGTGCAGAAAAGAGACAAAAATTATTTGAGGACTGGAGAAAATGTCTTACAAGAAGAAACAAATATGTTTAGCTCATGAAAAAAAAGATTTAGGAGGTCACTTGATTACATTGTATAAGAACTTTCATGGGAAGAGATACTAGATACTAGAGTTCTTTAAACTAGCAAAGAAAGGCATAACAAGAACCAAGGTGGGAAACTAAAGCCAGATACATTCAAATTAAATATCAGGCAGAAATTTTTAACACAAAGGATGATTAACCACCGGAACAAACTACCAAGGGAAGTGGTAGATTCTTCATTTCTTGAAGTCTGAAAATCAAGGCCCGAAGCGTAACTTAAGATATACTTTAATCAGACATCAGTTATTAGGCTGATGGGGAATCTGGGGGAAACTTAATGGCCTCTACTGCACAGGTGCTCACAGTATCAAATGGTCCACTCTGGCCATTTTTGTCCTAATGAATACATGTGTATTGTACAGAGCAGGTGGCCAGCAGCAACAGTGTGAGGACACAGCCAAACGAACAAAGTCAGCCGGGTATGGACTGTCAGATTACTGCTCTTCTGGAAGTGACAAATCAGTGCAAGGTAACCACTGAAGGATAGTGGAACGTGACAAGCACATACACTCTCAACTTCATCGAGAAAAATTAAGAATTTTTGTTTTATTTTCTCTTTTAAAGTCATACAGGATTTCAGGAACTAGTGAAGACTTACTTTGTGATACAGTCTAAAGTATCCATAGAAGAACATGGAAATGACTATCAACCACAGTCATCTCCTTTTGCGGAGGCTATGGCTTAGCTGTGCTCTCTTCAGTAGAACTAATATTCATTTGCAAAAGTAAACTTAGCCTATTAAGCACAGCCAGTTGCTACACCTGAACTCTTTACCTTAAAAGAGTAGATTTATACTATATGCAGGAAGCTGGTCCGATAAAATATATTGCCTCATTCACCTTGCCTCCCTAGATTTATCCTGGACTCCATTCCTAACACATCGGGTAGTCCTAAATAGTAAGCCTTGTACTGCTGCAACAGACGCATGTCACCAGTCTGATCGCTTATAGCAAGGGACTTTTGATAAATGCAATACAGAGCATATCTGCAGTGGATAACTCATGAGCCAAAAGTAACCAGTCAATACGTGTTACAATAAATGTCACATGCTGCCACAAAGTTTCTCAGTACCTTATGCTGAATTATGTCAATTTATTTCTGTTCCAAAGGCTGTGATCAAAGTTTCTGTAGTGTACCTAGCAAGTATGTCATGAACCCAGTTTCTAATCCAAAATATAATATATACCCCCAAAATTCTCATTGATTCCAGTCTGCTAGAAACAGCATAAAAGTTGATTAAACTGAGAGCTGAAGTGAATACAAAGCATAAACTATAGGGTCTGGCTCATTCAGCATCCATTAAAGAATTTAAGGTCTGCTTTGTAGTTCATGAATACAGCTAACCAAGCATTTGTATATGCAGCAACATACAAAGATGTTCTGTTCTATCATGATTCACCAATCACAAATTGATATTTGTACCATTGGCACCAGCTTGGCTGCCCCTTCTGCTGATGAAGTCGACAGTGGTTTGTGATATACTGATTACGTGTGGTGACTTAGACATCAGTACATCTCTCCTGGCTGCTTTCTGGCCTATGAAGATATTAAATTAAGGATTTTAATATTACTGAGGTATGAAGGATATTGAGACCTCTTACATACATAAGTACTGAATGACATTGTTCAGCCAAGGATTTTCCACAGTATACAAATGATATCTGATTCTATATCCTCTTCTGTTACGCAAAACGAATTCACTGATGTATATGATACAAGTAAAACTACATATCTGAATAGGCTACATAGATGCAGAGAAAGACAGTTTTAAATTGGACCAGGCTAGAGGAATGAACTATTGCTATTTTTTATCCTTATGGTTCACATGTGCAGATCCTAATTAGATAACACATCAAAATGTGTTTCTAGGTTTCTCAATCAATAATCTTTTACATCAAAATCACCACATAGCATAATAAGCTACATTTGCTGTTCAAGGAGCAGAGCTGGCTCTAGGTTTTTTGCCGCCTCAAGCAAAAACATTTTTGGCTGCCCCCACCCCAGCTCTGGGCTCTGACCCTCTGACCCATTTTTGGCTGCCCTCCCCGCCCCGCACCTGCTGCCGCCCCAGCCTGGCAGCGCTAAGCCCTCTATGGCCCCGCTGCTGCTTCTCGCCACCCCGCCGCAGTCCCTGGGTGGCTCAGGTTGCTTCGCACACCCCCGGCTGCAGCGCTGGGGGGTGGCTGCCCTGCAGCACCTGCAGGCAGCTCCATGTGCTCTGCTGGGAAGCCCCAACCCGAGTGTCTCCCACTCAGAGCCTGCCCGTCCCAGTCAGAAGATGCGCACGCTGCTCCCCAACAGTGCGAACTGCAGTGGCCCCAGGGCGCTCCCTGTGCATGATGCACTGCTGCTGCCAGGGCCAGCTCAAGGCTTTTGCCGCACGAAGCAAAAAAAAAAAAAAAAAAAAAAAAAGATGGCCAGAATACCACCCCTGAAAATGTGCCGCCCCAAGCACATGCTTGGTTTGCTGGTGCCTAGAACCGGCCCTGTCAAGGAGACCACCATCATTAGAATAGCAGAAGTGTTGAAAATTAGAGAATCCTATCTCATTACACCAGTGTAAATTTGAACAAGACAAGGTAGGTGATGTAATATCTTTCACTGATAGCTCAAAATCTTGTACTTTCCACCAACTGAAGTTGGTTCAATAAAAAGATATAATCTCACCCACCTTCTGTCTCATATACCCCGGGACCAACATGATTACAACAAAACCGTACATTTGAAGTAATTCAGATTACTTAAGCAGAACTGTCCCAAATTTATACCATTTTCACAAAGAACTGGACCTAGCAAGACAGAGGTGTACCAGTAGATCTGGAAGATTTCAAATCACATGCCTCTACTGGCTCCAGGTATTATTCACCTTCACAAACAATACAGACCTTCAAATTCAACAAATTTGTAAGTTTAGTCTTTGACTCCAAAACCCAGTATTTATACCTCAGTTTTCTGAGAAATTAAAATAAAAACTGCTCCCCCACACACCTGCTTTTTGTCATTTATTACTTTTACACATGGCGGAGCCAAAACACTTCTTTGTAAACATCAGACCTTGTTATATTGCAGCTGAAGGGCAAAAATGATTAAATTCAATTATCAAATGATGAAATATATAAACTGTAAATAAACATGTCCCTTGATTGGCAGATAAGATCACATGACCAACGTGTTATCTTGCAAAAACAAATGGAATTTAGTTTGAAGCATTATCACTAAAATGTATTGGTGGGAACTCAAGCAGTATCTTCTGTTGAAACAAACAGAAACAGACCCTTTGCTTTATCTTTTTGAGAACATGTAATTCAAGTAATCCATAATACATCAGCAGCATAATGTGGCTTGTACCTATAGTAGAATATTTCTTCTGCGTAATTCATCAAGATATCAAAATATTATCAAGGGGAATATTCCTGGGATTAATTTTAGGCATAATAATGAGGTGGGGGCAGGGAAATCTTGCTCAGTCATTGGACAGTTGAAACAAAGCCTGAAGAAACAAATGGCTATGAGGTTTAACTGAAGTAGTTTTGTATGAGAGAATTGCCAATTAAAGAAATAACTAATACATTCACAGAGGGGCTTAGGGACTGTGAAGGGGAACCCACCGCAGAAGCACCTCCTTATGGCCAGGCCTCGTGTAGCAGCTGTCTCCCCCTATGTTGCCATGCTGCCAATGGTCACTCTGTCACTGTGATGACTTCCTGCAACTTGGCCCCCTGGTCAGGTTACATTTTAGTCCATATCTTCTGGGATAACAGAGTCCAATCTATAGTCCAATGACCTTATAGCCAGTCCTTCCACCTGTCTCTGGGCTCCATGGGCCTTATACGCCTTACGTCAGGGAGTTTCACCCCAACTTCCTTGGTGGCTGGTGCCCTCCTTCTATTCTGGCTCCAGCCCAAGGGCCCTGTAAATGACAGCTTGCTCCCCCAGATTCCTTACTGCCTCCCTGGATTGCTTCCTACCTCTTCTGTCCCTCTGTGAGTGATAGCCCCTTATGGCTAAAAACTTCACAGCTTTATAATCACTATGCAGTCCCACCTCAGATGGGCTTCATTATCAATTAAACCTGGTTTTCTCTGTCACTTGCAGGTATGTTAATTGGCCTCTCAGGCCCATATTAATCCCTTGGACAACTGTGTGGGGTATACACCCTATCATAGGGACTTTTGGGTGGGTTATATCAAAATATTTAAATATACTGCCCAACTTCTGAAAATTTGCCAATATCATCCAAGCCATTCTTCCCAATTTACCTTATTTTCCATTATTTCATCCCAAAAATACTGGAATACATATTTTTTTTTAAATTGTTGTAATCGCCAATAAGGCAACATAAATTTAATATTAATACACAAATCTATAGTGCCACTTCTACTAAGGCCCAATATACTGGATAGGAAATACTATTATGGTGCATCAGTTTCAACATGAACTGATCTTGCCAAAATATCTAGAACTAAACCATGTTTAAATTATGTTATAGATCCACAAAAACAAGGTCTAAAAGCCAAATTGCAAATTAGCACAGTAGTTTCAATACAGAAACTTAGAGTTTAGATATTGCTTGCTGCTATGGAAATTTTTCTTCAGTGCATGACATCTTTTGTTCAACTTATTCTTTTAAAAAAAATCAATAAAGTAATTGAATTACTAAAAAGCAGTTTAATAGTCTCTTAATAACAAATATAGAGTCTGAGAATGTCTCAGATATCCTTTAGATATCCCATAGATAAGCTTTATCTTTTTAGCAGAATAAATTGATGATTTTAGTATGTCTTTTTTTTTTCAGTTTCAATTTTCATGCTTTCAAATACAGTTTGTCCATTTATTTTAGAAGTACTACTTGGGAAGACTGCCAAAGATTGCCAGTCCCCGAACTAAAATAAATGCTGAAATTGAAACTTTTTGTTTCAACATTTTCAAAATGAAATGCCATGTTTCAATTCAAAACAATTTCAGTTCCAAATTTCCTTTAATTTTATTTATTTTTAAATGTGAAAAAAATGCTCAAAATCAAAATGAAATGTTTCATTTCAGGTCAAATGAGATGTTTTGTTTGACCCCAAACAATTTTTTGTTCCATTTTTTTGAAACTGCCAGTGAACTGAAAAATATGTTATTTGCCCAGCTCAATGCATAACTTATAAAGATCATCCCAAAGGGGAGCAAAGAAAACCTTTAAAACTCACCAGCATGTCATGCATGCTTGCCACATATATGTTGCAAATAGTATTCCAGGAAAATTTTAGAGTGTTGTAATTTTTGTTTTGTTTTGTTTTAACTGGAACTAGTTCTTGTGTCAGTCTATGAACCCAGGTGCCTTAGCAGGGCTTACAGGGAGCTGCATAATGTCTAAAAAGTAATCTGTTAACATTTTCTATACCAGTGGTTTTCAACCTGTGGTCAACAGACCCCTGGAGGTCTGCAAAGGGTGACTATGAAAATAAAGTTTCAGATCCCAGAAAAGACATTCCATTTTTCTGATCAAAAGTGTATGAATGCACTCACCTACAGCTCAAAACCCAGAAGTAGTGTCATTACCATAGAAACCCACAATTTATTGCCCTTTCTCATACTGCATCAAATACTATGCCAGGAATGTGCAACATTTATATTTGAATTATATTCAGTCAGTTTTCAGCCAAAAACTTCTATAGCAGGAGTCTGCAGACCAGAGGTTGAATGTCCAAAGAGGTCCACATCTCCATTTGACATTTTTTAGGGGTCTGAAAATGAAAAACAGCCCAAAAACCACTGTTTTATAGTTAGTAATTTCACAGCTTTAAGGTCCAGTATTTCCAGTCCTTTCAGGGCTAGAATGGAGAGCTAGTGGAATCTCCAATCACCAGTGGGACAAAGCTCCCATTTCTAGCATTACAGAACTATGTGTCATTAGATTGAAGATACAACATTTTAAAGCTGATACTGATCCAACTTGACTTCCCTGGGTATCAGGCAACAGTAAGTGCTGGGGAGGGGGGAAACTCCACATTTGGATGGTTCAGGGAAGGCAATCCTTTTTTTAAAAATTTTGTCTATTTAAAGCTTCTGAGGTAGTAGGGATTTTAGGGCAAGTCCTGGGGGAAACAGATAAATTGACAGAGAGGACTGTTAATGAAGACACATATATTTGCTACGTGCATTTGTTTATATAATGAATAAAAAGTTTAAGTAAGGAATGCATAATAGTTAAGTACTATATTTTATATGTAGCTGCTCTCCTATATAAAACCATCTTTACCACTGGAAGAAATTCTTTATAGAAAAAATACCTTCTTGACATTTCTTGGACACACAAACTTGCTGTGACTAGGCAAAGTAGCATAGCGAATGTCATCATTCTACACAAAAAAAAGATAAGAAACCTGGACTTTGAACTCTGCAGAGAGCAGGGGACTTTGCTCATGGAAAATGTGTTGACAATGAGAACGACTGACAGAATGCTAAAATCAGCAAGGCTTGCTTCAGGCTTTGATAGATTAGTGACGCTCCAGAAGAGCGCTCATTTATTCAGCTCTACCTGTCTTAACGTTTGGCTTGAAATCAGAGCTATGCCATCCAGATATTGTTCAGGCAGACGCTACATATTGTCCTGACTGAACAATGAAAGAATTGTGTTACTAACAGCAATTAAGGGATGTGAATGTCTTTTGCCTTTGTTATCTTCCAGGTCAGTAATAATGTAGCTAGAAGATGAATACAAGTGCTTAGCTATTTGAAGACAAATTAGATATAAATAGTTTCAATTAGGGGTTTATAGATAGATAACTATATGAGTTGTGTTTATATCCAGAAAATGCACTTATGAATGAGCCAATTCTGCAGTCTAAAACCCAGTGAGATTAGCACTCTACTGAATTGCCAAGAAAATTATACGTATGGTCGATAAACAGTTAGCTATTAGGGCAAAGATAGAGCAAGTATTTTAAGACTCACTGTACCATGTACTTTTGCAGCTGTTTCTATTTTCTTACCATACCATTTGAAAAAAAAGATTTTATTTTCTCCCCACAAAGTACATCCCAATAAAGATATTAATAAGAAAGTATTTTTTAACCAACAGACCCTGTTTAATATGCTGATAATATAGACTCATAGAACGGTAGGGCTGGAAGGGACCTTGAGAGGTCAAGTCCAACCCCCTGTGCTGAGACAGGATCAAGTATACCTAGACCATCAATGACAGGTGCCTATCCAACCCTTTTCTAAAAAACCTCCAAAGATGGGGATTCCACAACCTCTCTTGGAAGCCCATTTCAGAACTTAACTATCCTTATAGTTAGAAAGTTTTTCCTAATATCTAACCTAAATCTCCCTTGCTGCAGATTGAGCCCATTACTTCATGTTCTACTTTCATTTGACATGGAGAACAATTGATCACCATCCTCTTTGTAACAGCCTTTAACATATTTGAAGACTGTTGTTAGTCTTCTTTTTCTCAAGACTTAACATGCCCTGTTATTTTAATCTTTTCCCATAGTAAGCCAAGTATTCTCAACATTTAATCATTTTTGTTGCTCTTCTACGGACTCTTTACTAAAGTATGTTCCAAATCTAGAATTAGGAACAACTTTTCTGCTGATTTTTTTTCCTGAACAATACAGATTTGGGTCAGCCAAAATATTTTGTTAATTCTTGTCAATGTCAGTAAATTATTTCAGTCAAAATGAAAAAAGAAAAGAATTGGAAATGTCAAAACTAATCATCACAACATTATCAAAATGAAACATTTCAATGTTCTAGGCTAGCTATCCAAAGGGATAGGATTGGAGGTCATGAGGTAGTGCATCCCTTATATTCAGTAGTCCAGTAGTGGGAGGCTGGATGTGGGAGACTGAGGGTCAAATACCTTCCCCACTCTGGAGCAGGTACTTCAATCCAGGTCAACTGCTTCTGGTGAATAGCTTAATCACTGAGCTATTGGCCATTCCAGTGTGCGTCTCTAGCTTCTCTCCTGTTGAAGCTACTCCACATCTTATAACATACTTGAATAGTATTGGGCCAGAAAAAGAGAAAAACTCTAAAACCCAATGGTTTGATGTAAGATTTTCTTGGCTTTTCTCTATAACTATATGATAGAAGCCTAGCTCAGTATGGTTTACAAAATGTTCCGATGACATACATTGTACCATCAGTTTTGTTTTTTACCATCATTTACTTAGATGGGTTGTTTTGTTTTGTTTATTTATTTTTTTTTTTTTATAATCTTGTTTTTAAGAATACATTTTTAAGTTGTGGTGGATAACTGAATACACACATCTTATAAGGGACAAGAATCTCTCAACCTCTAGAGAGATGCTGACAAGTAAAACATTTTGGAGCCTAACTCATCACTCCTGTTCTCAGTCTCACAGGACAGAGGTGCCAGGAGGGTCAGATAATCAGGCTCTGGTATTATGCTGGGCAAA
The DNA here is from genome assembly GCF_007399415.2 of Gopherus evgoodei. NCBI lineage: Eukaryota > Metazoa > Chordata > Testudines > Testudinidae > Gopherus > Gopherus evgoodei. The sequence goes on along the minus strand of NC_044330.1, from coordinate 72,786,589 downwards.
GCAATGAGCACAATTTCAGTGCCTTGCCGCGTGAAGAATAGAATTCCACACATTCAAGCATCTATCAGAGAAAGACATTAGTAGATGTCATGCGGTCTGAATCCCTCTCTCTCCTGAAAGTGGAAATATAGTCTAGAAATCCTTTCACTATGGACATTGAGGAAATGAGGAAGCATCCACCCCAGCAATGGAGTTTAGGTTGGAGAAATCCCTCCACTGTTAGGATTGTATTTGGGGTGGGGTATTATTATTTATACAGTGAAGTAGCCAAAACCACCTGAATCCCAATGTCCTAGCTGCAGCTTTGCATGGATGAGAGATCAGGACCAGCACCAGTATCAACATTAATGTCTGCTGTGTGGCCCTCATGAGGTGAAGAGAGATGTGGAAAAGATAATGAAGTATTGCTTATTCTAGTATCCCAGCTCTTGTTCTGGAATTAACTGTAGCCAGTGGAGATGGCAATTTCACCTGGATCCCGCTCTGTGGCCTAATCTTATCAGGATATCTCTTAGGTTTTGGGGTGCCAAAATCGACTGTAGAGATTGCACCCAAGATGATAAATCTCGCTGCAACTGTTGTTGGCAGACAGATGCTACTTCTGCTAATTTTTCCTACAAGTATTCTATTTTTAAGAAACCCAAAAAGCAGCGAGAGTGTAATAATCCATCATCTCAATATTTTGTCTACCAATAGGTCTAATTTCAGACACAATAATTTTAGTTCTTTGATTTCTAGCTTTCTACTCCTCTTGTTTACCAGTCATAATCTTAACACCGTCCTTGGGTGGTAGCAGTAAAACTTTTTCTGTTTAAATTAACTCAGTCTGTCTCCTTATAGCTTTTCTTAAACAATTTCATATAACAGGTCATTGTGACAATTTATGAACTTTCACTCACTTTTTACAGATGAACTTACAATTAGGGTAAATTTGTAGGCCCAGTTATCATAACAGTCCCTTGAATCAAACTTAAACTAAAATGGGAGAAACACTGTCTGCCCTTTTCCTAGCCAAATCATTACAACTATTCGTAATGAGCACCTTTTTCTGGAAGTCTTCCAGCTTCCTATAAGTTAATATACATGGTGCTATCAGTGATACCTCTGAAAGAAACAAGGCTCATCGCAAGCAGTCAGAAATCCCATGCTGAGAGCTTTATTAAGAAAGGCTTATTAAAAACCAAAGTGACTGTTCATAATTGAGGAATCCTGATGCAGGGGGCCTGGCTGTGAAACGATGATTTATATTAAACATGGATTATTTGTTGTAAATACCACCACCACAGGACCTTTGCTCTGAATAGCTTACAGTCAAAATAGACAAAGTATAAACAAAGAAAGAGTGTTGAAGCATCAGTAAAACCCATGTGTCTGAGCAATGACGGTTAGCATGTGAAGATGGAGCCATAATTTGATTTTTGCCATCAAATTCCTCAGCACTTAGCTGAGAGGAAGACTAGGGGCAATTGAGCTTTTCGAAGAAATTTATTCTAAAGAGGAAAGGCTGGAGGCACACAGACTGTATTAAGGAAGTATACAAGTGGAAAGAAGCAAGAAGAAAATGGGGAAGATAGTAAGGTGATCGTTAGCTGTGGACAAGAAGAAGAGAGCAGAAGAGTAGCTGAGAACTAGTTTATACAGGGCCTTGAAGACAGGAAGTCTAAATGTTATATAGAAGCCACAGGGAAGTCAGTGTAAGGGTTTTGGGGTGGGCTGTAAATGGTGAGAACACTGAGCATGAGAGATCATTTTTGCAACTGCATTTCTGATAGATTCAGGTTGGAATTGATGGGGGAAACCAGGAAGCCAGAAAGGGTGTAGTTCCAGTAGTCCAGGGAAGAAATAAAGGCCTGACATTTATCACAGGGAGAATGGGATCACACTGATTCTGGAGATTTAGAGAGGAAAATTTAGTTTAATTTATTGTTGGTAGTGTTGTAGTCATGTTGATCCCAGATATGAGAGAGATAAGATGAGTGAGGTAATATCTTTTATTGGACCTACCTTGTCTCCAACATTATTTAGTGACAGGATCACTATATAAGTGTATATGCATGTCTCATATAGGGGAGAGGCAGAAGACTGGTGGAAAGAGGTAAGTAGATGATGACTGCACATTTGTGAGCATGCAGTACAGGGAAGGCACTGGAACTGTCATCTCTATTAGAAATGTGAAGTGAGGCATTGGGAGGTAAAAGGGGGAGTTAATTAAGTCAGAGTTGACTGCATGGCATCCTGTATAGTGTGTCAGACCAGGTGTCTCACTGCAGGACAGAATGTAAGATGAGAGGTCAGGAATTTAAACAGGTCCCAAGTGAAGAGAAGTTAGATGCTATGAAGAGGAGGACCCTAGAAACAATTTTAATGGATGAGGTCTGACCAAACTTGTTTGCAGGCAATAAGGCAGAAAACCAAAGAGAGTATCTAAGGCACATCATTAGAGTACAGGGAGAAAGAAAAGGACATTCCCTCCAAAGGGGTGTCTGGAGCCTGGTCAAAAGTAGCAGGAGACATCCAGGACAGCATAGCCTTTGAAGCACAGGCAGCTGAAAAACTGAGATGCAGGGAGCTAACAGCCACACTGAAGTTTACCCCCAGATTAAATACATGATCCAGATTTGAGAGAATGCTTCTAAAAGATTTCTGTGTACAAGGTGTGACAAAGTTCCTTCTCTACCTTGCGCTTATTGGCAGATTTGCTCACTTCAGTGATCTTCCCCACAGTCTGGATCAACTCCTCCTGTGTCTGATCAGGAGTTGGGAGGTTTAGGGGGAACCCGGGCCAGCCCTCTACTCTGGGTTCCAGCCCAGGGCCCTGTGGATTGCAGCTGGCTATAGTGCCTCTTGTAACAGCTGCATGACAGCTACAACTCCCTGGGCTACTTCCCCATGGCCTCCTCCAAACACCTTCTTTATCCTCACCACAGGATCTTCCTCCTGGTGTCTGATCACGCCTGTACTCCTTAGTCCTCCAGCAGTACACCCTTTCACTCTCAGCTCCTTGTACCTCTTGCTCCCAGCTCCTCACACGCACTTGCTCTCCTCTGGCTCCTCCCCGCCTGACTGGAGTGAGCTCCTTTTTAAACCAAGTGCTCTGATTAGCCTGCCTTGATTGGTTGCAGGTGATCTAATCAGCCTGTCTGCCTTAATTGATTCTAGCAGGTTCCTGATTACTCTAGTGCAGCCCCTGCTCTGGTCACTCAGGGAACAGATAACTACTTATCCAGTGACCAGTATATTTGCCCTCTACCAGACTCCTGTACCCCACTGGTCTGGGTCTGTCACAAAGGTCACTAGCTACATATAATTAAGTAGTACCTTCTGCATTTACACTGCAAACTGTTAATATTCATTATGGTTAAAAATAAGAGCTTATACATGGTTTCAAAGGTTAGTGTTTATGGATAAATGATTAATTATAAAAGAAAACATTTTATGTTTGTTAGTTTGTTTGAACAATAATGGTGTTGTTAGCACTCAGCACCTCTTATGATTGTGCCCTAAATGAACACTTTCTTATGTGATTGGTCTTAGAATCATCTGGTTACATGTTTTACAATTGTCCTGTGAAAGATGTACTACTTATTCAAGTGTTGTCCCTTGAATGGATCTCCAAGGTGGTAACTGAAGGCAGGTCTACACTACAGCAGGGATCGATGCTCTGAAATCGATCCACAAGCAGTCAATTTAGCAGATCTGGTAAAGACCCGCCAAATCGACTGCAGATCGCTCTCCAGTCGACCCCTGTACTCTACGTGCAACACGAAGACTAAGGTAAGTCAATGGGAGATTTTCTCCCATTGACCCCCCCACGGTGTAGACCCTGCAGTAACTTGACCTAAGGTACGTTGACTCCAGCTACATTATTCACGTAGCTGGAGCTTTGTAGCGTAGGTTGACTTACCGTGGTAGTGTAGACATAGCCTGAGTGAGATAAATTAAATTTCACTGCATGTGGAATGAACACAATAACATTTACCATTCCCCACCCGCTTTATTTTCCTTTAAAACCTCGGTATGGTTAAGCTTGTCTTGTGAACTAACAGAGAAAAATATTTGTATTCTCTCCCTCCTTCACACATTTTGGCAACATTCACAACCTCCATATATAATATCACTGAGTCCCTCTGAGGGAGGTTTAATCTTTTCCTGAATATATGCGTGTGGAGTATTGTGCAGTTCCACTGAGACTAATATCTCCAGTGGAATTTTCATATAAACAGTTTGACACTGATGTGAATATATACATATTACACCCTCTTTTGCCATAAATATTCTGTGGCATGATTAAATTCCTCACTGCTTTCCCTTGGGAATTGTTTGAAACAGAAGACATTAAGCATTGCATAGAGAATCTGATAAAGATTTTTGCTATTGAGATGGAATGTTTTGAAAGATGACCTATGAACCAAGATTTTAAACATGATTTTTCTGTTATAGCTAAATGGGCATTTATCAAACACTTATTAAGATGGCTGTAGAACAAGGAGGAAAATGATTAATCCCTCATGAAGAAGGATTGAGGGTTTTTTTGTCCTCTCTAACAAAGTAACATTCATCATTTTCCATCTCCCCTGCTACACTCCCATTTCTTGTTCTAGTGATGCTTCTGAAGTTGGACTTTTTGCTTAGTCATCCTATCTATCAAGTAAGATGAATTAAATCAATACTCCCACAGGAAAAGTGAGCCCACTCATATTTACATTTATTTTCTCCCTTGCCTTTTCTTCCTGTTACTTTTACCAACAATATATTTACAATGAATTCAGATCACAATGCTCTCTAGTTACTGTGCTAACATTATTTTAACCATTATCTTTCATTACCAATTAGGATACTTAACCAACATGGACAAAAAACAAAATAAAAAGGTAGCTATAAATAGAAATTTTGAGAGGCTCGAGCTTTAGGCCAACTCTTACACATTCAACTAGTCCTTACTCACTTGAGTCATGCCATTGACTTGAATGCATGCAAGCAAGGACTATTTGCATGAGTAAGGTTTGATGGAAGACATAAACAGGTTATATTAAGGTTTCAAAATTGAAATCTTTACTTTAATTTCAAGGTCTGTAATGAAATTTAACCCTTGTGGTTTAAAATTGGCATGCAAAAATTGAAGGGTTGGGTTTAAAAAAAATAAAACACTGCCTATGTTTAAGGAGACTTACCTAAAGAGAAGCACCAATGACTCCAATGGGGCTACATATGAAAACAACGAAGTCTTGTGTGACAAAGTTGTAGCAGGATTAGGTCCAAATGTCCTGGATGGTTACTTCCGAAGGGACAAACGGAGACTGCTGAACAGAAGAAATTAGCAAGGAAGCAGCAGCAGTTTACAGGCAGTAAATATGATCACCAAAAAAGAATCTGGGACCAATGAAACCAAAATTTGCAAATCCACTGGCCAGACTTCCATGAAGGGCTGTCTTTCTGCAATGTGACTTTCTCTGTCCATTGGAAGTATGGTAGTGCTGCCATATTCTGAGTCCCTCTTCCAACAGGAAGATTTCTGCATTTGTGCTCAAGTGATTAACTGTTGCTACTGTACCAAACCCACCATTGATGTATTCTAATACCAATAGTCTAGAAAAGGAAGATGTTGTCAGGTGATTGTTCTCCTGATTTACTAAGGGTTTGTCTACACTGGGGACCCTACTGTGCCCTAACGCCACCCCCCCCTTACCACTGGCTATTGTCCACATTGAAAACCCTGAAGCAAGAGCCTCAGATTTTCACCTGTAGTACCATGAGACATTTTCACCTCGAGTCATAGAAAGATTTTCTACCTCAAGTGCAAAATGTTGCTGGGATGACTGTGGAAATGGTTTCTAATCTCCCACAAAGTTCACAAATATTGGGGGTTTCAGGGATATACAGCAGAGATGGAAAGAGTTGTAGGTATGTTCTCTGTGGTAGGAAACCCTCTACCACTTTCCAACATAGCAGATGTCATACACATTGGCATGAAAGGGCAGATTTCCTTGTTTCTTAATGCCTTTATTGAACATGTTGAATTAAATGTACAAAAATCCCACAGAATATGCTGGCAATCGCACTGCCACTCTCTTGTAGCAAAACCCTATCATCACCCGAAAAACTGTGCAGCAGACCAGTGAAAAGAGGTCAGAAACAGCTATTAATTTCTTTTAGTAATAGGGACTGTGATGGGGCAGAGTGGCCCCACACAGGTACCGCAGGGATTAACTCTTCTTTCCTAGCAGAGGAAGCCATGATCCGGAAGCTCTGCTGGCCATCCTCCAACTGGAGAACAGGTATAAAAGCCTGCAGAACAGCTCAGACTGGGCTGACTGCCGGAGAAGAAGGAGGCACACTACTAGCTCCTGAGGAGGGAGAGCCTGCAAACTAGCCAAGCCTGGACACTCTCTGATACCCTGATGGAGAACATCGCAGGAGGAGAACAGACAGGAGGACCCCCTGCAGCAAAGAACCTGGCATGTATGGTAGGAAGTGACCCAAGGAACTATAGAGGCAAACAGTGTTAGAGCCACATAGGTACTTGGTGTGTTGCAGGCAGATCCCCGCTGAGCAGGTGGCAAGGGGAGTTTACCACTAACAGGGCTCTGGGTTGGGACCTGGTGAAGAGGGCGGGCCTGGGTCCCCCTACCACCCTACCCCCGGAACCATGAGGAATCCTAGTGGCTCCAGTTGCTAGGAAGCACTACCCTACTTGTTAGGGGGATTGCAGGGACTCTAGCCATTAGGCCGCATTGCTCCCATGTGGGAGAGCGAGTCATATGGACTCCAGCTGCTAGGCCACACTACCCCACTTGTGAGAGGGACAGTATGGAATCTGGCCGCTAGGCTGCGCTACCTTGCCAGACAGGTGATAGAGCGGAAGGAGGCCAAGAGGCCGCAACCGGTCGCCCACAGAGAGGCAGGCGCAGGAACTTGAGAGTGGCAAGGCGCTGACACCCCATCCTACCCCTGCCACAAAGGGGCACTGCAGTGCCAGGCCCACCACAGGGACACTGATCAGCTTAAAAATCCACCTAATGGCTGCACTTTTCCCCCTCAGGAATCACTCACCAACACGTTACAAGCACTGAAGTGATCCTGATAACAGCGGGCTTCTAAACAGGTATGAATTGTAGCAAGTACCAGATATACCCCTGACCTTAAAGAGATGTCACAAAGGCAGAGAAGAGGTTTCCATTCAACTGTTAACTATGCTAGGTAGAGTACTTTAAAACCCAGTAGTATTATAAAACAGGAGCCCATAAGCAAAACAGAAAACCACTCTAAGTTGTGGGAAGTAAGGCTCTCCATATACTTCTAAATGGCAACAAAAAAACAAAATGAAGAGCAATGCTGCATAACTATGACTGCAGCTGCTGCCATCTGCAGACCTGCTCCAAGACTTATTACTAGTGCACAAAAGTTGATATGATGGGTTATTCACAGATATCAGTACTGAAAAGCACAAACAAATTGAACAATAAACACATCACACCACCTTCACACCAGCCATCAACAGCAGAAACACCATCCCAAGTTGTAAAAACAGTGTAAATATTCTATAATGATTGTTTTGATGCTGGCGAAATGCAATCCAGGGTCTCAACATGTGCCTACTCCACTGCGTAAATATTTGTCCAGCAACAAGGAACTGGACCACATCACCCATCTTCAACCCAGTTTTGCATAAAAGGGACAGCCAACTTAATCAGGAAGTGCCAGCAGCAAACGTGCAAAGGCAGGGAAGTGGTACCAATAAGACACCAAAAAGCAGTTTCTAGAGTGGCTCCGTGTGACTCAAAGAACCCTGGGATATACACCCTGAAATGGTAGCACTAATCGGGTGTACCTAGAACAGCAGTGTGGATGCACGTACAGCACAACAGCTGTGGACTGTCAGTGCAGACTGGGTTGGCACACACCAAGATGAATACCAACTAGTACTCAGGTATGTGCACAAATATAGATTTAGTCTTAAAGGAAGTGATTTCACCTATACATTATTAGTCCAAAATACCATAATCTTGTGACACTGTTCTGACCTCTTGGCTTTCTCCTTTAATTAAACTGCCAGTTTTTATTTCTGAAGTGTTTAATGTACTGGATTTTACGATATCATTAGATTTCTTTTTATATTCATAATTGCTGATAAATGTTAAAGTTTTTTAAACATGAAAAAAAATTTAATCATTTAATGTTGATAAAATCTGGCGGGCAGCATGTTAAGTAATTATTTTATTTGAAGTTTTTAGATAGATAACTTGAATCCAATTAAATTTTATATTACATCCTGTAAACTGGAAATAAATGCTACGATATAGTAAATCCATTGGGAGGGATATACATTACATAAACACAGTCCTGAAGGCCTGAAACTTCACCAGCAGTTTGCAAAGAGTTCCTTCCCCACACAGTGAATTCCCTTGAATAATAGAGCATCTGTAAAAATACAAAACCATCCACTCCTTTCCTATAATACAGGAATAATTTTAAAGAGCCAGTACAGTATTGCTTACATATATAGGCACACATAAAACTGAGCCATGATAAACTAAGTTGGAAAAACTAAGCTGGAAAAATAAGAACTGCGACTATTATCTAGAGTGCAAAGGACTCAAGGAGAAATGGGAATTTGGCCCACTGAATTAAGTTTTATTCACTATGCTTCGTTTCTTCTTGGAAATATGATTGAAACTGGACATGTCGGACAGATAGCTCCAAGGAGTAGCTAATGGGAACAGCAGTAAGACATTGAAAAAATGGTGAATTATTTTAGAAAGTTGATAATCCATGCTATAACTAAGCAGGTAAGAGGGGATCTTAAGCATAGTGGACAATTAGTCCTACTCTTTTTTCCAACTAGGTTTATTTTCTTTCTGTTTATGTCTACAGTCTGATTGTTTATACTCAGAAAGATTGCAGCCTGCCCCAAGTGCTCCAGATGCTATACTCAGTGTCAGAGCTCTACCTTGGACATTACTAAATGAGGCATGTTCTGGAGGCAAAGTTGCAAGGTCCAAGTGTACAGGGTGTGCCTGCCAAATTCCTTAACAAAGTGATACAGTTCCTCCTTTGGGAAGTTAATATACTGCAGCCCCACAATTTGTCTGAGGCTGACTGAGTCAAGTTACCAAGCGGAGAGCTGCAAGGGACCATAGGCCATATTTTGTGGGAGCAGAGTGTTACCCCCAGACAGGGTTATCCCCAGGCATATGCAGCTGTGTAGGGCACCTTAAAATTTGGGGCACCAACCACGCTGGCCATGGCTCGAAATCTCTCTTCTCTGGCCCCTCCCCATGCTGGGCCAGCAGGCTTCTCCCCACCCCAAAACCTGTCCCCCATTCACTCATTCCCTCGCTTCCTCCTCAGCTGGCAGGCTGAGGACTCCAGCCTCCAGCTCTGCTGCCCCTGCCCCGGGGAGTCCAGAGCGTCTCCCTGGACCCTCCCTGCCTGCTCCTGCAGGGGCCAGGCTGGGGCCAGGACAGGAGAACTGAAACTTCCATGTAGAGGGGAAAGCAAAGCAGGGGGAGGGAGGGAAGGAAGGAGAGTAGGGCTTAAAGTGACAGTGCCTTCAATGTCTCTCACGCTTACCTAACACACACAGTCTCTCTCTCACACAGACTGGCTCTGACACCCACATGCACTCTGCCTCTCATGAGTCACAGTCCCCCAACACAGATTGTGTGTATATGTGTCACACAGTCCTCCACACACACAGGTTCTCTCTCTGTTTCTTTCATACGCATTTGCTCTCTCTCTCTCACACACACACATTTGTATTATTATTGGTGAGCCAGGAGTGGCTAAGGGCTGCAGGAGGGCCAGGGTATCTGGCAAGATGCAGCCCACATGTGACAGCGCGAAGCCTGCCTTGAGCCACTGCCACAGCGTCTGCTGCGTATGAAGCTTGTGTATGTAAGCAATGGGGGAGGATTCTGGGGATCCATAGGTGGTGACTGTGCCCGCTCAACACATTGGAGTCAGCGGCACTGGCTGGAGACTGCCTTCATTGGATCATAGGGGCACCAGTTTAATAATACTGCGTAGAGCCCCATAAATCCTAAGGGTGGCCCTGTCCCCTAAAGTAGATTCAATATCATTTGCAGCTGGATGGGGTGGGCTCACCACTCTAACAATTTGTTTTGGGGGCCTGGAACTGCTAGGGCTGGCCCAGACATGGCATTGTAGCTTTAAAAACAATTAGACCCACTACATAAGCCAGCCACCCTCAGGTGCCCTGCAGCATGATAGTGTTGATTAAGTGAGGCTGTTTGCCAAACACTGGATGAATAACCTCCTCCATATGCCAGCTAAAAGCAAAACTCCAGACAAATGTGATTGTATTTATTCTTTTTTTCTGTGAATATAGCTTCCAGTATGTAAGCTAAGGTTTAAAACCCAGAAAAAAATGATTTCATTATCAAAGAATCATGTGCATTCACTAACTCCTCCTTATCACCAGCCCTGGGCAGGAAGGTTGCATTTTGGTACAGGAAATATTACATGTATAGTGGGAGTCATCATCTCACCTGCCTTGCACAGCCCACATACCTGTTTACTTGGCTGATCTGCAGGCACAGGATGGGAAATTGAGTCAGTTTAATCCAATTGAATTTTCCCTTTTGCCCAAGACTAGGACTCTGGGTTACTCCAAGTGCATTATAGGCTGGGTTTCATGTGGGTGTCTTCCATCCTTCTTATGCCATCATTTCATTTTTTAGGAAGATAGATGTTAGATTTTCACACTGAACTAAATACATTTTATCTCAACGTTCTTCCCTATGTTATCCCCTATAATCTCACACCTGTATCTCAGAATAGATCATTCAACCATTGTTTAACCTTAGTGTCATATACTACACCTTTTTTATTACTAAGAAAAGTCACATCAGGATTTCTGCAAAACTAGATCTGGAAAGCCTGCTGTAAACTCCCTTTTTATTTTCATCTTTGTCCAACAGTCTCACTTGTGATTGCTTTTTCCCTGTGGGTGCTTATAAAGAAAGCCAGTCTAAGAGGTCGTTATAGAAATAATTTTGCCAGAGTTTCCACAGTATCTAACCAATGTACTCTATAAATACATACTTAAATATTTCTTACACTATTGGATAGCCATGCACATGAGCATTTTTGTTAATGTTTTCACCATTCAGATAAAATGTTCTATTAAATTATTATATGAAGAATAATAAGTGGCTGATTAATTAATTGCTTTAGTTAGCTTTTGATGAGTATCTGAGGCCCAGATACAGAGCAAAATAAAGGTTATTGCATGACACAACAGAAAAGGAGAAAAAAAAGAAATCTTAAACTGTGCTAATGAAAGTTTTCCTGTTTATGGCTCTTACCTCTAGCCATCTGGGACATGAATCAATTATTAAAAAATATTTATTGGGCTGTCTGGAATGGGCAGCATGGATCATCTGTCCTGGACCGGGCCCATTTCCAAAGCTGTCAAGATGCAATGTGCACATGCCATTCTACATCCTGATCCAAGCTTGGACACCAATGAACAGCATCTGTCACCGGCTCTCATAGTCAGCATGGTTTTCATGTTATTCAGCCAATAGGTTAACTTTCAGACATTGCGATACCACTACACGCAAGCTCTGTAGCAAATTCTCTTAGTCTGTGACACAGAACAATTCAGCTCCATGCAGCCTGCTGTTCCAGAGCTTGTCACACAGCACACTGATGTTAAAAACCTATCACTTTGCCCAAAGGAATCAAGCAAGTGTCCCCTCCCCATTGTATTTTACCTTGCTCCCAGTGTGTCTGCCTGGCTGTCATTCTTATCCGAGATATAGATGCAATTGAAGTGAAAAGCATAGTCATAGTTATTAAAAAAAAAAATCCTCAACTCTAAGATACAGTTACTGAAGATAATTTAAAGTGGAATATGTTTTAAATTGTTTAATGCGTCCATAACTTTTATTATCTTTTGCACATGCAGTTGGGAGTAAGTGGTCCAACTGCTCAAAGTATTTAATATACCATCTCTTATAGAACATACCTTCTAGGAACAGCTTCAAGCAACACATTCCCATCAGTTTCTTTTAATTTAAATCAGAGTGCTTTTGATTGCAAGTGTAAAATGTAACTTTCTGCAAAAATGAAGTCTTGGGCCATAACAGCCATAGCACACCTGAGAAAGAACCAAGCAGAACTTCTCCCCTTCCCCACCCCTAGCAGGTACTAGGAAACATATAGCGCCCACCTCTTCCCCCAGTCAGGTCTGGGGAAGAAAGGTTCCAGGGAAGAGCAAGGACCCAAGGAACAAACTCTCAAGCCAGTGGAAGCAGACACAGAAACAGCCTCAGCACATTCTGCAGGAGGAACCTCAAACTCTGGTATCATCATACTGCTTTCCACAGTTTTTACTCTGGAAATTCTTTTCCCTATGCTGACTGGCTGTTGATTCCCAGACCTTCCCTCCATCTCTTCACCTCAGCTTCACTCCACCTGCCCAGCATGCTCCCTTCCTTCTAGCAATCCCTCAATTAGCCCCTCTCCTTTTATTTACCTTTCTGTTGAGCTAATCTCCTTCTGACTCTGCCCAAAGATGTGTTGAAAAATTGGCAATCGAGCATGCTGTTTGCAAGCCGTTGCTTTGCTTGAGTATACTACTCCTTTCCCCCAACTTGGTTTCTCATGTCTATTTAGGTTGTAAGTGATTTGGGGCTGGGGTTGCCTATAACTATACCTGTACTGAACACAATGGAGTCCTGATCCTGGCTAGCCAATAGACACTACCATAGTAAAAGTAAATAATTATAACAACATCTTCATCAAGTCTCCACTGGATGTTTTGGGGTTGGATTTATTTTATTTTATTTTTTGTTTTGTTTTGTGGCAGCCTTGAGTCAATTACTTGTGATTTTTTTTCTGTCCACACCACTAGAGTCACCAAAAATATACCCACAGCTTTCTGGTATATGAAGTGTTGTTGTAGCTGAGAGAAAAAGTGAGGGAAGTAATAACTTTTATTGGACCAACTTCTACTGATGAAAGTGAAAAGCTTTCATGCTACACGGAGTTCTTCGGGTCTGGGAAAGGAACTTAGTGTCACAACTAAATACAAGATTGAACAAATAGTTTAGCATAAGTGGTTAGTACATTTTCTAACGGACCATTCAAGGTCATAACTCTGCTAGACACTAAAAGTCACGGTCTTAATAAAGACACTGGATTTATGGCTTATTACAACAATCTGTAACGCACTAACCCCTCTTTTTGTCCTATGACTCCAGGGGTGTTAACAAGCTACTTCACCTTAAATGGTCCCTTAGCATATTTGCTAATTACTTATGCTAAACTATCTGTTCGATTTTGTATTTAACTGTGACACAGTGCTTCCTGTAAATATGCTAGCAACTGAGAGCTTAGAGCCATTAATATTTGTGCATATTGATTTGGATATATATTGCACAATATTCACAGAAAGGAAGATCTCTCATGCATCATAATGAGAATTCACACCAGATTACAAAAACTGTGCTTTTCCAGGCAGGTAGAAGAAATATACATTCTTGTAAGCGGGTTCCGCCAGGGCTCGACCCTCCCTGAGGGGGAGGGGAGCCACACCGGCCTCGCTGTAGTCCCCGGGGCCGCTCTTGGGGCCCGCGGCCCTGCCCTGGGGGAGGTCTGTCCCTGCAGTTACAATCAGAGCAGTGGCAAAGTCAAAAGGGGCCCAGCCCTGGGTTCGGGCGGGGCACCGAACACAGTTACAATCAGCTCTGGCCTTTTGGAGCAGGGCAGAGCACCAAATGCAGTCACAATTAGCTCTGGCCCTTTGGAGCAGGGCAGAGCAGTGGCAAAGTCAAAAGGGGCCCAGCCCTTGGTTCGGGCGGGGCACCGAACACAGTACAATCAGCTCTGGCCTTTGGAGCAGGGCAGAGCAGTGGCAAAGTCAAAAGGGGCCCAGCCCTTGGTTCAGGCGGGGCACCAAACACAGTACAATCAGCTCTGGCCTTTGGAGCACGGCAGAGCAGTGGCCTTAGGCCGGAGAGAGAGGGAGTCTGCCACCCGGTTACGGGTGGCAGGGGGAACGCAGGCCCACCCACTCCTCTGCGTTCCAGCCCGGGGCCCTGGTAGCGGCTGTCATCGTTACCAATGGTCAGTGGGGGTCCTGACCAAAACACACTGACATTGGCAAAGTTAGCTCTGCAGCCTGACAGGAGTCAGGTGCCGCCGGGCTACTTCCTATCTCCCCTTCTATTTCTACCTGGTCCGGGGCCTCCATTCCGGGGACGTCCAGGACCATCGGTTCCTCCCAGTCTGGGCTGGGCGGCAGGTCCGGTGTTTCGAGGAATGCGGGCCAAGCCTGGTCTGGGGGCTCCTCGGGGCCGCAGTAGGGGCGAGGCAGCTCTGGCAGCTCCTGGTCTCGGCCTCTGGCTTGAGCAGTCTCCCAGTTCCGGGTAGCAGCGGACACGTCTGCTCCTACCAGTGGCAAACCTGCAGCTGAAGGCTGGGGCCCGGCTTTTATTCTTCCGGGTCGCCGCCTGGCCCTCTGAGGGGCGGGACTTCCGCTCAGCGGCCCCACCCCCGTGGATGACTGATGGGGCTCGACCCTCTCTGAGGGGGAGGGGAGCCACACCGCCTCGCTACAATTCTTCTTACACATGTGCCACAACAGAACAACTCCAAATTAATATATTACATAAAAGTTCATCAAGAATGAGCTAGCGGATCAAAATACATGAAATGTTGAATAGAGTGAGGAGACAATATCCCCTTCTCCCCAGAAAACTTAGACTTTTTGGAGAATTTTTTTAAACTGATTATTGTTGGTTGAAAATAGAGTATTTTGATTCAAATAGGCTGGTATGGTGCCTTGAGTGAGTAGTAGAGTGGGTGCTTCGTGCCCCTCTTTCTCTATGAGTATAGTTTCATGACTGGACTACATCTCCCATTTAGCTACAACTAATCAGGAAAAAGATCTTGGAGTCATCTTGGATAGTTCTCTGAAGATGTCCATGCAGTCCACAGGATGTTAGGAATCAATAAAAAGGGGACAGAGAATAAGACACAGAATATCTTATTGCCCTTATATAAATCCATGGTAAGCCCACATCTTGAATACTGCGTAAAGATGTGGTATCCTCATCTCAAAAAAGATATACTGGCATTAGAAAAGGTTCAGAGAAGGGGAACTAAAATGATTAGGGGTTTGGAACGGGTCCCATATGAGGAAAGATTAAAGAGGCTAGGACTTTTCAGCTTGGAAAAGAGAAAACTAAGGGTGGGATATGATAGAGGTATATAAAATCATGAGTGATGTGAAGAAAGTGAATAATATAAGAACTAGAGGCCACCAAATGAAATTAATGGACAGCAGGTTTAAAAGGAAGTTCTTCTTCACATAGCACACAGTCAACTTGTGGAACTCCTTGCCTGAGGAGGTTGTGAAGACTAGGACTATAACAGGGTTTAAAAGAGAACTAGATAAATTCACGGAGGTTAAGTCCATTAATGGCTATTAGCCAGGATGGGTAAGGAATGGTGTCCCTAGCCTCTATTTTTCAGAGGGTGGTGATGGACGGCAGAAGAGAGATCACTTGATCATTACCTGTTAGGTTCACTCCCTCTGGGGCACCTGGCACTGGCCACTGTCAGTAGACAGGATACTGGGCTGGATGGACCTTTGGTCTGACCCAGTACGGCCATTCTTATGTTCTTAAGTTCTCCCAGGATGCACCACACTCTACCCTCTTCCTGGACCACTGCGGCACATCATTGGAACTCCTGGGCACTATGGTAGCATTTCTGAATTACAATTTTTGGATTTCAGCTAAAAAATTTGGAGGGTTGATTTGTTTAACAAAAAGTCAGAATTGTATGCAGAGAGAAAACACTTTTTAAAAAATATTGTTTAATCAAAAACCTAATTTTCCACCAAAAATAGTTTAAACCAAAAATTGTCCACCAGCCCCAGTGTTGAACAAATAATTTTAAGTAAGAAATGTATTTGAGACAATGCTTGCAGGCATTGTAGTGAATTCCAGTCCTCTCTGTACTTGAATAAGTTGTTTGATGTAAGTCATCTGGCCAGGAGTTAGCCAAGCAATCGTCACTGCATGGGTGGGAAAGTTGCAAGAGAATTTGTACTGGAAGAGTTTATGGAAATAAAGTTGAAAGGGTGAATTGGGCTGGGGTTGCTGGACAATGTGGTGTTGTTGGCAACCTGGAAGCGCATTTAGAACATTAGCAGCCAAAATCAAGAAAGTGTCCCAACACAAAAAAAAATTTCCAGGAAGCAAAAACTGACATTTGAACTGCAAATATTTGTGCATGTATTATATGCTCTGTTTTTGTGAAAAAGCTTAACAGTCAAGTCTCTAGCATGTATCTAAAGCCTGGGGATTATATTCTCCATTATATGCACAACCTCGCGTTCAGGAGAAGCTGCCTTTTATCAATAAAGATGAGAAGAAGCATTGATGTGAAGCAGTTCTGCCACAGAAAACACTGGTTAAATGATGCAGGAAATTAAAGATGTAAGGTAAGTAATGGACCCTGCAATGGATCTTGACAGGTGATGTTCCTCTAAAGGAAACCACCCTTTGCCAATGCAGACTTAGTTTAGAGAGCTGAGTTTGCTCCTGGTATCCTGTTACCCAGGCACAAGTAGCATGTGTTTTAGAGCCAGTGGGAGAATCCAGTTTCTGGGCCAAAAAGAATCAGTAGAAGCAGTACTGGTTACTTGAAGCATATAGTTGTGAAGTGTTAATTTATATGCTGCAACATGAAACAAGGGGTCTTGTGGGGACCCTTGTTCTTTGGGTTTCGAGCCTCTAGTTAAGGACAGTAGCACTGATTTTTCTCCTACAATTCTTCACAGGTAAATAGAGTTTCTGAAGGAAGTGATGGCAGGAGCCTCAAATGGTGAATAGGGTTGTACAACACAGAGGAGGACAATGGTTTCCTGTGGAAAAAAGGGCTGATTATCATTGGAGAAATGTGAGGCTAAACCAGAGTCTCCTGGACAAAGATTGATATTCAAGTGAGAATGGTGTTTTATATTCTGTTTTTCCTTTTAAAGTCTTGTTTTGAAGGGATGTAAGGCATGGCAGCTGTCTGCGGGCAGAGATCGATCTAGTGGGAAGAGGCTGATTCTAAGGATCTGTTTTTACATCTAGAACGACAATCTATCATATGGAATTTGCTATTGGAATGGATGCTGGAGAAATGGAAAACTTGAAGTGTAGAGTCAGTTAAGGGCACTAATCATGGGGTAGAGGGATTCATGGAAAAATCTGACCTGGGGAGAGAGTCAAGGTAGAAGCTCCTGTTGGCAGAGGGTTTTGGCAGGTGGGGGATTCAGCTGAATTACTCAGTTATCCCAACTCACAAACATGTGCTATTCCATACTATAAGAAATGCATAGCCTTTGCAAAGTTCAAGTAATACAATTAGATAAGATTCAAAGGATGGAACTATGGGTTTTATTACATTACTTAATAAAAGCATATTTTAACACTATATTGTTTAATAACCCACAATAATAAAAATATGAATCAGTGCACAATTTATATAACCCTGAATATAAGCACGTCTGCAGGCAGGAGCCAACTACTCACACATTTACAACTTAAAACACTTCAACCCAACAGAGTTAATTAATCTTTTAATAATAATTAAAACATACATCTGTGTGCAAGGTACAAATTTAGATTTTACTTTTGCAATTCAAGTACGAGTACAATTGGAAAGTTTTTGTTCCTGCTGAGAAAATTCATTGTGATTACCCACTCTCATTATCATTATCTTTTCCAAGAAGCCTTCAACTCAACATTAAGAACAACTGGCATATTTGAAATGAGAACTAGGTTTCATGCCCAAAAGATAACCATGTACATAGATGACATATTGCTGTTTATATCAGCCTTCTGGACTTCCCATGCAGAACTGCTGTAGGTGCTTAATTGATATATTTCCATATCAGAATTCAAAGCTAATGTGCATAAATCAACATCTACAGTCTTTAGGACTAAAGGCAGAGTCACGAAGGCTGGCTTAGACATATGTCCCTTTGAGTTGTCTTTCTTGGGATTTTGATAGTTGGGTTTGAATATTACCCCCCAATGTCTCTGATCTGTATAAAGCTAATTATGTGCTGCTATAAAGCAGATTGCATGAGACATTGACAGTTGGAAAGGCCTAATGACCAGCTGGATGGAAAAAATTCATGTTGTCAAATGGTAACTTTGCCAGGATTTTTATGTTATTTATTTGCTACCAACTTGAATACCCAACTCTATGTTTAAAATCATGATCTAGGAACAAGTCAGAGTTCGAAACTGCAGTAGGATTTTTTCTCTTAAATTCTGATTGTTCTTTAGGGCTTTATTCACTCGCATATCAATAAGTAGCTATAAATAAACCTGCCCAGGAGAAAGAGAAAACACAAGGACAATGAGAATAGTCCAATAAGTAGATTTCAGGAAAAGGGACAAGGTCTTGAAGCATAGGGAAGAGTTTGTAGAACTTCATCTCCTGTTTAAAACTTATTTTTTAAAGAAAAAACTACAGATTTGTAATGCCTAGACCCAGGAAAGCATTTCTGCAAGTACTAAACTTTGAGAACATGAACAGTCTCACTAAAACCTATGGAATCTCTCCAAATGCTTTACGCTAAGTACCTGGTGCAGTGCTTTTGCAGAGTGGGGCCTTATTCAGGTGCAATATCACCCAATCTATGAGACTTCATTAGTACTAAAAAAAAAGAAAAAAAAAGAAAAAAGAGGAGGAGAACCAAACACATCATCAATGTATGTTTGTGGCAAAAATTTTGCCTGCCTGGGGACACCTAGTGAGATGTAGAAAACCTGCAACAGGCAATAAATGGATTTGAGGGTCATGTTCTCCTCAATTCATACATTTTTGCTCTTGTTCTTGTGAGCACAGAAAGTCTCAATCCAGATACCAAAAATTTGTGTGTGAAAATATAAAAGTATCAATGTTGCAAAATAGTTTAAATAGCCTAAAGGAATGCTAAACTTGAACCAAATTTTGAATTGAAAAGTAATATGAACACAAACTTTGGAAGAATTTGCATTTGTTAAAACAGAAGTACCACTGAACGCTATTAGAAATCAAAATGCAGAATGTAAACCAACAGTTTAAATAGTGAAATGGAAATTAGGAGTTGGCATTAGAACAAACACATGTTTCTCTGTAGCATATGTTTACATTGTGGCAGCCCCCTTTAAATTTCTGAGTGTTTTGTGAATCACGTGTACTTTACCTTCACCATTTTTGCTGTGTATTTACATTTTGCATCTCTCTCTGCTTGAGCAATGGCCTCAGACTGTCATTTGTGTAAAGGGACTTTTCACTTCAGGTTCTGAGACACTAACTTCAGATTTTGGGTTGCAAGCAGTGCAGGGGAATGATGGTCTGTTTAAAACCATCTTCTACTGGAATTTAAAGTATTATGGAGACATTTCTTGGAGAATGTGTAAATCAGGGGTGGGCAACCTATGGCACATGTGCCAAAGGCGGCACACGAGCTGATTGTCAGTAGCATTCACACTGCCCAGGTCCTGGCCACCAGTCTGGGGGCTCTGCATTTTAATTTAATTTTAAATGAAGCTTCTTAAACATTTTAGAAACCTTATTTATTTTACATACAACAATAGTTCAGTTATATATTAAAGACTTATAGAAAGAGACCTTCTAAAAACATTAAAATGTATTATTGGCATGCAAAACCTTAAATTAGAGTGAATAAATGAAGACTTGGCACACCACTTCTGAAAGTGACCCCTGGTGTAAATATTTCTTTAGTTAACTTGCATCGTGTCAAATTTGGTCCAACAGTGCTTCATTATAGGTGGATGGAGGAGTCTGAGCAATACCCTCAAAAATTAGAAATCATGCTTTGATTCCCTTTCTTTTTTCATGTTTTTTTTTTAATTTACACAAGGGAGTTAACAGAAAGAAACATTTTTATTTTATATTATACTACCTTTAAGAATTCCATCAGAGAACGCCTGGGAAACTGATTCTGATTGGGAGGTTACTAGTCATGTAGAAATTAAGTTATTATCATTAAAATGCTAAGCAAGGCAAATCTAACCACAGAAACAGGCAAAAACAAGCTTAAGCCCCACCTTCTGCAGTCAGATAGAGAAAACTGGATTTTTTACAGCAGGTTGAAAGAATGGATTGTAACAAATAATGTAGACGTGTGACTTCTGAAGTGACATTTCTTTATCTTTTTGCAAATCCCTTGAATCTAGACTGTTAATGGAAACATTGCCAATTCACATGAAAAGTGATTGTTTAGAGCTTAAGGTTTAACTAAATGTGATTCTCCATTTTGTTCAGTGTGATTCATAATCTTCAGTAAAACAGGTCTATTTAGAGCCTTTCAACAGCAGATGTCAACAAGAGGGAAATCCCAGATTTCCCCTTTCAAACAGGAGCTTGCCATTTTGGCAAATTAAATTTTGGCTTTTTGCAGTGTCTTTCAAAGTGAGAAAACCATATGTTTAACTTATTAGGAAAGAAAAATAAAAGACCTTGGCTAATCTAGAATTCAGACATGGGTTTTAAGATACATGAGAGAATATTTATTTTAATTAAGTTACTGCACCTAAACATTGAGAATCATCTTAAGCCACCAATTCAAGTCAGTTTGCATATTAGTCCTCAGCAGGGTGAGTTTCCACATGCACCTGTAAAGGAATGAACTGACTTTAGTGCCACTCTACAAAGTAGTCTGAGAGGAGGAGTATAAGGGTATGTCTACATCTACAATTTTGCAGCGCTGGTTGTTACAGCTGTATTAGTACAGCTGTATAGGGCCAGCGCTGCAAAGTGGCCACACTTACAGCAACCAGCGCTGCAAGTGGTGTTAGATGTGGCCATACTGCAGCGCTGTTGGGCGGCTTCAAGGGGGGTTCGGGGAACGCGAGAGCAAACCGGGGAAGGAGACCAGCTTCGCCGCGGTTTGCTCTCGCGTTCCCCGAACAAGCAGGTCTCCTTCCCTGCGGTTTGCAGGGGGGTTCGGGGAACGCGAGAGCAAACCGCGGCGAAGCTGGTCTCCTTCCCCGGTTTGCTCTCGCGTTCCCCGAACCTCCGTGCAAGCAGGTCTCCTTCCCTGCGGTTTGCAGGGTGGTTCGGGGAACGCGAGAGCAAACCGCGGCGAAGCTGGTCTCCTTCCCCGGTTTGCTCTCGCATTCCCCAAACAAGCAGGTCTCCTTCCCTGCGGTTTGCAGGGTGGTTCGGGGAACGCGAGAGCAAACCGGGGAAGGAGACCAGCTTCGCTGCGGTTTGCTCTCGCGTTCCCCGAACCACCCTGCAAACCGCAGGGAAGGAGACCTGCTTGCTCGGGGTTCGGGGAACGCGAGAGCAAACCGGGGAAGGAGACCAGCTTGATTACCAGAGGCTTCCTCAGGTATGCTGGGATACCTGCTTATTCCACGGAGGTCAAGAAAAGCGCTGGTAAGTGTCTACACTTGATTACCAGCGCTGGATCACCAGCACTGGATCCTCTACACCCGAGACAAAACGGGAGTACGGCCAGCGCTGCAAACAGGGAGTTGCAGCGCTGGTGATGCCCTGCAGATGTGTACACCTCCTAAGTTGCAGCGCTGTAACCCCCTCACCAGCGCTGCAACTTTGTGATGTAGACAAGCCCTAAGACACATTACTTTCCTGTTGGAAACATCTCTGACCAAGTGTGACGTTATTGATATAAACTGGGACCATATAGAACATGGTTTGCAACCAAGGTCCTGTAGTGGCACCAAATCCTATGTAAAGGGGGTCATATAAGGTGTCTAAGACCAAGTTATAAGTTACTGGTTATGATTATGCTGTCTGTATGTCTGTATCATTTTGTAGTTGAAGTTATAAGTATTGGCTGTATACTGTATGTATTTCAAATTGGTGCTGCAGTTCTGGGAAACACCCCAGACAAGTTGGTGTTAGCTCTGCTTAGCCTGCTTGGTGGCCCATTAAGGACTATCAGCTACACAATTGACCCATTGAGAGGAGGCAGATACGCCTTGTAACTCAGCGGGGTGTGCAGGGACTTGCCCATGTGACTCCAAACTCCATTTTGCTGTAATGTTCCACAGTAAGAACAAAGAAGTGTTCTTACACCTGGAATTGCCTATATAAGGCTAATGCCTCATCTCCATCTTGTCTTCAATCCTGCTTCTTACCTCTGGAGGGACTTTGCTACAAACTGAAGCTCTACACAAAGGACTGATGATCCATCCCAGTGGGGGATGTTCTCCAGAGACTTGATTTGAACCTGCAGTTTACTCCGTCACTGCTACAAGCCTGAACTAAGAACTTTGCCATTACTGTATGTAATTGATTCCATTTAACCAATTCTAGCTCTCATCTCTATCTTTTTCCTTTTATGAATAAACCTTTAGATTTTAAATTCTAAAGGATTGGCAACAGCGT
Organism: Gopherus evgoodei; assembly: GCF_007399415.2. NCBI lineage: Eukaryota > Metazoa > Chordata > Testudines > Testudinidae > Gopherus > Gopherus evgoodei. Next base: position 72,764,185 of record NC_044330.1, on the reverse strand, counting down.
GATTTGTGGGTAAGATCTGATGTGTATATTGACCTGGGTCTGGGGTTTGGTCCTTTGGGATCGAGAGAACCTTTTTCTTTTACTGGGGTGTTGGTTTTCATAACCATTCATCCCCAGGATGAGTGGGACTGGTGGTGATATTGGGAGACTGGAGTGTCTAAGGAAATTGCTTGTGTGACTTGTGGTTAGCCAGTGGGGTAAAACCGAAGTCATTTTTGTCTGGCTGGTTTGGTTTGCCTTGGAGGTGGAAAAACCCCAGCCTTGGGCTGTGACTGCCCTGTTTGAGCAATTGATCCTGAATTGGCACTCTCAGTTGGGTCCCACCAGAACCGCATCGTCACACCAAGAAAGCATACAGATCTCATAACAAACACAGAACATACAGATAATAGAACAATAGCCTGTATTTTTTCCCTTCAGGCACATATTACAGAAAGTGATAATATTTTCTGTGTCTGAAGTACTTCAAAAAAATCACGGCAGATAACAGCAATGAGAGTGAGTCATTAGTTCTCATATTTCTGTGCAACATAAAGGATGATGTCTTTAAAGAGCTTGAAAGAAAGTTGAGACTATACGGTTACTATACATTTAATGAAGTTATCCTAAAATCCAAATGCCCATAGAGCTTATAACATAAAATCTATTTTCTGCTAACTCAAATTCTTTTTCCGTATCCATTGTTAAAATTACTATTTCCTTCTCCTGTCTTCCATCACTGAGCAAAGTAAATTCATTTAGGCAATACAGATAGGTGAGAAAACTGCGGTTTTTAATGAAACTGATCTAATTTATATGTATTGCAGACAGAAAAAATTCTCTATACTTTCACTTGGAGTAGAACTTTCCTGTTAACATCAAAGAAGAATATTAGTCAATTAAAAAGCACATGTACCTTTCATTAGAAGCAGAATATGGTTTTCTTCATTCATTTTGATAAGGAATAGCAAATTGATTCATTATAATTATACTATGACATTGTACATATGGAGGTGGTTTTATGCTTACTTTATCCTGAAAGTGGTAAAATTATACCAGGTAATATTTTTCTTTTTTTGTGAGGGGAAGATGTCTTTCAAATTTGATATTAATTTATTGCTTGGTATTATGCCATGTAGATTTCCATACATTAAAACCATGATACTCACACTGAGGCTTAGGAGCCGCATATGCCCTTTAATGTGTCTCCAGTGGCTCTTTGCAGCCCATGATATAAAACAGTGTTTAATTTAATTATTAACCAAACAGGATACTTTTTACTATGTTATTAACCAATTGTATTTGATAAAATAATAATACATGGTCAGTCATTTTGTTGTGAGAATAATATCTATATCTATATATACATAGATACTCAATATTTCCCATCATGCTGTTTAAATATGAGTATATAGTACTATAGTAAAAGAAACAATGAATTCACACTATTGTGGCTTTTTTGGGTAATGCTGATCACTAATTTGGCTCCTAAACCACCGAGGTCTGAATATCACTGCATTAAAACATAGTTGGCTATTGAGGTCCCAATTCAGCAATATACGTAAGTACATGCCTAGTCTCAAGCATGTGAGTAGTCCCATTGGGTATGGCTACACTTACACTTCAAAGCGCTGCGGCGGCAACGCTTTGAAGTTTCTAGTGTGGTTGCAGCGCCAGCGCTGGGAGAGAGCTCTCCCAGTGCTGCACGTACTCCACATCCTCTACGGGTGTTTACTGTTTACACTGAGGCTTTACAGCGCTGTATCTTGCAGCACTCAGGGGGGTATTTTTTTCACACCCCGAGCTCAAAAGTTGCAGCGCTGTAAAGCGCCAGTGTAGCTATGGCCATTGACTTCAATGGACCTGAGAACAAATAGCTGCTGCTGAGTGCTGACCACTTCTGAAAATTGGACAACTTCACGCGGATGCCTAAATGGGAGCTGAGCTCTTTTAAAGATCTAGCCATTAAGTAATAAAATTGCCTTTGTTATATAGAGAAGAGATGTCAGCCATTTCTAGTAGCAATACACATTTCTGTGTTATTTTCCTCTACTTGTGTCTATACATGACAAACTGAATCAGTCATTAACAAAACAATTATCCCTACAGATACAGCCTTAAATTCCTGCTAATTGCATACAGCCAATGAAACTGCTACTTTGAACTCTTCACTTTAAAAAGCTCTCCCCTCCAACAATTCACTCTTCAGATCCATCCTTGAGCACTGAATCATTTGTTATCCATGGCACTGTAATCAAGCCACCAATACATATATCACCAGGAAGCCTCAGAAAAAGGCAGCTCAGCATTTTGCACAATTTAATGAAAGGAAAGGGTATTTTTTCTCTTTTTTGTTAATAAGGCTGTGGTATACTAGCCCTAATCTGTATTGCTATGTAGTATACACACAAACTGTTTTAGAGATTGATTAATAATCGAAGCAAAGCTGAAGCATTTAATCAATCTCAGCAACAGTTTATTGCTTTGTGTACTACAAAGAAATAGAGATAATCCTTTAATTATTGATTAGTCTGGCTTCAGTCCTGTCATCTGTGTTGCCCTTATTTATTAACATTTTTGTTGAGCAAGTTTTAAACTTGCAGTGGGAGACAAAAATGTATTTACTGGCACTTCAGACATATTGATCTACTATTCATGCCATGACACTTTTGTGGGGGCAAATTATATAATTAATTATCTAATGCCCACTAGGCTTAACAGGACCTCTCTTTCCTCATAGGCTGTATATCTGTGATAATTGCATCTCTCATAAACATTTTCATTAGCCTCCTGCACTATCCAATCAGATCTACTCTTCATAAACAAATCAAACAAATATCCAAGGATCTGAATGTTTTGTGAAGACACGGGGCCAAACTTATGGCTGGAATAAGTGAGCATAACTCCACTGATTTCAATGAAGTCACACCCACTTATGGGCCCAATCCTGCACCCAGTCACTAACAGAAATCGAAGCAGGCCCTCTGACAGCAATTAATTTGGTGAAATATCTATTGTGTAAATTGGAATGATTTTACATTTAGAAGGAGGATACAACGGGAAATCAGGGGATGCAAGTGGTTGCAGCCAAAAATGATGGGGACTAACTGATGATAGGATGTCAAAGACAATAGTGCAAATGCAACCAAGGTCAGCCTGATCTAGAAACCAACCACTGGCTAAATAGAGGAACATCACATGCAGGGACATGACCAGGCTTGGCTTAGTGGGGCTGCACCAAGTGTTAACTTTCAAGGCAAAGTAGGGGTTGGCTGAGCCCCGAGGAGATTGTTTGAATGGCCAAAGAATTGGCAGTGGCAGAGAGCTGACTTCCAGCTACCATAAGAAATACTCCCTCATGGTGGAGGCAGGGAGATAGCAGTGACTCACGCCCCTGATAAAGACCCACAGAAGAGATGACCAAGAGAGTGACTTAGAGAGCGAGAAAATCCATGATTCTGAAAAGAAGCCATGTGCAGGAGAGGGATATCTTCGGCACCCCAGAGGACTCTGCCACAGTCCAAAGAACTTTCCAAAGTGGTAAGGAAACTAAGGCAGGGAAATATGTACAGGTGTGGGTTATTTTGTCTAGATTTGTGTATCTCTGGTGCTATCTAAGTAAAGAGTAAATGGGTTTGGAATCCTGTGCAAAGTCTATCACTGTGTCTGTTGGCTTCACTATCACATGCCACATATAAGAAACTGTAACCCCAGAGTCCCTCGCAGATGGGGTAGGTATGCACAGCCCACTTCTTTTGGCAGCATGTAGAGCACATTCCTGCACAGACCTCTCCCCCAATTTAGCATAGTGTCCCTCTACTTCCCTGCAGCTGGAACCTTTTCGCACCACAGAAAAAGACTCCCTCAAAGAGGAAAGTCTACAGGGCATCTACCCACTGCTGAAGTCTTTCCCTGCTGCTTCCCCTCTGCCAGAGCCTCTCTATGACACATGTAGCTATACACCACAATGTGGACGCAACCTGGTTTTTACTTCAGCATGTTGCTATAAATATATTACATGCCACCACCTATTGTGTGCAGTGCAGACATAACCTCAGCAATCTGGGAGATGATATACTTAAGCTTCTGGTGTGCATAAGGGGTCAGCACTGGTCCTGGGGGTCAAGTGCAACTAGACAACATGGTCCCATTTCTTCCAGGATGGTGATGTCTTCAAGGGATGTCCAAGTAATGAAGTGTCAGGGATGTTTCTTGGAAGGTGAATGCCTTCCTAAGGTCCGTACTTTAAATCAAGACCTAGAACTTAAAGTGTCAATACTGTATCTTCTAAATGTATACCTGATATGTTATCAATATTACAGTCTGGTCAAAGAGATATTTAAATGGCCAATACTTGAAAACCAAACACAAGTCAGGCAGTAGTAAACCTCCGGAGTTGCTTCAATCTCAAGCTTCATCAAAGCAAGGCATATTAATTTTATATGGAATATTTACAAAAAGAACTCACTATTTAACCTTGATTTGGACTTTGGGAGGATAATTACTGTAACCTTCCCTCTGGCAACAAACAGCACAATCTCATCAAGGTACTACTGGCTTGTTCAGGATGTGTAATGAGGAAATGGTGCAATAGCAATTCTCGGATTGTTGCAGAATGGCAAGGACATTTCCATCATGCTATCTTACAAGGAAATGATATTACAATAGTCATTATTAGTAATAATCATGCATTCAGCTTGGAACTGGAACATCCACTACCCCAGATGTGATCCAACTTAGAGGATATTGGACTTCCTGCAAATATTTGAAAAGATCCCAAGACATGTGGTTCTTTATAATTACCTGGGAATAAGACTGCTTCTTATGTATGATACTGTTTTAGATGTTTCATGTTAAATAATAAATTCATCATTTGCCCTCTGAGCACTCTACTCTAAATGTAGACACAGTGGACGATTCTGCATTGACCAAGCACCTCTATAGTGTGTATAGACTGTTAGATTTAAATAGTGCTAAAAAATAGTTTTTATTTTTTAAAAAAGAGCTGTTCTAAACTGCCAGTTTCTCTCTGTAGGGGGTTTGTGCAAACATTTTTTCCTAGTTATATGTTGCTTCCCTCCAGCTTTACTTTGAACTTCAAGTTCAAATGAGTTCCAAAACAAAGCAAAAGACTCCGTCAAAACCATCTAGTTCAACAATTTTCTGTCATAACCATGTGAAAAAAAAACTTCTCCTTTTTCATGGCTTTGATGTGAAATTCTAAATTGGCTTGGGTTTGCTCAAAACTGGGTCCACGTTCACTTGAAAAGATTTTTGAACTTAATGAACTTTTTGACAAACCTGCACTGAATTTCAAGTTTGTTAAGAACAAACCGAACACTTTCATGTGATTTCAGGTTTTGTTGTCAACATTTGTCACAGATCTATCGAAAGACCACAAAGACGTGGAAAATATTGAAGTACATGCTGTTACAGAGGAAAGACCTCCACAGACTTTCTGTATAACTAACTTGTTAGACTACATTAAAAAACAGGGGGAAGTGACTAATGAAAGACAAAAAATTCTCCCATTTTCAGTTGGAAATTCTGATGAAAATTTCCAATCAGTTTTACTGTTTACAAACAAATCAAAGTTCTTTAACTTTTCTGAAATGCTTAAGAGCTCTAGATGCTTTGCTTGGTTAGGACCTGATTCTGGTACATTCCTGCTTGGGCACAAAAAGTAGAAAGATAAATACAGGAAATGTAGTTCCTGTTCCCCGCAGAGATTGGTATAGGGTAGAACCATATACTCATTGGGCATGCTGCACTCAGTTAAAGGATAACAGAGCTACCACATGGGCATATGCTCTCTGGGAGGTATAGAAAGAATTCTGGCTAACATCAGAATTCTGCCATGGTCCTATCTCATGAGCTACACACACTCTAGGGGCATCCAAGGCAACTCTTTACTCTTAGTATTAAATTCAGATTGACATAACAACAACATTTCTTTCTGGGGAAGACTAAACACAAGACATGGTCATGAGGTTTGGTCATCATTGCCAAAGGATTATAATGTTTCAGTAGTTTATAGGGACAAAATTAAACCCCTCCCCTTTGCCGAAGTACTTCTTTCATGTCTGAGCAAACAGAAGGCAGGGATACCACCTGAGCTTCTTGGGGAGTGACCTCAGTACACATTCCCAATCTCAGTGAGTATTGCTCAGATAGTACAATGATGGGGGCTATTTAAGCAACTTAAATAGATGTCTGAACTGGTTTAAGTTTCTGTGTGAACAGAACTTCATAAGAAAGATCTTGAAAAAAAGAAATGTCTATGTGCTTCTAACGACTAAGTGCTCTGTCTTAATTTCATTCCAAGAATTTAGAAGCCATGTACTCAGCCTAAATAACCCCTCCTACAGTTCTTTTACCCCAAAGCAGGAGGTTTGGGCTCTAAAATTTAATATCTCCAATTACATTTTGAAAATTAAGCCCCAGCTTTTCTTACCAACACCAAAGGTGCACACTGAGGCTGCCAGACAGCAAATATTAAATACCTCCTTTTCTGAGGTATGTTCTAAGCCACATAGACAATGAACAGCTTCTGTTTAGCTCCAGCCATAGAATTCTTCTGTAGTGTGAACTCAGCATGTTTTAGAAGATGGTGCAAAACAAAAACCTTGCTATTCCCTCTTCCATAAGTTTTAAGCCTTACACTTATGTCGGTCCAGAGATCTCAGTGTGGACTTCTATCTCCAGAAGTTCCATCATTATTTCAGTGAGAATGGGGAGGTTGCTTAATTTATGCACTATTTTAAATCTATAAGCCACAAATTACTGTAATGAATCCAGCCTACAAAAAGTTTCTCATAAGGTGAAGTAACCAAGAGACACAGATGTAGTCCTCGTCAGTTGAGAACTCACCGAATGATGTGGAGCCGACCAAACATAAGACATCAACATATTAACTATGACTAAAGAGATCCCATTTCCAGAACTTCAGTTAAATTATAACTTGTGGAATAGGTCTTTAGGGAAAATGTTTTCTAATAGCTGACTTACCCAAAGATAGAGAAGGAAGCGATGTTATTTGGTTCTTTCAAAAACCATTAGACCTGCTTGCTACTGTTGGCCTCAGATGATACAAAGGGAGAAAATGAAAGAGCAATTTGGATTAAGGGCAGCGGACAGTGTTCCTTTCACAGGAAAAAATATCATCTTTAAAGTACTGGGTTTCAACAATAAAATCTCAATAGTGAAGCTTTAAGGAAAAAATCAAAGCTAACATATCAAGTTATGGTATTGGTTGGGGGGAGGACTCAAAGTTCAACTCTTTAGAGAAAATCTTACACACAGCAAGCATAACCTTTGGTTCAATACTTATAGCTATCCTGATAGTTGATATCAATAGGGAAGAAAAAAGTTTAAACCTGGAATACATTATATTCTTGCAAAAGTAATATATTGGTTCAAATAATGGATGCATTTCCAAGATCTAATTTCTGAGAGTATAGTAGTCACACTCAATCTTCCACACGTTTTGCCCATATAGAAGACAGTTTATTGAATTTAATTCTTAATAGGATACATTTTTATATCAGTGGTTTCTCCACTCTCACTTTGAGAGATCTTACTTTAGATATGTTTTTAAATAGTCTGTCATATCCCCAGTAAGAGTTAGCAACTAATTGGACAGTTATATGGCCGTTGGTAAGGTAAGCAGAAATCTTTAAAAGCTTTTTACAAGAGCAGACAAAAAATGTCACATGTAGTTAATAGATCATGCAGAGTGAGATTTCATTTTTCATATTTCATTTTTACTTCATCTGTCAGTTTAGTAGATTTCTGAAATGTTGCCAATATCCTAGCAACTAATGCTATAGTTAAGAGTTACAGTATTATATATAGAAATTAGAGTGGATTCTATTTTCTACCTGTCAGCTTCTTCGCATCTTGCTTGCTGTTGCTTTGGTGTTGGGGGGGGCGGGGTGTTAGTGTTTTGTTTGATTGGTTTTGTTTTGGGGTATATAGAAATGTGTATCTGGGGTAGGTTTGTTTTGATCTTATCTTCAGTTCTGTGACTAGGTTTTGGGATACAGATAAGTTTTGCAACGTGCTTTAGAAAAAGTAATGGGACCTGGATAACTGAACTACCTACTAAGGAGTTCAGATTCAATCCAAACCTGACAAAGTCTCATCTTCATCAGCATCGTGATGGGCTCTGTAGGCTCCAGGTCATAGAGAAAGAAAGTTGACTTGGAGAAACATGAATGCCCCAGTGATGGCTGATAAGGCTGGTTCCCAAGTCTCTGAAGGCCCTGAAAATTAATAACAAGACCTTAAATTAGCACTAGTGATGCCCAGGGCAAGAAAAAGGTGCAAATGTGTGACATGCAGAACACAGCAGCTTATTTCCACAGCACAAGGAAAAACGTGTGTGTTATCTTAACCTTTTACTCCAGACAATTCAAATTAAAATAAACCAGCCTGAAGATGAAAGAGAGAAGTGAGCACTGTCTTCTGGCAAGACAAAGATGAAGAATGTATTCTTCACCAAAGTCATGAGGGTTTATAAGATTAGTGGTAAAATATTTTTTTTAGTTTGCTGGTATCACCTGTTGCGCCTTCAAGACCATAACCTGGTCTCCTACCTTGAAGGAACGTTCTCTGGCATGTCTGTCATACCAGGCCTTTTGCTCTTCCTGAGCATCCTTTAGGTTCTCTCTAGCAAGGGCTAAAGAGTGTCGGAGGGTGCTTTGTAGGTTGCTTACAAAGTCCAGAATGTTAGTTCCTGGAGAAGGCGTAAACCCCTCCCATTGTTGCTTCACCAACTGTAATGGCCCCTTAACCTCGTGACCATACACAAGTTCAAACGGTGAAAACCCTAAACTGGGATGTGGTACAGCCCTGTAGGCAAACAGCAACTGCTGCAACACTAGGTCCCAATTATTGGAGTATTCGTTGATGAATTTATGTATCATGACCCCCAAAGTTCCATTAAACCTTTCCACCAGGCCATTGGTTTGATGGTGGTACGGGGTGGCAACCAAGTGATTCACCCCATGAGTTTCCCACAGTTTTTGCATAGTCCCTGCCAGGAAATTAGATCCTGAATCAGTAAGGATGTCGGAGGGCCAACCGACCCTGGCAAAAATGTCTGTTAGGTCCAGACACACAGTGTTAGCCCTGATGTTGCCTAGAGCTACTGCTTCCGGCCATCGGGTAGCAAAGTCCACTAAAGTCAGTACGTACTGCTTTCCTCTGGGTGTCTTTTTTGGGAAAGGACCCAGAATATCCACAGCTACTCGCTGAAATGGGACCTCAATTATGGGGAGTGGCTGGAGAGGGGCCTTGACCTGGTCTTGAGGCTTACCCACTCTTTGGCATACCTCACAAGACCGGACATACTTGGCAACATCCTTGCCCATCCCCTCCCAGTGGAAGGACTTCCCCAACCGGTCCTTGGTTCTGTTCACCCCAGCATGGCCACTGGGATGATCATGGGCTAAGCTTAAGAGCTTCCCCCGGTACTTAGTTGGAACCACCAACTGTTTTTTGCGGCTGCCATTCTTCCCGGTGTCCACCAGAAAGAATCTCCTTGTATAAAAGTCCTTGGTCTATAACAAACAAGGATCGATTAGAAGAGCTGAGCGGCGGTGGGGTGCTCCGTGCCGCCGCCATGCTTTCTGAAGGCTGTCATCTGCTTCCTGCTCAGTCTGGAACTGTTCCCTTGAGGCTGGGGTCACCAGTTCTTCCTCAGACTGTGGACTTGGGCTTGGTCCCCCTGGAAGCGATGTAGATGAGGGGTTTGTTTCCTTTGCTGATGAACCGCTCTCCGCTGGTGCACCTGAGGGTATTTCAGGCTCTGGCTGAGCCTTTTGGGTATGGCTGTCTTTTGCTTCTGCCAGTTCTGGCTCGCTGGCGCCCTCTGGCATTGAGTTTGAAGATGTGGTTGCACTTGCTGGTGCTGGTTGCTGTTCCAGTTCCGGGCCTGGGACTGGAGGTGCTGTGGCTGTTTCAGTGGTAGGCATGGAATCCAGGTCCACTACCTCTGTCTGGGTCTCTGGTAACACAGACGGGGCCTCTGTGGACGGGTCAGGAACAGGAATGGGTCTGGAAGCTTGCCTGGTTTGGCTACGTGTAACCATTCCCACTCTCTTGGCCCGCTTCACCTGGTTGGCTAAGTCTTCCCCCAGTAGCATAGGGATAGGATAATTGTCATAGACTGCAAAAGTCCACATTCCTGACCAGCCTTTGTACTGGACAGGCAGTTCAGCTGTAGGCAAGTCTACAGCTTGTGACATGAAGGGGTAAATTGTAACTTTGGCCTTTGGGTTGATGAATTTGGGGTCTACGAAGGATTGGTTGATAGCTGATACTTGTGCCCCCGTGTCTTTCCACGCAGTAACCTTCTTTCCGCCCACTCTCAAATTTTCCCTTCGCTCCAAGGGTATTTGAGAGGCATCCGGGCCTGGGGATCTTTGGTGTGATGGTGGTGTAATGAATTGCACTCGCATGGTGTTCTTGGGACAGTTGGCCTTGATATGTCCCAGTTCATTACACTTAAAGCATCTTCCATCTGATGGGTCAGTGGGCCGAGGTGAGTTACTGGAGACTGGTGAGGTGGAAGAATAGGGCGTCTGTGGCTTGACTTGGGTTGTATGTGGGGTCTTTGGCTGTCCTCGGTTGTAAGGTTTATGGTCGGTGTGCCCCCTGGGGTATTCGTTCCCCTTGACCGTAGCTTTCTTGCTTTCTGCTACTTCCATCCATCTGGCTCCAATCTTCCCCGCCTCAGCGAGATTTTTGGGTTTTCCATCTTGTATGTACCGTGTGATGTCCTCAGGAACACCATCCAAGAACTGCTCCATTTGTATGAGGAGGTGCAGTTCTTCCAAGGTTTTAACATTGTGTCCTGATATCCAGGCCTCATAATTTTTCCCAACGTAGTAGGCGTGTTTGGGAAATGACACATCTGGTTTCCACTTTGGGATTCTGAAATGCCGACGGGCATGATCTGGGGTTATCCCCATTCTGTATCTGGCCTTGGTTTGAAAAAGTTTATAGTCGTTCATGTTCTCTTTAGGCATTTCAGCTGCCACGTCTGCTAAAGGTCCACTGAGCTGTGGCCTCAATTCTACCATGTACTGGTCTTCAGGGATGCTGTACCCAAGACAGGCTCTTTCAAAATTTTCCAAGAAGGCCTCGGTGTCATCACCTGCCTTGCAGGTGGGAAATTTCTTGTGCTGTGGAACGATAATTGGCGCAGGGTTGTTAGGGTTGGCTGTGTTTTGCTTAGCCTTTTCTAATTCTATGGCCTGTCGGTGGGCTTCCCTCTGGAGTTCCATCTCTTTTTGTTGTTTTTCCATGTCTCGGCGGTGGGCTACCTCTTCTTCTTGTAGTTTTCTGTGGTGGGCTGCATTTTTGGCTTCTTCTTGTTTTTGTAGCCTTTCCATCTCTTGTTTGTGAGTTGCCTCATCTCTGGCCATCTGTGTTCTGAGCAGTTCCATCTGTTTTTCCATTGCCTCGAGCTGTACTGCCTCTGGTTTTCGTGACATCGTGTTTTCTTGTGTTGGGGTGCCCTCCGGTGTTTATTGTCTGAACTGCAGGCTCTCTGTTGCCTCCTGAAGTCTGCCTAGCAACAGTGATTATTTCCCTTTCTTTCTCTAGCGTAAACTAGAAAAAACACTTTATTTGCATGTATATAGTGCTGGTACTTGCCTCCTAATGGGAGGGCTATTGTGTGACAAAAGACCCTTAACAGTCTGGTAATGGCTTCTTGCTTAACATGCAAGCCACAAACTGCCAGAGAGAGCAGAAAAAAAATTCTCTTTTAAACCCAAACTGTTTCTCTCTGCTAAAAAGCCCTTAGCAGAGAAGAGAAAAAAATAATATTCCTACTGGCTTCTGGATTTTGTCTATCCCGTAACCGCTGCCACTCATATCATAACTCTAGTCCCAGATTTGGACCTTAGCGTCCAAAATATGGGGGTTAGCATGAAAACCTCCAAGCTTAGTTACCAGCTTGGACCTGGTACTTGCTGCCACCACCCAAAAAATTAGAGTGTTTTGGGGCACTCTGGTCCCCCCTGGATTTTGTCTATCCTGTAACCGCTGCCACTCATATCATAACTCTAGTCCCAGATTTGGCCTTAGCGTCCAAAATATGGGGGTTAGCATGAAAACCTCCAAGCTTAGTTACCAGTTCGGACCTGGTACTTGCTGCCACCACCCAAAAAATTAGAGTGTTTTGGGGCACTCTGGTCCCCCTGAAAAACCTTCCTTGGGGACCCCAAGACCCAAATCCCTTGAGTCTCACAACAAAGGGAAATAATCCTTTTTCCCTTCCCCCCTCCAGGTGCTCCTGGAGAGATACACAGACACAAGCTCTGTGAATCCAAACAGAGTGACTCCCCCTCTCCGTTCCCAGTCCTGGAAACAAAAGCACTTTCCTCTTCACCCAGAGGGAATGCAAAATCAGGCTAGCAAATCCAACACACACAGATCTCCCCCTGATTTCTTCCTCCCACCAATTCCCTGGTGAGTACAGATTCAATTTCCCTGAAATTTCCCAGTAAAGAAAACTTTAACAGGTTTTAAAAAGAAAGCTTTATATAAAAAAGAAAGAAAAATACATACAAATGGTCTCTCTGTATTAAGGTGACAAATACAGGGTTAATTGCTTAAAGGAAATATGAATAAACAGCCTTATTCAAAAAGAATACAAATCAAAGCACTCCAGCACTTATATTCATGCAAATACCAAAGAAAAGAAACCATATAACTTACTATCGGATCTCTTTGTCCTTACACTTAGAAACAGAAGATTAGAAAGCAGAACCTACTTCTCCAAAGCTCAGAGAAAGCAGGCAGACAGACAAAGACCTCAGACACAAAATTCCCTCCACCCAAAGTTGAAAAAATCCGGTTTCCTGATTGGTCCTCTGGTCAGGTGCTTCAGGTGAAAGAGACATTAACCCTTAGCTATCTGTTTATGATAGCTGGCAATTCTCAAAAATTTTTTAAAATGTTTGTTTTGGGGCAACTCAAAACTGACTTTTCTTTCAATTTTTGGTGTATTGAAAGATCAAAAAAATTATTTTGAGTCAAATGAAAATGTTTTGTTTGACCCAAAACTAAATGTTTTGTTCAAATTCTGAATAGTTTGAACTTTTTTGGGGGGGGTCAGGAGAGATAGTGTGTAATAAAATTGAGAGAAATTTCAAAATGCAAAGTCATTCTCCAGTGAAAAAATGTTATGAAAATGTCAAAATGAAATGTGTCAATATTTTTCAGAATACTTTTTTTTTCTAAGAAAAACTATTTTGTAGATTGTATGTGCATTTGCAATATGTTTTGGTGGTGCCACAGCCACATTTTTTGCTGAAAAGAGTTTTAGCTAAGAAAGAAATTTACTGAGTTCAAATGGTAAGACTGGTGAAAAAAAAGTCAAAACTGGTTTTTGATGGAAAATTGCACTTTCAAATGAACAGGATGACCTTTTGATTTGAAAATGCCATCACAGTTCCTCATAGGATTTGTAGCTCCGTTTCCTCATTTCCCCATTCTCTTCTATGGGATTGGCTCCCTGGCTGGAATACATCTCCCATGGTGGATTTTAGCAGAAAATCCCATGATGCACTGCCATCTCTCTCCAAGAAGAGAGACTTATGCATCATGTAAAATGTACTCCAGCTAGAGAGGCTGGTCTACAGAGGACAACAGGAGCATGAGGCACTCAAACTATAACTCCCATAAAGCGCAGTAGGAGCATTTCCAAATCAAAAGTTTTGGATTTGGACTAAACATTTTTAGCAGAATTTTTTAGGTTTTGAATTTCAGCTGGGACAAAAATCAAAATTTGCATAGAAAAAAGACCATTTTTGATCAGTTTTTGCGACCAATCCATTAGGATCCTGAGATAGTCGAAATGATAGGACAATCTCCAGTTTGGATTGGCTTGCCATTTACATTTTGAAAGTAATATTATTGGATAATTGAAATTTCCATTTTTAGTTGCCTTAAAATGCCAAGCCTCTCTCCACAAAAGGTATTAACATTTTCCCTATTTATTTTAATCCTCTTACACACTGCAGTGCCAAATGATTCATGCTTTCTTGAACACCTAGCAGTAGACACCCTTGAAGATTTAATTGAAGTTACAAACATTATAAATCTTTATTTGAAAAGCTTCTGATAAATAAAGTGGACAGGGACAGGGGTATTCAATACTTATACCCATAGAAGTACGGCCTTGGGTACAGTGAATCAAAGCAACCACTCCAGGCCCCGCGCTTTGCAGAGGGCCAGTGTGATTGGCCGGTGCAGTCGGTCCCAGAAGTGATAGATTCATCACTTCCACCCTGGGCCCAGCACCCCGATAGGGATGGCCCTGCTTACCCAGTATCTGAGCTATATCTGCTTGAGTGATGGACTGCACCAGCTGCATTCTTTAACCACAGAAGCCTCTTTTTTGGAAGTGTTGACACCCTCATCCCTTAGAAATGCATGGAATGGTTCCCTCCTCTCTGTGCTATTGTTTCAGATGCTCTACAGAGTCTAGCAGGCAAGTCTGTGTCATTCATGTTCAGTTCAGATTTCCAAGCTCCTTTTTTTGTAACTCAAAGATAGAAATTTACTTTCTCTTTTAAAAAGTATGCAAATATTCTTGGGGAAATCATGATTCAAGGAGGCAGGGGCATAACCATTGATATTTAGTGCCTCAATCTCAATATACACTTGCTACCAGCATCTCCATATAACTACGCACTTTTGGAGAATTAATAAAATTGTGGCTTAGCTTGCCTCATGAAAATGAGACTCTATTCCTTCTCAAAAAGGCCCCTCCATCACTCACAACTATTGCTGCATAACCAGTAGTTTAGCTCTAACAGAGGTAACTTGTCCCTCTGGCCTCGTGGAGGAAACAACAAAACAGACCTACAACCAGAGTCTGCCTTGGTCTCCCCCATCATTCAATATAAGTGAGTGATGGGGAGTTTCTCCTATCAACTCCAGAAGAGCCTCCTGGAGTCCCTGCACCTTAATCCCACACCAGAACTGTCACCCCAAGCTTTTTTCCTTCTCTTGCTTCAGCCCTCAACAAGATCTGAGTTTCTCCTGCCTCTTCACAGACCTTTTCTATAACCATGAGCTAAAGGCCTCCCCAGCTCCCCTTCACTTTTCCATAATGTCTCTATGTGTTCCCCCTACCCCACTTTGCCACTCCAGACGCGCCGTGTTTTTTTCCCCCTGGTTTGCTGCTCTGGCGGCCCTGCCCCCGCCCCTTTTTTCTTTTTGCTTGAGGCGGCATAAAAGCCAGAGCCGGCACTGTAAATGTGTTACCTACCATGGAGATACAATAGTGGTATATTTGCATTTTTATAATGCTTTTGATCCAAGGATCTCAAAATAGACAAGGTGCAATTTTCATTGCAACTATAACTATGCATTTGTTATCAATATCTCTATAGTTAAGGATTCTCTTTTGCTTATGCAAGTTCCTGCATATTATTAGACCTAATTTCTTAGCTTTTCAACATAAATGTCATGTTGCAAAAGATTGCTAAACAATTCTCAGTTGCCACCTACCTATTATATTAGAACCTCTTGTCAATGATCTTTTTCATATATATTTGCATTCTAATTGTATCATCTACCAGACCTTAGCAAAGACAGCTGATTTCTACTTCTCTATCACTTTTCCCCCAGAAAAATTTGTATTAATCATGTTTCAACAATTTTTATTCATGTGAAGAAACTGACTTAATTTAATGCCAAAAATCAAACCGTTCTTGAGCAAGCAATCAGATACAGCGCAATCAATTGCTTCTCAGGTGCCCAGGGACAAGATTGTAAGCGATGTATCCTTATTTTTCAACCCTCCAAAATGAAATGTAAGGATCTTATATTATCTGCTGCTCTTCTGCTAGGTATTTGTATCAAAGATGCTATAACTTCTGACTGTTATCTAAAATGTTAGTGAGACTGTTGGACTCAGGAGTAACTAATGATATTTGTTTATAATTACATATTGTAAAAGATTCCTGTTGAGTTTAGGAAATAGTGTAATTGCATTATTCACTGTTGAGAGATGTTCCCATTTCTGTGAGATTTCCCTACGCACCTGCAACAGTTTAGGAGCTAAAAGATTGTTGGATTCTTATTAAAAAGCTCCCCTGAGAAGCCAACATCCATGTCATTTATATTCAAGCCTGTAGAACTGCCATTTGCAAATAATTAATGCTACCCTGGTATTCCCAATATGAATACTGCAGTAACATTAACATTAGTTAAACAGCTCTAGCCCCAGTCCTACAAAGACTTATGCATGTACTTAACTTTATGCACATGTGTAGCTCCAGTTTTGACGAGAATTCTCTTGTGCATAAACCGAAGCACATTCTCTCATCTTAGTAGGATCAATGCCTAAGGGTATAGCTAAACTGCAGTCAGAGGTGTGACTGCAGTACATGTAGACATATCCAAGCTAGTTTTGAATTAGCTAGATGAAATAACAATAGCACTGAAGTCAAGGCAGCATGAGCTATAGATACCTGTCCAGGACACTGCGTATTTACTCGAGGATCTAGCTCATGCTTGCGATAGCTTCATTGCTATTGTTATTCCAGCTAGCTAGATCAAAGCTAGCTAGATTATATCCACATGTGCTGCACTCACACGTCTGATTTCAGTATAGATGTACGCTAACGTTGTGGAGCTAAAAGTAACCACTCCTTCCAGGAGTATTAAATTTCTTCTTGTTTACATCTTGAGGTAAGAGTTTTTTAATCTATACTTCAGCATTTTGGAACAGTAATTAATTTAAACAAACAAGGGAATAGGTTTCAGTCCAATTTAAAACTGGGAATATTCTGCACTGATCTAGTTAGAGATTATTGAATTAATTAAGGGAGAATGGCATGTCTGGCTGTCAGTAACTTTAATTGGCTAGCCAGTAATCTAGCTACCTAATTTCCAGACTGATAGCATCCTATCTTAAATTGAAAACTGTAGAGAGTACTTTCTTCTCAGGTACTTTTTCTTGAAGTTTTATTTAGTTCATTTCTCTATTAAGATACTTTATTGAACGACCATTAGGAAGAATCGATAATCATGTTCTAGGGCAGAATACTTTTTTTTTAATTTCACAGAAGGTTTTTTCATGATCTCACTTTCCTCCCCTTTCTTCTTTTTTAATATGAAACATCTAATAAAATAGCCTTCCCAAACATCTAATCTCTGTGTTGATACTGAACCTTCAGTAAAAGTCAAAAGAAGATTCTAAAACCTGATTTATATATATAATTGTAACTTTGTAATTCGTTTAATCTCCACAGCCAACTTGTTTATTGTTTTTAGGTGTTTCTTCTGTAATGCTTTTACCTTATGAATAAACGTGCTTGCTTAGAACGAACAGTGTGGCAACTTATAACTTCCAGGCTGTACACTGTTCACAGAGAGAAAGCTGGGCAAGCTGGTTTGCTGGAATTATCAAATGGTAAGACAGAGAACTGTGCAGCCATAAAACCCCTGGTCATAAGAGGGTGAGATAAGGATCCCTACCCAAACACAAGTGACAGATGGAGACCTGATACCTGACAGGTCACTCCTGGAGTGGACCATAGGGCTGCAGTTACCCTGAAACAATGTCAAGGAAATAATTTATATTAGTACTATGCATTCATATAGTACTTTTATATCTCTTTGAGCTATACAGATGAAAAAGTGAATAAAACATCATAATTCTCAGGTTACATAGAAGCAAACTGAGTTTAAATGGCTTGCCCACAGTCAGAGAACATCACTGTAGAAGCTGAGAACTCGTCTTGACTCCCACTCCAGTACCCTAACTATTAGACAATGCTGCCTCTCATTGCTACATTTGTGCTCTTGCTGTCTTAACACTCCATCTCCTCATGCATTTATTTAGTTGTATTTATTCTTGTTATACAGAACTCTGCACAACTATTTGAATGCAACCAAACACTCTTTATTGTTTGGGCAAAACAATTCTTTGCCTTCTGCAGAGCTTTGAATGGGCCATGATGCTTCTAGAAAAGAGCAATTTCCTCTGTCAGTTTTGGAGTGTGAAATTTTAAGTAGCTACCTGAGAATCCATCAGTTAAGCCTGTCAGCTGAATTAACTTTGAATTTGTCTGTGCTTACATACAGCACAGCAGATCACTAACACATGCATTGAAGTGCTAAAACAGTAGAAAAAAATTTCTTACTATTTCCAAGGAGACAAAGAAAATACACTTTCCCAAAACAATATACTTCAACTGAGTTAGTTACTGTACCCTGAAAGTCCCATAAAATAAGAAGAGCTGATAAAATAGTGTATACATTTGAGCACAATTTTGACTCTAGTTTTATTCTATTTGTTTCCATTCCTTTTGTTTGCATGTAATTTCATTCATATACAGAGGCTAGTCTTTTCAAGAGCAAGTGGATACAAAGTAAATTGATTGTACTGCAATTGAAACCATGGGTGGTAAGTTTGTAGAAATTTTGGTGGTGCCCAGAACCTGCCCCCCCAACTCTGGCCCCCCCCCCAACTCTGCCTCCACCTGCCTAAGGCTCTGGGAGTGGTTGTGGGGGAGGTCTGGGGTGCAGGTCCTGGGCTGGGGATTAGGGTGCAGGAGGGGTGCAGGTGCAGGCTTTGGGATGGAGTTTGGGTGCTGGGTGCAGGTTCCGGGCTGGGGCAGCGGGTGGGTGTGCAGGAGGGGGTGAGGGGTGCAGACTTTGTGACAGAGTTTGGGTGCAGGCTCTGGGCTGGGGGTGGGGGTGTAGGAAGGGGTGGAGTGCAGGCTCTGGGAGAGAGTTTGGATGTGGGAAGGGGTGTGTGGGAAGGGGGAGGTAGTGCACGCTCTGGGAGGGAGTTTGGGGATAGGAGAGAGTGCAGGGGTGAGGGCTGTGGGGCTGAGGATGAGGGGTTCATGCTGCGGGAGTGCTCAGGGCTGGGGCAGAGGATTAGGGTGCAGGGAGATGAGGGCTCTGGCTGGGGATGAGGGGTTTGAGGCATTGGAGAGGCTCAGGGCTAGGGCAGAAGGGCAGGGTAAGGGCAGTCTGCCTTGCCATTAGTGAATGGTGGGGGCTAGGACCCAGGGGCAGCAGACAGCAGTTCTGCCGGGAGCCACTCTACTCCGGCAGCAGAAGCAGGCAAGGGAGAGGCGCCGTGCTGCTTTCTGTCAGGCAGGGACTCGACGGGACGGGGTGGAGAAGACCCGCGGGGGCCGGGGCCAGATCCAGGCAAGGCCGGGGGAGAGACCCAGCTCCAAATATTGCTGGAGCAAGGTCCCCAACCCTGAATATTCCTGGTGCTCGAGCACCGCAAACATATATAACCTGCCGCCTATGATTGAGACCTTAGCTCCATCCAAAATAACCAAATATTTTCTTATTGTACTGAGCAAGATACTATATGCAACCCTTCTGCACCAAATTGATTCCATGTGTGAAATATAGAACTGTAAAGGGCTATGAGGTGCAGATGGATGCCCTGATCATCAGAGCCCTGGGGACCTGGGACCCCTGCAATGAGCGTATGCTGCGGATCTGCGGGATCAGTCGACACTACGCATGGCTCTTGCAGCACCCCATGGTCTCAGACACCATCCGATGGTCCAGGGACATCTACATTGAACATATCACCAGCCACCGACAGTACCAGGAGGCATGAGCCAGAGTGACATCGTTCTTCGACTACAAGAAAGGGACAGAGAGACTTTCTCCATTGGATCATATGATCTGAAACCATATACTCCCTGAACATTAAATCTCACCAAATGAGGGTCAATCCATCCTCCACATCATACCCACTCATTATTCTCCATACCAGAACATAGCCACTTTATGAACTTCATACCCTCATATCTCAATGTCTGTACTTTGACCCATCAACCTTTTATCTCCAATTGGGGATATTGCAGATTATGTATTCCTTATGCCACTCAATCTTAAACCAAACTTTGCACCCTCGATAATCTATATGTTATGCCCTGATAACCAAAAACTTCTGTGCTAAAAAAAAAAGTGAATGGTACAGAGTTTAACATAATCTTAATAAAATTTTTAAATCTCTCTATCAATGTTAAGAGTTAGGCTTTAGCCACACAGAGTCTGAACTGTTATAGCAACAGTGCACACCCAAGACAGATATTTGTGTTGTCTGTAACATAAATAATCCAGGTAAAGAAATAAATAAAAACCTGATGAATCCAGCCTGAGAGGACATACAAAGAAACATACTGCCTTCACAGCATTAGCCTTTCTTTTGTCTCACCTCCAAAAATCCTCTCTATTGATGTGCCAAGTATTCATCTCAGAGAAAAGGACAACATTAAAAGGACAGCTGCTCTCTTCAGTATTGTCTCTACTGAGATTTCTCATACAGCTTTAAACTTAGATGGGTTCTGCCTTTACTACATTAAATCTCCCAAATAAAGGGATCTTGGAACATCAGAGCCAATGAGGTATAGTTCAAAACTAAGCCATGCTGCCATAAAAGTACAGGGGGTAGGTGCTATAAAAGTACACCTCTTCCACCTCAATACCTTGGATTCCAGTCTATTTTCAAGGATAGGTGATACAGTCACTGGATTCCAACTTGAATCTCTTTGAAACTGGTAACTCATGAAATATCATGTCTTCCTAACATGGGAATGGGCCCCTAAAGGCCAATATGGCCCACATTAGCAAAATAATCAGCACACAGCTCAATGTAGTGTGCATACAATGGCTTATAAATTTCCTTAAAATGTGTGACTACTCTGGAAAATGGACAACTAAAAAAGCATTCTGCAAATCTTTGTTAAGAAACTGTTTAAAATGAGTTTGCCAGTGTCATATTACTTCAGGCACAAACACAGGCATTTCTGTTTATACTATGTTCTTCAGAGACATGGCATTCTGCAAGAGTCTCTCCTAGGTACAGAGAGAACTGGACTAAACTGTTTCTAACTTCACTCACAGTATCTGAGTTCTCAGCAAATGAGTTTTGTCAAGTATAAAACTGCTGTGTTAAATGAGTTATCAGCAAGATTATTACGGCATCAATTATTATTATAATGCCCGAATTATAGCAGAAATATGGGGCTCCAGTTACCATTGTGGCAAGTTGGACTCAACTATCAACTCTGCACTTATCATCACTGGTGCAACCTGGACAATTCCAGCCTCCAACTTGCCAGTTTTAGCGGGCATTGCTCCTCCAACAATTAGGGTGTGAAAGCAAGGCAATGGCCATATAACTACATGCAACCAACTACTAAGATCACTTATGTCACAATTTCTACTCAAAGCCCTTTTCTGAAATAGCTCAGACAGCACATCAGAAATGGCTTTTCTACAGAACAGCAGTGACAGGTGGCATGGGACTACATTTTGGATCAATGGGATTTCGTGGCAGATAGACAGCTCAGATCTCTATCCCCTAGTGTGTCTGGATCAGCTAGTGCACACCTCTCAGAAAAACTATATGAACTGAAAAATCCTTCTACTTTAATGCAGAATACACTATCATCACAGGCAATTTAACTTGTGTCTTTACTGTTGGGGCTTCTGGAGCTCCCTGTCCTGCCCCTATGAAGTTCATGAACAAAGAGCATGCCATCTGGTCATGGACTCCCTTCTTTATCACCTTGATCATGGATGGATGTGCTTGACATCTCCAGATGATGATCCCAGGATAGACTGGCTACACAATTTACCGGACACCAAATTCATTGTTTGTGCTGTCAGAAGCCACATTCTTTTCCCCCTAAGTTTTCATGACTGACATCACCAGTCCTTCCCTGACAATATTCAAGAAGTCACCCAGAAGCCAAAAACCTTAACCTTCTATCTCCTACCCAGACGTTGATACAAGGAATATACAAACCTATTTAGTATACTCAGGAGGCATGCTTTGAGCTACCAGTACAAATATGTTTTATTCTCAGTACATCTGAAGCACTGTTTATATTCAAAGTTTGCCCAGCTTTGCTTTAAATCAGTTTAAAAAACCAGTTAGGTAAAGCAGTACAAAACAGTGTCAACATCATTAATCCAATGTATACATGATTTATGTTAATTTAGTGTAAATAGATTGCTTTCCAGATCAACATAAACCAGATTTGAATAAAAAAAAGATGATGTTGACATCATCCTGTACTAGTTCAGCTAATTTTCTTGAATATTACAGATACAGTTAGGTAAATCAGGGCAACCTGGAATACACAAAAGGCCATAGTATTAACCCAGTCAGAGCCTGTTTAGTGTGGCTACAATGTACTCAGTGCTGCATTCACCCTGCTAGGAGGTCAGGATGCTCTGCATCTGGCAGCTTCGGGACCCTAGATATCAAGACTTTGTAATGAGATTTCTCCTCCAGCTGAGAAATGAATGTGAATCTGTTCATTGCCCATCAAAGAGTTTCTGAATCAGCTAGAGCAAATCTTGGCACCTTCTCCGCCCAAGGGCTGACTTCACAACAGCGCCAATGCTCACAGATCCAGGAGTAAAGATGGAGCTTAGAATTTAATAAACAGATAAACCTCAAGGTCATTCTCAACACATTTTTCTCTCCAATAAATTTGGTGCCTATCACTATGGGGGGGGAAACAACATTAGCATTAAATCAAAGAAACTATAAGTCTTTCACACTGTTTTTTGGGAATGTTTTTGTTCTGGCAACTGATACAATATTTTGCTATATCACAGTTCCAGGAAGTTCCATGGGTAACAATCTCCTCCAAAACTGTCAGCTGTAGAAAGGAATTTAGAAGCACTGGGCCAACAGTTCCAACACAATAAGACAGACTTGCCAGCAATTTAGAAACATTTCATAGACCAAAATGACAAGATCAGCCAGTAAATCATCCATGGGCCAACTATGTTCCCTGGCACACCAGGAAAAATCCCAGTATATTATCACCAATATTACACAGGGACCACTAATGATATCACCAATTGTCTTCATAAGGTTCACATCATCAGCATTCAAGATGTTCAGCCGGTCTGTTTTTTTCCTATTTCACCCTTAAAGACAGGATTAGAGAAACTTGCAATGCAGATTATATATTCATCACAGCTAGTACTCTCTGCAGCCTAATACGATAACATCAGAACCACAGTGTCACTTGTCACTCTTAGTGCATGAGACAAAATGATGCCATCTGTGAGAGAAAATAATGTGGGGAAATGAGTCATAGCAGACTCTGGTAAAATGGCACATTCAGTATAGAGCTGGAGAGAAAATGACTGAGGCAGGGCAATCAGACAGCCAGCGTACTAGTAATTCATTTCTTAATTTATGTAAAGGCAAAGTTCTTTGTAGTCTATAGGAGTTAGTCACTTGACAAACCTGCTGTGCACATCTGCAATTCTATTATAATTTTATTATGCCTGCTAAGCGCACCTGCACTTTTATGAGAGATTTGGCCTGAGGGCATTGTAGTTACAGGGCCAGGAATGCATTAGGAAAATTAGAAGAAATATCATCAAGCAAGTTCAGGCTGCTTTTGAACAATTAGCAGATCATTAATGAAGACTTACCTTTCTTTGAAACCTCATTCTTAAAACACAATTTTAAAGCTAGTTAATCAAAACAAGGCTTTGCAGCTTGGACAGTCAATGCTCTTTCAAAGCCTGCTCTAGCATTCATATGTGATGCTTTTAACATACTCATTTCATTGGGAACATCTAGTGAATTATTCATATTTATTATGACAGCACTACCAGCAAAAAAAAAATCACATTTCCAAATTCTCTTCACTTCACACTTCTGTTTCTGTAATATTTCTATCTTATATTTGGTATCTAAGTTAAGTATACTTATAAATGCAGGGACAGATTAGCCTTTGGAGAAGATTTAAGCAAGTTCATTTTTTTATGCAGAAAGTAAAAAATGATGTGAGAAATATATTGTATAAACACATGCTTAAGTGTATGTATTCCCCTTCAGATAATCTGAAGACACTACCATGTTACCAAATGGGCTTCTGTTTGGCAAAGAGCCAATCCATCAACTTTTTTAAACAATAGAAAGTTGAAACTTTGTCCTTTACCATCAATTACTATAGATTGCTGAAGCCAGTTATTCACCTCTTTCCCATGTCAATGCACATCATTCCAAGAATACTGGATCCATATAAATCCTAACTGAAGTTAAAATGTTTTAATTGTTAAGCATTTATTGTAGTTAAAGAAAATAAAACAAGGCCCATCACTCAGTTTCACCATGTGTAAGGATGACAAAAAGGGATTAACAAGAATTATGTTTACACTGAAATAGTTTGCCAAAACAACATCAGTAATCAAAGTCAGTATAAGAGGTCATATCTGTTATATGTGGACCACTGAGTACCAGGTGAAATCATTTCCTCTGCTAAAACATTGCAGCATCTGAACAGCTTCTAGAGAGCCAAGAAAAAATGTGTCTATACACACACACTCATCTCAACCATCTATTTAAGTGGTCAACAGCATCCAGCAACAGGATATTGTGCAGTAAATGTTCACTGTTGTTTCAAAATTTAAAATTTGTCTTCTATTATCAGCTCTGGTAAACCACCTTTCACTGTCCTTAAAAATATTCCCCATTTCTTTCCTCCTTTAGCTGCATTATTGCTGTATTTTATTATTTTATTAGAAGGCACCGAAAAAATTGAACAAGAAGTGCTTGCAGCTGCCAGTCACTGACTAGGCCAAGTGTCTCTATAGGGTTCATTTTAACAGGTCAATAAGAGTTATGAATCCATTTTTGTAGGCCGACACTACATAGGGATGGCAAACTACTCTACAACACAGATTTCGACAATTTCCTAGAGTCAACTTGTACACTCTTTAATCAATATTTCTTCCAAACTATGGAGAGTTTAATTCTGCACCCATTTCTACTAGCTTTTTCATTCTTATTTCTCTTTATAAATTTTCAAACGATCGCTTTTGCAAAAAATGTCGACTCCTGAATCTGCATCTCTGCTTGAGAACATTAAGTTTTTGTTAACGTTGGACCACTTACAGGGTAGTATAACCAAGAAGGGTTTACACATCTTTAACTGGGTTTCAAAGCCAGAGGTATGAGGGTAATGGGCTGCAGGGACTTCCATGGCTCCAAAGCTGCAAGACCAGCTCTAAGTAGTCACAAAGACAAGAGTATTGGAAAACTGTGCAAATTTGTCACTTAAATCAGCACTAACTGATATACAAAATCTTGCTTGTATATGTGATAGATGTTGGTGCCATGGAAAACAGTTCCCTTGGCTTTGCTTTAAGAACCACTCTCCTAGCAGATGCATTGAAAAACCCCAGACAGGCCAACATTCTGCAAAAATGGCTTCCATGGTGTTGGAAAATTAATCAGTAAAAAACTAATTTTAGCCTGATATTAATAGCATTTTTGTTATTTGCCCTCTCTCTTTTACACTTTTTTGATGGCCTCATCCACCCTGCCTTGAAATACTAGTTCCTTAAATTTGAAAGATTTAAAACAATACTGTGGCAATTTGCTTTTATTTGATATATTTAAATAGAGTTCTGTATCATATATACATTTTTGTGCAACATACACAATGGTGACAGAGACCATGATATAGTTCTATTTGTAGTTAAGCAATTCTACTGCAAAGTGCCATATAATTTTACATTAATTCACCTAACATGAGTGTGAGTTGTACTGCTGCATGTGAAAATTCACTGTATATAGAACATTATACATGAAAAAATAAATATGTGCAAAAATAAAGATGGGCTAAGATTCAGGGTTGCTGGTAGTAGATACCCTACTAGTATGAATAGATCTTCACCCTTTCATAGTAGATCTAAATTTTATCTGAGTAATCATAGCATCCAGAAGTAGTTAACTTGAAAAGAGAGAAGAGAGAAAGCTAAACTTTAACACTAGTATGAAATCTTTCATCTTTTTTTTTGCTGTCAATAAGGAAGTTATAGTGTCTACCAATAAGTGCCATATGTAAATTAAGAAATATCATTAACCTTGTGACCAAGGTCTTGAGTTTCATTAGCTCTAAAGTTTAATCTTTCCAGTGCTAAGCAAAAATAAAGTTGAATGGCACAACTGTGTACTAAGACACAAAACTGGCAACATCCACTCCAAAATCCCATTTCTACTGTTAGGACTACTAATCTTTTGTGAAGTCCTGTTATTCCAGGATGTCATCCAGCTGTTTCTCATTCTGCATAGTTGGGTCCATTTTTGGCAGTTGACATGGGACAAAGATATGAACATCTTTGAACGTGTTTGTCAAAAGTGCTTATTCCAATCCCCGAGCATCTTCCCAGTCTCTTGGCATTCACACAACTTTGCCACTGACCTGTAGTCCTCTGCTTTGGTTGTGCTATGCTGCAGTCCGGGCAAAAAAATCTGTTCTTCCAACACCAATGTTGATTGCAGCTGTTCAGTAATTTTGCCAATTTCAGCTCAGAGTCCTCCTACAGATATAGCTAAAGCAGCCAACACTGCAGCTGTGGTCTTCAGTTTATCCTATGGCAGTTTAAAACATTACTTCATTTGATGGAGTGTTGATGAAATCCAGTAGAAATGGAGAACAGTCTGCCAGGTACTTGTCAGAATTCCTCTAGATGTCTCAAGAAAGTCCAGTCAACTGACATCCTCAGCAATAAGCCTGCCTGTGCCTTCGTAAAAGCCAAGCACTGATCATTCTGAACAGCACAATAAACTCTAGCAATTTAGAGAAAAAAGTAGTATGAGAAAGTGTTGCATTTCCCAAGGCCTCCAAAACCAGATTCAGGGTATGGCTACATTTGGAATTTCAAAGCGCTGCCCCGGCAGCGCTTTGAAGTGTGAGTGTAGTCAGAGCGGCAGCACTGGGAGAGAGCTCTCCCAGCGCTGCATGTAAACCACATCCCTTACGGGTGTAGCATGCAGCGCTGGGAGCGCTGCCCTGATTACACTGACGCTTTACAGCGCTGTATCTTGCAGCGCTCAGGGGGGTGTTTTTTCACACCCCAGTTGCAGCGCTGTAAAGTGTGAGTGTTGCCAAGGCCTAAGACTGGCCAGGTAGGTTATATGAAAATCTCAGAGGATGAATTGCTTTCTATGTGACACTACTAATGACATCAACATCTTATCATAATTTACACTGTAAAGCGTTGTTGCCTTAAGGTTATTGTTGAAAGTAAGCTCATTCCAAGTCTATCACAATTAAAACAAAGTTACTTCCGACACTCATTAAACATTTGGGCAAAACTCCAGTTCACTGTGTCTGCTGACAATAGACAAAACATTCCTACCTTTGACTAGTTTTGTTTTCCTTTTTTCTCCAGCATAGGCTTACCAGCTCAGTTTTCCACACAGATGGCTGCTGCTGCTAAGTGGATAAATTATGCCCTGCACAAAGCATGAAGCTTGGGATCATTGCCACGGGAAAGAATTGAATCCCTAGGAAACAAAATTACATATAAATTAATATTCTGTACCAAAAAATTAAAAAATGAAATTTCTAGAACCCAATATGTTCCACCAAACAAAGCCAATGATGTTCTTTCCTCGCAGCAGAAGCTTTACAGTCCCCATGATTCTGAATTTTATTTGTTCATCAATGGTATGTTTCCAAATGTAATCTATTATTTGGCAACATAGCTGGAAAAACATTTGTTTCCTTTCTTCCGGATTTGTTCACACCAGTGGTTTAGGAGATCCAACAGGTGATGTCTGTCTTGTCATGAGAAAGGGCATGAGAAGTCTGCATGGAATCAGGGCAGTTTTTGTTACTAACCAAAGTGGTTGCAGAAGAATGCCACCCCTCCCCTCACATCAACAGGAAAGGGACCGAGGGGATGTAACACAGTACCCAAAAGGACTGTGGGAATCAGAACTCATGCTTGCAAGATGGGATCTGGCACCTCCCCCTCCTTAGGTTCCTCTGATTTCCTAATGGCTAGGACTCAGGGGACCAGGTTGTCTGACTGACTCTCACACACCCCTGCATGCCCCCTGCCTATTTAATCTCTCCTGCAGGGCATATTCGTAGCCAAGCCAAGCTGCCTTACCCTAAGCTACACAGTTGGAAGTTCAAGGGAAGTGGCCAGCAGCATAGCTTCTGGATTCACACCAAGAGTAGCTTGCAGATATGCCCAGATCCAAAGCAGCTGACAAGCTCCCACATGAGGCGTTGGAGCAATTAGCAGACTCACTGACTCTTCTCATGGCCACAGTGTTAGAGCACCTCTTTGACATGGGTAGTTCCTTCTTGGGAGGAAGGGCACTGTTGGTGCAGGTATAGGGTAGAGACAAAATCTCCCAGCAGGCCACTGAACCACAGAGGCCAGCAACAAAATGGGGTTTAGGTGACATCTTCAACACCAGATGCCAACCCAGGGATGACGTATTGGGTACCATACCCCTTTCTACTGAGGAACACTGTGATGGTGTGTTCACCCCACACCACCCCGGAAGAGGTTAAAATGGTGCATATGGAGCCAATTATATAGGTCACTCTTGGTGGAGAGTCTGGCTTGACTGAAAATGACTAATGACTGATAAAGCCCAGCTGGGGAAGCATGCAGGGCTTGTATAAAGCTAGGAAGCTGAGCAACAGAAAGAGACTGCGGTGTAGAAGCTGTCAGTAACTCTCTGGGCTGAGAGAGAAAAGGAGGAAACCTACGGAGTGAGAGAAGCCCTTGCATCCTGCCCCTGAGGGAAGCATTTACTTAGAAGGGTGGAAAAGAAAGCCTATGGGAGGCACAATGGGAAGCAGCCCTGTCAAGTATAATTCCCAATTCTGGACCTTAGCGTCCAAAATATGGGTACTAGCATGAATTCCCCTAAACTTAATTACCAGCTTAGGTCTGATAGGCTGCCACCAATCAGGACTTAGAGTAGAGCACCTGATAGACTCTGGTCTCCCCCAAAAACCTTCCCTGGGGGTCCCAAGACCCAAATTCCTTGAGTCTCACAACAAAGGGAAATAAACCATTCCCTTCCCCCTCCCTTCTTCCTCCCAGCTCCTTCCCACCCTGTGAACACTAGGCGATACCGTGAATCAATTCCTTGAAACACAACACCGAGAGGAGTGTTACCTTCCCCCTCCCTTCTTCCCCCTCTCCCAGAGGCCATACAGATTCAAGCTGCGTGAATCTAACACAAAGAAAAAAGTTATCCTTCCCTTCTCTCCACCAATTTCCTGGTGAGTACAGACACAATTCCCTTGAACCTTAACTAGGAGAAAAAATCATACAGGTCTTAAAAAGCAAAACTTTTAATAAAAAAAGAAAGAAAAAGTAAAAGATTTATCTCTGCACTTTAGATGGTAAAAAGTTACAGGGTCTTTTAGCTTACAAACAATAGAAAGAAACTTTCTCCAGCAGAAACACAATTTATGCTACTTCAAGCAAGTACACATATGCAAATAAAAAAAAACAAATTAAAAGACTATAACCGCCTTTTTTCTTACTCACAATTCTGAATAGATAAAAGACTGTAGCAGGGAGATTGGCAGAAACCTGGTTGCACCTCTAGCCCCATCCAGGACCCAGAGAGAACAAAGCCAAACCCCAAATGCACAAACAAAGGCTTCCCTCCACGAGATTTGAAAGTATCTTGTCTCCTGATTGGTCCTCTGGTCAGGTGTTTGCAGGTCACTGTTTGTTAACCCTTTAAAGGTGAAAGAGACATTAACCCTTAGCTATCTGTTTATGACAAGCCCAAGGAAAGAGCCCCAAGGTTAAATATTATGCTGCCTAGATCTGCAGACCTTCGCTACTGATTATAAGGTCCCTGGACTGGAACCCAGAGTAGCCCCAATTCCCCTACCAGTCACTGGAAAGAATTGTGAGAGATGCCAACCAGACAGCTTGTCTGGGGGATTTTGTTACTTTGGGAGGGGAAGGGGAGCTATATAGTGAACTAGCCAGAGGACTGAGTCACTAAGAGAGAGACCACACCCTGAGACAGGCCATTGGATGAGTGAACAATGGAAAGGGAGCCAGACCAAATAAGAGCTGATTCCCCAGACACAGCCATGAGGAGGTGCCCTAGCAGTGAACGAACCCTGTGATAAAGTGTTACTGTCAGAGAACTAACATGGGAACTGACCAACCACTTGGGGCCTACTTGTCAAAGGCTATTAGGGAAAAGATTTGGAAAGGAGAATACATGGGCATGTTCACCCTTCTATTTTGAGAAAATCAAGGGAGGATCCAGTTGGAGAAAAAACAAAAAACAAACAAACAAAAGGCAAAAAAAGACAAAAGAGAAACCCAGCATACTCACAGGAGGTAGGACAGTCCATAATTAGACCACAACCATTTGTACATTGACAAGTGTAAAATGCAGAAGGAACCTAGACAACCTCACTTCCCTTCTCATAGACTCATAAGGACACACCCTGCTTATGGGGGCAGGGTATGGTTGAGATACAATTCGGCATTTACACTTTGGGCATCAGACAAGGCCAGCTCCAGGCTACAGTGCGCCAAGTGGGTGCTTAGGGCGGCACACCACGGGGGGCGCTCTGCCGGTTGCCAGGAGGGCAGCAGGCGGCTCCGGTGGGCCTCCTGAAGGCGTGCCTGCGGAGGGTCCGCTGGTCCCTCGGCTCTGGTGGAGCATCCGCAGGCGTGCCTGAGGGAGGTCCACTGGAGCCGCGGGACCACCAGACCCCCTGCAGGGACGCCTGTGGGAGGTCCACCGAAGCCGCGGGACCGGCAAGCAGCAGAGTGACCCCGCGGCGTGCCGCCATGCTTGGGGAGGCGAAATTGCTAGAGAAATTGCAATTTGGCACAGAATACTAAGATCTGTGGCTGGAATACATTGACCCATGCTGTCCAACCAGACAGCAGCAGGAGTACCAAAACTGAAGACAAGAGCAGATTAAAAAAAAATGCTCAGGCCAACATTGTGCCCATGTTCACTACAGAGGAAAAACATTGTGCCCATGCTCACTAGAGAGGAAAAAGGCACAACTTGATGGAAATAGGGGCAGTTACCACATGGCCAGTGCTTCAGCAGGAGCAGAGGGAGGAAGCAGCAGGGCCAGAACAAGATCCAACCCCAATTAAATTGGAACTGTACAAATTTTATTAGAGTTTTTTGGAAGCTTTATCCTAAGTGTTCGGTTGCAGGACGGAGGCAGTTCTATTCAAAGCAATATTCATCATGGGCTTTTCTGGTCTTTCAGATTTACTGAGCTGATCCTGCAGGTAGCAAGGAATAGCTACAGGCATGAATTAGAATTAGCAGATGTGCAATTAATGCAATGAGTGGTGTCATCATAGATTCCAAGACCAGGAGGGACCATTGTGATTATCCAGTCTGATTGCCCATATAACACTTTCCCAAAATAGTTCCTCCAGCAAATCTTTTTAAAAAAATCTAATCTTCATTTGAAAATTACCACTGATGGAAATCCATCTTGATCCTTGGCTAACTATTCTCACTATTAAAATTTACACTTTATTTCTAGAATGAATTTGTCTAGCTTCAACTTCCAGCCATTGGATCATGTTATACCTTTCTCTGCTAGACTGAAGAGGCTACGAACCTGAAGAAGCAAGGACAGACAGCACTGGACACTCTGGTTACTAACCAACCATTGCAATAAGAAATAAAAACATTAAAGCCATTTAAATGTAATTATTTTAAGAGTTTGAGGGCAAAAGAAAGTGAAAACACCGAACATTGCAAAACAAAGACACGGCACAGAGCACAGAACTGAGATAAAAATATTTTCAGGGCATCAAGCAGTGAAAGATGAAATAGAATTATTATCAAAGAAATTTAAGCCATAATAGTGTCACAGCAGTGCTCCTGTAACTTTATAGTGCAGTTATGCTCTGCAAGGCATCTATGCAAAAATGGCTTTTTTAGAAAGGATATTCTACCATGTGTATTCTGAGTCAGAGCTACTGCCTTCAGAACTAAACTAAGTTTATGCAGCATTTTACTCCTGTTGGCACTGCAGATCCACATTGATAAGAGACAGATTCTGCTTCTTCTTAAGCATCAACAGAAGGCTTTTCTAAGTTCAACACCATTACACTATGCAAACCTGATTTGCCTAAGGCCTGATTTTACCCACAGAACCTTACTGGTATTGCATGTCAAGCCACGGCCCTAACTGATTCATCACCCTTTTGAATTTGCAGGGTGGGAGGTTGGAAAAATCCATCAATAAATTGTACATATTTGATATAGTCATTTAGTCATTGTAACACAACCATGGAAACCCATAAGCCATTTTTAAAGTCACTTGCTGAGTACAAATATATGGTAAGCAGTATCAAATTTAATCTTTATTGGAGCTATCCTGATCCATAGAAGCTACCTGATCCTGAACTAGCTCTTGGCAGAATACTTTTTTTATAATGCTGGTTAAAATTTGATACTGTTCCTTACAGTCCACTTGTACTCTGCAAAGTGACTAAACATGGCATTGTATGTTTCCAAGTTTTTGTCATATGCATTTTCATGACTTAAGTCAGCATAGCTCCATGAAACCAGCTGAGAATCTCACTGTTGACAAACCCAAACATTCAGGAATCAGACCCCCCAAAATCATGAGATCTGAAAACTTCTGAGGTTCTTATTTGCCTTCTGGCTTTTAAGCCTTTAACATACCCATTTTAAGTTTTTCTTCACACCACAAGAGGCTATACACCTTTAAAAATTAAAACAGAGATTCTCACATATTCCAGGAGCTAAGTGTTTATGGAAATACCAACCACGACAAGATATGATTTAAGAGTTGGTCACATGTGGATTTTCTCCTAGATGTTCATGTCCTGTCTCATTTTCCTCTCCATCATTGCTGACGTGTGCCACAGATTTCCTCTTCATGTTAAGCCTGTTCCTGTTCCATATTTACTTTACAGTATCAATCAGATGCTTAAGAGATGGGTGACAAACATTGGAGTGTAACTCCACTGGGTGAGCCAAGCAACAGGAACAGACTTTTTAGTATCAAGACAGCTCCTCTAACCAGCAGTACACAGATTCAGGGTGCTCTGCAATGAAAAGTTACAAATATATTACAATTAAACAATGTTTAAGTATAACACTTCTTTATGTCAAGTTTGCCACTGTGGGAGGGGGGTCACTCCTATAGTCACTTTGATTATTAGTTTTAGTGTTTGTAATTTAGAGGAAACAATTGCCTGTACACAAACTTGGCACTCGAGTCCTTCAAGAAGAGAACATATACAAATTTTAAACGCAAATCAGTTCAGCTATATGGTACAAAATAATCATCTTACTACTGTCTCTACCATGTATTGTATTTCATGAGTTAACATTTTAATTTTTATAATATTCATTCACACATTACAAAGTATCAAAAGAAAAATTAGCATTTGCAGCATTCTTTCCAAGGCAATCTTTGTATCAAGAACATTGCTTCAAATAGCACTATGCAAATACACAGGCACAAAATCCATCTAAATTTTTTCCTGCATCTGCTTCTGAAAAAAATTGATTATATTTGCATGTTTTCAAACAAGTGCTTTAGTAACGCTCTTTTCTCAAATAGAGAATGCATAGCCCAGCCTTTGGGGAAAAAAACTTCCACGAGCCAACCAAAGTTAATGAAATTGAGTAACAAAAGAGATTCCAGTTGTTATGCTAAAAAAAGCATACAGAATCTTTTTTAAGGGAGACAAGGCAATATACTGCGTTTATTGAAAGTACAATTTAAGCATTAAAATCAGCACATGCTTACATGCACTCTCTCTCTGTCATAAACAGATAGCTAAGGGTTAATGTCTCTTTCACCTGGAAAGGAGTAACCTGAAACACCTGACCAGAGGACCAATCGGGAAACAAGACTTTTTTAAAACCTGGGTGGAGGGAAGTTTGTGTGTGAGTTCTTTGTTCTTTGTCTTGTGTCTGTGCCCTCTCGGCTATGAGAGTGATTTTTCTATCTCCAGCTTTCTAATCTTCTGTTTCCAAGTTGTAAGTGCAAGAATAGTAAGACAATAAGGTATCATAACCTTATTCCCAGATCTGGACCTTAGCGTCCAAAATATGGGGGTTAGCATGAAAACCTCCAAGCTTAGCTACCAGCTTGGACCTGGTACTTGCTGCCACCACCCAAAAAATTAGAGTGTTTTGGGGCACTCTGGTCCCCCTGAAAAACCTTCCCTGGGGACCCCAAGACCCAAATCCCTTGAGTCTCACAACAAAGGGAAATAATCCTTTTTTCCTTCCTCCCTCCAGGTGCTCCTGGAGAGATACACAGACACAAGCTCTGTGAATCCAAACAGAGTGACTCCCCCTCTCTGTTCCCAGTCCTGGAACAAAAATACTTTCCTCTTCACCCAGAGGGAATGCAAAATCAGGCTAGCCACTTCAACACACACAGATCTCCCCTGATTTCTTCCTCCCACCAATTCCCTGGTGAGTACAGACTCAATTTCCCTGAAGTAAAGAAAAACTCCAACAGGTCTTAAAAGAAAGCTTTATATAAAAAAGAAAGAAAAAATACAAATGGTCTCTCTGTATTAAGATGACGAACACAGGGTCAATTGCTTAAAAGAATATTGAATAAACAGCCTTATTCAAAAAGAATACAAATCAAAGCACTCCAGCACTTATATTCATGCAAATACCAAAGAAAAGAAACCATATAACTTACTATCTGATCTCTTTGTCCTTACACTTAGAAACAGAAGATTAGAAAACAGAACTACTTCTCCAAAGCTCAGAGAAAGCAGGCAGGCAGAAAACAAAGACCCCAGATACAAAATTCCCTCCACCCAAAGTTGAAAAAATCCGGTTTCCTGATTGGTCCTCTGGTCAGGTGCTCCAGGTGAAAGAGACATTAACCCTTAGCTATCTGTTTATGACACGCCCCCCAAATTGCAGACAGTGGGGAAGCTCACTGGCGGTGATTTCCTTCTAGAACTTGAAAATAAACAGATTAATACAACACATGCACCTTTACATATACTACTAAGTATATAACTAACAGACTTTTACATTTTAAGAACACTTTTTAACTACTGAATTCTGGGAAACTCTAACGGGAGAGTGCATCAGCAACTTTGTTAGAAGCTCCGGTGATGTGTTGAATTTCAAAATCAAAATCTTGGAGAGCTAAACTCCAACGAAGAAGTTTCTTGTTGTTCCCCTTGGCAGTATGAAGCCACTTTAGTGCAGCATGGTCAGTTTGTAGTTGGAACCGCCGTCCCCAAACATATGGGCGTAGCTTTTCCAGGGCGTACACAATGGCATAGCATTCCTTTTCACTGACTGACCAGTGACTTTCCCTCTCAGACAGTTTCTTGCTGAGGAACACGACAGGATGGAAGTTGTGATCTGTTGCTTCCTGCATGAGCACTGCTCCTATACCACGCTCAGATGCATCCGTGGTTACTAGGAATGGCTTGTCAAAGTCCGGGGCCCTGAGCACAAGGTCAGACATGAGCGTTGCCTTAAGTTGGGTAAAGGCCTTTTGACACTCATCAGTCCACTTAACTGCATTTGGCTGGGTCTTTTTGGTCAGGTCGGTTAGTGGGGCAGCGAGTTGGCTGTAGTGTGGTACAAATCGCCTGTAGTAGCCGGCCAAGCCTAAGAAGGATTGGACCTGTTTCTTTGACCTTGGGACAGGCCACTTTTGGATAGCATCCACCTTGGCCTGTAGGGGGTTTATGGTTCCTCGACCCACCTGGTGCCCCAGGTAAGTCACTCTGTTTTGGCCTATTTGACACTTTTTGGCCTTAACAGTTAGTCCTGCCTGCCTGATGCACTCAAAGACCTTTTCCAGGTGTAGTAGGTGTTCGGGCCAGGAGTCTGAAAAAATGGCCACATCATCGAGGTAGGCAACTGCAAATTCTCCCAGTCCAGCTAGTAGACCATCTACCAGCCTCTGGAAGGTGGCGGGTGCATTTCGAAGGCCGAAAGGAAGGACATTGAATTCATACACCCCCGCATGGGTGACGAATGCTGACCTCTCCTTGGCAGGTTCATCTAGCGGTACTTGCCAGTACCCCTTGGTTAAGTCTATTGTAGAGATGAACTGGGCACGTCCCAACTTCTCCAATAGCTCATCGGTGCATGGCATTGGATAGTTGTCCGGACGAGTTACTGCATTTAGCTTACGGTAGTCCACGCAAAAGCGTATTTTCCCATCTGGTTTGGGTACCAGAACCACTGGAAATGCCCATGCACTGGCAGATGAGCGGATTATACCCATCTGTAGCATGTTCTGGATCTCCCGTTCTATAGCAGCTTGGGCATGAGGAGACACCCGGTAAGGTGGGGTTCTGATTGGGTGAGCATTACCTGTATCAATGGAGTGGTATGCCCATTCAGTCCGTCCTGGGGTGGCTGAGAACAATGGGGCGAAGCTAGTGCACAGCTCCTTAATTTGTTGCCGCTGCAGACGTTCCAGGGTGGTTGAGAGGTTCACCTTTTCCACGCCACCGTCTTTTTTCCCGTCGTAGTAGACACCGTCAGGCCACTCAGCATCATCTCCCTGGACTGTAAACTGACAAACCTGTAAATCTCTGGAATAGAAAGGCTTGAGAGAATTAACATGGTACACTTTAGGCTTTAGTGAGGAATTGGGAAATGCTATGAGGTAGTTTACAGTTCCCAGGCGCTCTTGGACCGTGAATGGCCCTTCCCATGATGCTTCCATCTTATGGGCCTGTTGCGCCTTCAAGACCATAACCTAGTCTCCTACCCTGAAAGGACGTTCTCTGGCATGTCTGTCATACCAGGCCTTTTGCTCTTCTTGAGCATCCTTTAGGTTCTCTCCAGCAAGGGCTAAAGAGTGTTGGAGGGTGCTTTGTAGGTTGCTTACAAAGTCCAGAATGTTAGTTCCTGGAGAAGGCGTAAACCCCTCCCATTGCTGCTTCACCAACTGTAATGGCCCCTTAACCTCGTGACCATACACAAGTTCAAATGGTGAAAACCCTAAACTGGGATGTGGTACAGCCCTGTAGGCAAACAGCAACTGCTGCAACACTAGGTCCCAGTTATTGGAGAATTCGTTGATGAATTTTCGTATCATGGCCCCCAAAGTTCCATTGAACCTTTCCACCAGGCCATTGGTTTGATGGTGGTACGGGGTGGCAACCAAGTGATTCACCCCATGAGTTTCCCACAGTTTTTCCATGGTCCCTGCCAGGAAATTAGACCCTGAATCTGTAAGGATGTCGGAGGGCCAACCTACCCTGGCAAAGATGTCTGTTAGGGCCAGGCATACAGTGTTAGCCCTGGTGTTGCCTAGAGCTACTGCTTCTGGCCATCGGGTAGCAAAGTCGACTAAAGTCAGTACGTACTGCTTTCCTCTGGGCGTCTTTTTTGGGAAAGGGCCCAGAATATCCACAGCTACTCGCTGAAATGGGACCTCAATTATGGGGAGTGGCTGGAGAGGGGCCTTGACCTGGTCTTGAGGCTTTCCCACTCTTTGGCATACCTCACAAGACCGGACATACTTGGCAACATCCTTGCCCATCCCCTCCCAGTGGAAGGACTTCCCCAACCGGTCCTTGGTTCTGTTCACCCCAGCATGGCCACTGGGATGATCATGGGCTAAGCTTAAGAGCTTCCCCCGGTACTTAGTTGGAACCACCAACTGTTTTTGCGGCTGCCATTCTTCC
Source organism: Gopherus evgoodei (assembly GCF_007399415.2). Classification (NCBI taxonomy): domain Eukaryota; kingdom Metazoa; phylum Chordata; order Testudines; family Testudinidae; genus Gopherus; species Gopherus evgoodei. The sequence continues at coordinate 72,726,697 of NC_044330.1, read as the reverse complement.
CGGTGTCCACCAGAAAGAATTTCCTGGTATAAAAGTCCTTGGTCTATAACAAACCGGGATCGATTAGAAGAGCTGAGAGGCGGTGGGGTGCTCCGTGCCGCCGCCCAAGCTTTCTGAAGGCTGTCATCCACTTCCTGCTCAGCCTGGAACTGTTCCCTTGAGGCTGGGGTCACCAGTTCTTCCTCAGACTGTGGACTTGGGCTTGGTCCCTCTGGAAGCGATGTAGGTGATGGGGTTGTTTCCGTTGCTGGTGAACCGCTCTCCGCTGGTGCACCTGAGGTTATTTCAGGCTCTGGCTGAGCCTTTTGGGTATGGCTGTCTGTTGCTTCTGCCAGTTTTGGCTCGCTGTCGTCCTCTGGCTTTGAGTTTGAAGATGTGGTTGCACTTGCTGGTGCTGGTTGCTGTTCCAGTTCCGGGCCTGGGACTGGAGATGCTGTGGCTGTTTCAGTGGTAGGCATGGAATCCGGGTCCACTACCTTTGTCTGGGTCTCTGGTAACACAGACGGGGCCTCTGTGGACGGCTCAGGAACAGGAATGGGTCTGGAAGCTTGCCTGGTTTGGCTACGGGTAACCATTCCCACTCTCTTGGCCCGCCTCACCTGGTTGGCCAAGTCTTCCCCCAGTAGCATGGGGATAGGATAATTGTCATAGACTGCAAAAGTCCACATTCCTGACCAGCCTTTGTACTGGACAGGCAGTTCAGCTGTAGGCAAGTCTACAGCTTGTGACATGAAGGGGTAAATTGTAACTTTGGCCTTTGGGTTGATGAATTTGGGGTCAACGAAGGATTGGTGGATAGCTGACACTTGTGCCCCCGTGTCTCTCTATGCAGTAACCTTCTTTCCGCCCACTCTCAAATTTTCCCTTCGCTCCAAGGGTATTTGAGAGGCATCCGGGCCTGGGGATCTTTGGTGTGATGGTGGTGTAATGAATTGCACTCGCATGGTGTTCTTGGGACAGTTGGCCTTGATATGTCCCAGTTCATTACACTTAAAGCATCTTCCATCTGATGGGTCACTGGGCCGAGGTGCGTTACTGGAGACTGGTGAGGTGGAAGGGTAGGGTGTCTGTGGCTTTACTTGGGTGGTATGTGGGGTCTTTGACTGTCCTCGGTTGTAGGGTTTATGGTCTGTGTGCCCCCTGGGGTAATCGTTCCCCTTGACAGTAGCTTTCTTGCTTTCTGCCAGTTCCATCCATTTGGCTCCAGTCTCCCCCGCCTCAGCGATATCTTTGGGTTTTCCATCTTGTATGTACCGTGTGGTGTCTTCAGGAACACCATCCAAGAACTGCTCCATTTGTATGAGGAGGTTCAGTTCTTCCAAGGTTTGAATGTTGTTTCCTGTTATCCAGGCCTCATAGTTTTTTGCAATGTAGTAGGCGTGTTTGGGAAATGACACCTTTGGTTTCCACTTTTGGGTTCTGAAGCGCCGATGGGCATGATCTGGGGTTATCCCCATCCTGTATCTGGCCTTGGTTTGAAAAAGTTTATAGTCATTCATTTGCTGCTTAGGCATTTCAGCTGCCACCTCTGCTAAAGGTCCACTGAGTTGTGGCCTTAATTCTACCATGTACTGGTCTTCGGGGATGCTGTACCCAAGACAGGCTCTTTCAAAATTTTCCAAGAAGGCCTCGTTGTCATCACCTGCCTTGTAGGTGGGAAATTTCCTGTGCTGTGGAGCAATAATTGGCGCCTTGTTGTTAGGGTTGGCTGGCACATGCAGCCCAGCTTTTGCCAAGTCCAGTTCATGTTTTCTCTGTTTTTCCTTCTCTTCATTCTCTTTTTGTTGTTTTTCCATTTCTTTTTGTTGTTTTTCCATTTCTCAGCGGTGGGCCAACTCTTCTTCTGCTTGTTTCCTTCGGTAGGCCACCTCTTCTTCTTCTAGTTTTCTTTTGTGTGCTGCCTCTTTGGCCGCCTGTTCTCTTTGGAAGGCTGCCAGTTTGATGCCTTCTTCCTTTTCTTTCAGCTCCATCTCTTTTTGTTTTATTTCTAGTTCCTGTTTGTGTTTTTCCATCTCTCGCCTGTGTTCAGCTTCTTTGAAGTGCTCTTCAGCCTCCATTTTTGTCTTGGTAGACATGGTTCCTGTTTTCTTGTGTTGGGGTGCCCTCCGGTGTTTCTCTTCTGAACTGCAGGCTCTGTTGCCTCCTGAAGCCTGCCTAGCAACAGTGCCTTTAGCTAATCTTCAATGTTAAGTAAACCTGAAAAACCACTTTATTTGCATTTATATAGTGCTGGTATGACTCTCAATGGGAGTGCTATTGTGTGACAAGACTCGTGATAGCACCTTAACGACTTCTTGCTTAACATGCAAGCCACAAACTGCCAGAGAGAGCAGAGAAAAAAAATTCTCTCTGGTTCCCTTTTAAAACCAAACTGTTTCTCTCTGCTAAAAAGCCCTTAGCAGAGAAAAGAAAAATATAATATTCCTACTGGCTTCTGGATTCTGTCTATATCCCACCACTGCTACACCATATCATAACCTTATTCCCAGATCTGGACCTTAGCGTCCAAAATATGGGGGTTAGCATGAAAACCTCCAAGCTTAGCTACCAGCTTGGACCTGGTACTTGCTGCCACCACCCAAAAAATTAGAGTGTTTTGGGGCACTCTGGTCCCCCTGAAAAACCTTCCCTGGGGACCCCAAGACCCAAATCCCTTGAATCTCACAACAAAGGGAAATAATCCTTTTTCCCTTCCCCCCTCCAGGTGCTCCTGGAGAGATACACAGACACAAGCTCTGTGAATCCAAACAGAGTGACTCCCCCTCTCTGTTCCTAGTCCTGGAACAAAAGTACTTTCCTCTTCACCCAGAGGGAATGCAAAATCAGGCTAGCCACTTCAACACACACAGATCTCCCCTGATTTCTTCCTCCCACCAATTCCCTGGTGAGTACAGACTCAATTTCCCTGAAGTAAAGAAAAACTCCAACAGGTCTTAAAAGAAAGCTTTATATAAAAAAGAAAGAAAAAATACAAATGGTCTCTCTGTATTAAGATGACGAACACAGGGTCAATTGCTTAAAAGAATATTGAATAAACAGCCTTATTCAAAAAGAATACAAATCAAAGCACTCCAGCACTTATATTCATGCAAATACCAAAGAAAAGAAACCATATAACTTACTATCTGATCTCTTTGTCCTTACACTTAGAAACAGAAGATTAGAAAACAGAACTACTTCTCCAAAGCTCAGAGAAAGCAGGCAGGCAGAAAACAAAGACCCCAGACACAAAATTCCCTCCACCCAAAGTTGAAAAAATCCGGTTTCCTGATTGGTCCTCTGGTCAGGTGCTCCAGGTGAAAGAGACATTAACCCTTAGCTATCTGTTTATGACATAAGGTTTATATTGGTTCCTTTGTATTTACATGTGTGTAGTTGCTGGAATGTTTAAATTGTATTCTTTTTTGGATAAGGCTGTTTATTCATTTTTTTCTTTTAAGCAAATGACCCTGTATTTGCCACCTTAATACAGAGAGACCATTTTTATGTCCTTTTCTTTCTTTTTTATATAAAGCCTTCTTTTTAAGACTTGTTGGAGTTTTTTCTTTAGTGAGGACTCCAGGGAATTGAGTCTGCAGCTCACCAGGGAATTGGTGGGAGGAAGAAGTCAGGGGGGAAAATCTCTTTGTGTTAGATTTACTAACCTGACTTTGCATACCCTCTGGGTGAGGGGGGAAGTACTTGTGTTTCCAGGACTGGAAACAGGGAGGGTGGAGTCCCTCTGTTTAGATTCACGGAGCTTGCTTCTGTATATCTCTCCAGGAACCCAGGGAGGGAACACCCGGAGGGGGGAAGGGAAATGGTTTTTTCCCCTTCGTTGTGAGACTCAAAGAATCTGAGTTTGGGGGTCCCCCAGGGAAGGTTTTGGGGAGACCACAGAATGCCAGGCACTGTATAGATTCCTGGCTGGTGGCAGCTTTACCAGGTCCAAGCTGGTAACTAAGCTTGGAGGTTTTCATGCTAACAGCCATATTTTGGACGCTAAGGTCCAGATCTGGGAAAAATCTTATGACACTCTCTCTCACACACACACACACATACACCCCCCAAAAGTTTATGCAGCTGGATCTTATAGTTACCAGTCCTTAGTGTTGCTCAGTCAGTTCCCAGTGGCCAGCTGAAATTGCACATGAAGGAGGGGAGCTGGGTCCCTGTCGAACACACTCAAAGCTCCAATATTGATGCAGAACAAACCCAAAGTCCCATGGCAATACACCCTTCTTTTACAGTAATAAGTTCCCATACAAGTCTGTGGACCTTGCTGTGTCACACCGGAGCTGTTAATCACAAGGTATTCAAGGTTGCTCTTAATCAGCATTATTTTGAGTTGTTACTGGGAGGATCCGCAGTTGTTTCTTATCTCGTCCCTGTGGCTTAACTCCTCATCTTGTCCTTGGGGTGTATGCCTTTGCTTTACAGTCATCAATCTGCCATCTAGGTGATTCTGATAATAAAGTTGGTACCTCTCAACTCCTCCACTCCCCTCTTGACCATCCGGTCCAACAGTTCTGGTGCCTCCTGTCTCTTCTATCTTGCGGTGTCTGAGGAGAAGGTTATCCAAGATGGAGGATTAGCTGCCCTTTTACAAATCCAAGATGGGCATTACATAAAACAGGTCAGAAACTGATTGTACCCAACATTTCCCCTCCTTGAAGACGTTATTGGTTTAGAAATAACTGTCTTCACACCTGTATAGCTCAAGCAACAGGTACCCTGGAGAATATAGACTTGTTAGCCATCTTTCTAAGCTTTAACTTTACCCATCCTATCACCACAGAAACAAGGATAAAGGTAAGACCTTGAATAATCAAAATATCCACAAAAGGATGCAGCAAAATGTGCCAAGCCTGGGACAACTCTGTGGAAATGGCAGTTTCCCATCAATGGGCAAAATTTGAACTTTTTCATCACTCTTTTTAACACTTGCTCGATCTGTGCAATGGAGTGGTGCACTGATATCATTAAACTCTTGGCCTCCTTTTCCAGGTCTTTTATTAAGGCTTCTAATTTTGGATGCTGTATTTATTGCTGTAGTGCATCAATGTTGACCCTTATGTTCGTAGGATCAACATGTCTATACAGCTGATAGGCTTTAGTGATGGTTTGCACAGTTAACTTCTCAGATATAACGTCACATCTTGGTACGACAAGTACAAAACATAGACAGAGGCCTGGTCTACACTACGGGTTTATACCTAATTTAGCAACATTAAACCGAATTAACCTTGCACCCATCCACACAACAAAGTCCTTTATATCGATATAAAGAGCTCTTAATATTGATATCTGTACTTCTCCCCAACAAGGGGAGTAGCGCTCAAATCAGTATTGTCATTTCGGAATAGGGTTAGTGTTCGACAGTATTGGCCTCCGGCAGCTGTCCCACAGTGCACCATTGTGACAGCCCCGAACAGCAATCTGGAGTTGATGCACTGGCCAGGTAGACAGGAAAAGCCCCTCAAACTTTTGAATTTCATTTCCTGTTTGCCCAGCGTGAAGAGCTGATCAGCACAAGTGACCACGCAGCGCTCATCAGCACAGGTAACTATGCAGTCTGAGAATCGAAAAAGAGCTCCAGCATAGACTGCACAGGAGGTACTGGATCTGATCACTATATGGGGAGAGGATTCTGTGCTAACAGAACTCCGTTCCAAAAGATGAAATGAAAAAAATTTGAAAAAATTTCCAAGGCCATGATGCAGAGAGGCCACACCAGGGACTCAGTACAGTGCTGTGTGAAAGTTAAGGAGCTCAGACAAACCTACCACAAAACCAAAGAAGAAAACGGAAAGTCCAGGGCAGGGCCGCAAACATGCCGCTTCTACTCTGAGTTGAATGCAATTCTAGGGGGATCCACAACCAGTACGCCACCCCTGGCTGTGGATTCCAAGGTGGGGGTAATCTTAGCCTTGCCTGAGGATTCTGCGGACGGGGAAGATGAGGAGGAGGAAAAGGAGGACAAGCTTGCAGAGAGCACACAGCACTCCGTTCTCCCCAACAGCTTTTTCTCACCCTGACAGAAATACTCTCCCAGCCTTCCCAGACAATGAAGCCATGGAAGGGACCTCTGCTGAGTGTACCTTTGTAAACATAAAACATGGTTTAAAAGCAAGCATGATTAATTTGCCCTGAGGACTTGGGATGCATTCGCGGCCAGTACAGTTACTGGAAAAGTCTGTTAATATGTCTGAGGATGGAGCAGAAATCCTCCAGGGACATCTCCATAAAGCTCTCCTGGAGGTACTCCAAATGCCTTTGCAGAAGGTTTCTGGGCAGGGCAGCTTTATTCCGTCCTCCATGGTAGGACACTTGTGTCATAGTATAATTTCCAAATCTGGACCTTAGCGTCCAGGATATGGGTACTAGCATAAAGTCCTCTAAGCTTAATTACCAGCTTAGGTTCTGTAGCGCTGCCACCAATCAGGAATTTTTAGGGCCTGATACCCTCTGGTCCCCCCAAAACCTTCCCAGGGGACCCCAAGACCCAGATTCCTTGAGTCTCACAACAAAGGGAAATAAACCATTCCCTCCCACCTCATTACCTCCTCCCAGATCTTTCCTGCCTGGGTACACTAGGAGATACCGTGAATCAATTCCTTGAAACACAACACAGAGAGATCAAGTTTCTCTCTCCTCCTCACCCAGAGGCAATACAAATTTACCTTTCCCTCCTTGCTTCCCACCAATTCTCTGGTATATACAGACTCAATTTCTTTGAGCCTTAATTAGGAGAGAAAAATCAACAGGTCTTAAAAGCAAAACTTTTAATAAAAAAGAAAGAAAAAAGTAAAAGGTTTATCTCTGCAATTTAGATGGTAAACAGTTACAGGGTCTGTCATGGTACAATTCCCCACTCCGAACCTTAGCGTCCAAAAGATGGAGTACCAGCATGAATTCCTCTAAGCTCAATTACCAGCTTAGGACCTATAGCGCTGCCACCAACCAGGAATTCCAGTGCCTGGTACACTCTGGTCCCCCCAAAACCTGGCCCGGGGACCCCCAAGACCCAGACCCTCTGGATCTTAACACAAGGAAAGTAAACCCTTTCCTCCACCGTTGCCTCTTCCAGGCTTCCCCTCCCCAGGGTTACCCTGGAAGATCACTGTGTGATTAAAACTCCTTGAATCACAAAACAGAGAGGACAATTCACCTTCCTCCCTCCCTCTCTTTCCCCCTCCCAGACTCTTCCTGAGAGAAAGTAATCCTGGCACAGAGAGAAATCAGCCTCTCTCTCTCTCCCTCTTCCCTCCTTTCTCCCCACCAATTCCCTGGTGATTCCAGACCCAGTCCTCTGGGGTCTAACCAGAATAAAAAAACAATCAGATTCTTAAACAAGAAAAACTTTTAATTAAAGAAAGAAAAAACAGTAAAAATTATTTTGTAAATTTAAAATGGAATAGGTACAGGGTCTTTCAGCTATAGACACTGGGAATACTCTCCCAGCCTAAGTATACAAGCACAAATTAAAATCTTTTCAGCAAAATACCAATTTGAAGTACTTTCAGCCAAATACACATTTGAACTCCTCCCAACCAAATACACATTTGCAAATAAAGAAAACAACCATAAGCCTAACTCACTTTATCTACCTAGTACTCACTAGTCTGAACTTATAAGAGCCTGTTTTGGAGAGATTGGAGAGAAGCCTGGTTGCACATCTGCTCCCTCTGACCCCCAGAGTGAACAACGACCCAATTCTAACAGCGCACACAAAGACTTCGCTCCCTCAAGATTTGAAAGTATCCTGTCCTCTGATTGGTCCTCTGGTCAGGTGACAGCCAGACTTACTGAACTTGTTAACCCTTTGCAGTCAAAGAGATATAAAGTATTTCTGTGCTATTAACTTTTCTTATCTGTTTATGACAGGGTCTTTCAACTTATAAACAATAGGAAGAAACTTTCTCCAGCAGAAACACAATATAAGCTACTTCCAGCAAATACACATATGCAAATAAGAAAACAAATTAAAAGACTATAACCACCTTTTTTCTTACTCACAATTCTGAATAGATAAGAGACTGTAGCAGGGAAATTGGCAGAAACCTGGTTGCACCTCTGGTCCCGTCCAGGACCCAGAGAGAACAAAGCCAAACCCAAAACCCACAAACAAAGGCTTCCCTCCAAGAGATTTGAAAGTATCTTGTCTCCTGATTGGTCCTCTGGTCAGGTGTTTGCAGGTCACTGTTTGTTAACCCTCTATAGGTGAAAGAGACATTAACCCTTAGCTATCTGTTTATGACAACTTGACCACGCCATGCATATAGCAAGTAATCTGGTATCATTGCATGACAAAGACTAGCTGCGTATGGTCCCGGTGTTTGCTGGCATTCAAGCAACATCCGTTCTTTATCTCGCTGTTATCCTCAGGAGAGTGATATCGTTCATGGTAACCTGGTTGAAATACGGGAATTTAATTAAAAGGACAGAGATGGTTGGGCTGTTTGTCTATGGCTTAAAAGAAATCCTTCCCTGCATTTAGCCAAGCAGGGGGAAGAGGGTGGGGGTGATTCGCGTTTGGCTAGCTGGAATCTTCCCTGCTACCAGCCAGGCGGTGGGGGGAGGGTGGCTAGCAGTGATCTTCCATTATACCAGCCACGCCGTGGGGGGAGGCGTAAAGCGATCATCCCAGAGAATTGGATGGGGGAAGTTCTGGTGCTGCATGTTAACAGGAAGAAGCAGCACTCAACAGGCTTTGCTTGCTATTTGGGAAAGGAGGGCGCTGGATAGATGAAGGCTGCAGAAGACAAAAGACAATGGCTTACCATGGCCTCATGCAAGCTGAATTCTGATGCCTGGACCTGCGTCTGTGATCTCTAACACCAAAGCAGCAGGCACTCAATATTAAGATGCAAAATGCAACCTTGAAGTGAGATCACATGTGCTATATAAGGTGAATAGTATTGTTCACTGTGAAAGAGTGTAACCATTGTTCTTTAAAATTTAACTTTTTAAATACTTCTCTCTCTTTTTTCCCTCTCTCCTGCAGCTGCAAATTTTTCAAGTCTCCGTCCTCCGTCCCGAAGGCTATCTCAGATAAGGCGGCAGAAAAAAAAGACACGAGACGAAATGTTCTCGGAAATCATGGAAGTGACTTGCAATGAAAGAGCTCATCTGAATGAGTAGAAGGACGTGGTATCAAAGTACAGGAAAGATGCCAGTGAATGTGAGGAGAGGAGAGACGCTCGAGATGAAAGGTGGCGGCAGGAAGATCAGAGGAGGCATGATGCAATGCTGGGGCTGCTGCGTGATCAAATGGACATACTCTGGCATCTGGTGGAGCTTTAGGAATGGCAGCAGGACCACAGAGTGCTGCTGCAGCCCCTGTATAACCACCCTCCCCTCCAGCATGTTACTTAGCCTCCTCACCCACCAGACAACTAAGAACGCGTGAGGGGAGGCTCTGTGCACCTGCCCATTCCACTCCAGTGGACAACCCAACTAAAAGGCTGTCATTATTTTGAATTTTTTTTAGTGGCCTTTTCCTTCCCTCCTATCCTCCTCCTAAACCCCACTCGGGCTACCTTGTCAGTTCTCTCCCTCTTTTTATAATTAATTAATAAAGAATACATGATTTTTGAATGAGAGTGACTTTATTTCCTTAGGAAGCAAGCGATAATCGAAAGGGGTGGGTGAGTGACTTACAGGGAATGAGTCAATAAGGGGGGAGGGTTTCATCAAGGAGAAACAAACACAACAGTCACACCGTACCCTGGCCCGTGATGAAACCGGTTTTCAAAGCCTCTCTGATGTGCACCACTTCCGGGTGTGCTCTTCTAATCGCCCTGGTGTCTGGCTGCGTGTAATCAGCGGCCAGGTGATTTGCTTCAGCCTCCCACCCTGCCATAAAGGTCTCCCCCTTACTCTCACAGAGATTGTGGAGCACACAGCAAGCAGCAATAACAAAGGGGACATTGGTTTGGCTGAGGTCTGAATGAGTCAGTAATGTGCGCCAGCGCGCCTTTAAATAGCCAAATGCACATTCCACCACCATTCTACACTTGCTCAGCCTGTAGTTGAACAACTCCTGACTGCTGTCCAGGATGCCTGTGTACGGCTTCATGAGCCATGGCATCAAGGGGTAGGCTGGGTCCCCCAGGATAACTACAGGCATTTCAACATCCCCAACTGTTAATTTCTGGTCTGGGATGTAATTCCCTTGCTGCAGCCATTTAAACAGAATAGTGTTCCTGAAGACGCGAGTGTCATGAACCCTTCCCGGCCATCCCACGTGGATGTTGGTGAAATGTCCCTTGTGATCTACCAGTGCTTGCAGCACCATGGAAAAGTACCCCTTGTGGTTTACATACTGGGTGCCCTGGTGCACCGGTGGCAAGATAGGGATATGGGTTCCATCTATCGCCCCACCACAGTTAGAGAATCCCATTGCAGCAAAGCCATCCACTATGACCTGCACATTTCCCAGAGTCACAACCTTTCATAGCAGCTGCTTAATTATTGCTTTGGCTCCTTGCATCACAGCAGCCCCCACAGTAGATTAGCCCACTTCAAATTGATTCCCGACTGACTGGTAGCTGTCTGGCATTGCAAGCTTCCAGAGGGCTATCATCACTCGCTTCTCAACTGTGAGGGCTGCTCTCATCTTGGTATTCTGGCATTTCAGGGCAGGGGAAAGCAAGTCACAAAGTTCCATGAGAGTGAGCTTACGCATGCGAAAGTTTTGCAGCCACTGGGAATCGTCCCACACCTGCAACACTATGCAGTCCCACCAGTCTGTGCTTGTTTCCCGGGCCCAAAATTGGCATTCCATGGCTAGAACCTGCCCCATTACTAGCATGATCTCCAAAGCACAGGGGACCGCGGTTTGAGAGAATTCTGTGTCCATGTCCTCATCACTCTTGTTGCCATGCTGCCATAGCCGCCTCCTCCTTACCTGGTTTTGCAAGTCCTGGTTCAGCATAGACTGCATGAGAATGCGCGAGGTGTTTACAACGTCCATGACTGCTGTCTTGAGCTGAGCAGGCTCCATGCTTGCCATGGAATGGCATCTGCACAGTTCACCCAGGAAAAAAGGCATGAAATAGTTGTCTGCTACGTGCATGGAGGGAGGGATGAGGCTGTACCCAGAACCATTTGCGAAAATGTTTTTTGCCCTATCAGGCACTGGGATCGCAACCCAGAATTCCACCCAAGGCCTATGAAAGTGTGAGATCATTGTCCAGGATGGGTTGTAGATCCCTGATAATGCATTGGAGGGGTTTTAGCCAGTCCTCTTCCACAGACAACCTGCCAACCTGATGAATATTCTCACCAGTAACTGTGCACCGCACCATAGTAACTCTAGCTCAGGAACCAATCCATGCAACAAACCTCAATGCCATCTCTGCCCACATATCTACACCAGCGACACCATCACAGGACCTAACCAGATCAGCCACATCATCACCGGTTCATTCACCTGCACAGCCACACCATCACCTGCACCATCACCTGCACAGCCACACCATCACCTGCACGTCCACCAATGTAATATACACCATCATATGCCAGCAATGCCCCTCTGCTATGTACATCAGCCAGACTGGACAGTCTCTATGGAAAAGGATAAATGGACACAAATCAGATATTAGGAATGGCAATATACAAAAACCTGTAGGAGAACACTTCAACCTCCCTGGCCACACAATAACAGATCTTAAGGTGGCCATACTGCAGCAAAAAAACTTCAGGACCAGACTTCAAAGAGAAACTGCTGAGCTTCAGTTCATCTGCAAATCAGACCATGCTTGTCCTGGAAGAGTTCGTAGCTTCTGTGCTCCCCTTTCGCCAGTAACTGCTGAATCTCTGGATCTTTCTTCTGCATCTCCTTCAGATCTGGTTGGTCAGTAAGCTCATTTCAGAATTAAGACACTCCCGGGTGTAAAGATTTTGTGACTAACAATCATAATGTACTATACAGTTATAGGGATAAAATCCAACTTTGCAACTGGTCCTGCAACATTTAGAATCTTATTAAACAGACATTATTTACTTGGCCGTTCATCACTCCTTACAGAGTCGTTTTGCTTCATCAGAATTGAATTATACTATTGTATGGGAATGTCATACAATAAAGAACATGGCTGTGACCTTTTCCCCTGTCTCTTCTCTGCAATTTCCATTTTCAGATAGCTGTAATGTATTTACATAATGTATTTCTAGAGATCTCTATATAATTCCCTCAACTGGAGTCACTCCACCTTTGACCTTGCACTATGCACCATGCCGGAGATATGCAATAACTCTCAGAAATAAACTCCCAGACATATTTATTTTGTTTAAACAACAGAATCTGAATGCATTCAAATCAATAAACAGCATCCAGGACACAATTTTTAAAAACTAAATTCTCCATTCCTCTAATTCTGCCTAATACACTTCATAGCCAGGAGACAGAGAGCCTTGTATTGAGCATGTTTGTTTTATTTATTTCATCTGATTTCTACAATAATGGTGGGTAAGTGTTTCCAAATTATTCATATAGTCCCAAAGGGAAATAACCTTTTTCCATTTGTTTGGGGAATTTGAGAAACCTACATGGTTCCTTGCAGTGACAGTTGCTTGCACCCTGATTTTCACTTGTGCTGATCTACTGTAGAAGTTACTACAACTGTTTAGCATGCTTAAAATATACGCCACAGATCTTGAATTGCACATGTACTGGAAATCCTCTGGTGTATTAAGTGAGTGCCTGCTGATGCTTTTCTTCTAAATGCTTACTACTGACTTTACAGAAGCAATTGAAAAGCAGCAGTTCCTGACTTCTGTTTAAATCCATATTTAGTATTTCATTATATACTGTTGTAATAAGCCTTGTCACAGAATACTTTAATGCTGGAAAAAGCAGTAATCCATTTTCAGACAAACATCATTTAGTTTAATTTATATAACACGACAACATTTCCCCAAGTCATCTAGTAGTTTATGCTTCACTTCTTGTAGTGAAGAATTATACACGAGTGGTCTTTGTGCTAAGGGCCTCTTCAGACACACAAACTAATCATTGGAATTGCAAGTAAGACACATTTCCGTGGGGGTTCTTATAATTCCAGGATTTTATCTTGTTCTGTTAGCTCAGATTGTTGACCGCCCTCAGCAGGGATCAGTCTCGTTTCCAGCAACTGATCAAAAACAAAGGTTGTCCCAGTGGTGGAGTACCACCAGTGAAAGTCTGGAATGATTATATCAACATATCTAAAAAACTCATTTCATGGTATACTATAGTAAAAGTAAAAATAACTGACAGTAGCATATTGTTCTGGTTTTAGCTGAACAAAATTGATCATCTTAAAGACACTGATGCTTAGAATTTGCCATGAGGAATTGGACTAGAAATTGAAGTTGAAAGAACAGGATGATATAATATCAGTTTAGACGTAGATGTTACAAAATGCAAAGACTAACCTGCATTGTATGGCATACCTTAAGTAACAACCAGTGCTGGTAAAAATAAACAAGGATGTTAAGTCAAGAGTAGCATCATTATGCAGACTTTTATGAACCATTAAACATATACACATGAAAGGCAAGAGCTTTCTGTTTGCAAGAGATAACCACTTCAAACTCTATACTTAACACATTCAGTACAATGAGGACTCTGAGAATGTTTGCATGACAAACAGAATGAAATGCAGCATCCAGTTTTCTCAGAACAGTATGAACAGTTGAAGAATAAATAATGTTCACTATTGGTGGACTCAATAATAAAAATGAAAGATGTGAGTAAAAACTTTCCTACAAAAAGCAGACTAACTGCATGATTTGTTTCTGCAAACTCCTTTATCTATAGTTTATTTCCAGTATGGGTTCACTAACATGGACTTAAACAATATTGAATCAAATTACCATGCTCCACATCCCGTACTCCTACCAGCTATTCTGGCTGTTCTTGCACTCAGTAATGACAGGGTATGATTCCTAGCGCAACAACTGCTGTACCAAATTTTATAACCAACGAATACAAAAAAGGGATGAGAAAATATCTTGTTTGACCATTTTTTTTAAAGTTGGATTTCACTACACATTTAGATTGTTAACTCTTTGGGACACAGGGTGCAATTTATTAATGCATTTTTGTGGAATTTATTGATGCATTAATACCATGGGATCTTGATTCTTAAATGGAGCCTCTTGGTGCTGCTTTAGCAGCAATTACAAGTAAATTTATTATGCTGTGAGCCAGTCCCCAAAAATACTATCCCCCAAGGCTAAAACTAGGGTACACATGTATGACAATTATATCCCATGAGAAATGAAGCACATAAGCACTGGTAGTGTCCAGACAAGGTGCAATGAAGATATGAAATAAGGCATGAGAGAATTTGAGCAGTTTAAAAACAAGAGAAAAGCCTTTGTTGCTGGAAAGCATTTGGTACCACCTAATAGGTAGGGCTTTATGTCTATGGGAGCTTGTCAGACCCACCTATTCAGTTACTGGCATAGAAGCCGCCAAAAAAATTGTTAATTCCATGTAAACAGCTGTGTAAACACAAGCCATTTGCAGTGCACAATATCCACTAGTGTTGTTCATGCAAAACCCAGCTACATCTTCTAGAAAATCACCTACTGTCATCTGATCTATTAACCATTTACATACATCTTATTTATACAGCAATCCTGTACCAATATTTTATTAATATTTTATTTTGGAGACAAGTAAATAGCTGCCTTTTCTCCTGTCTGGGAGGGAACCTGTTTCTCCCTGTTTGGCCACACACTTTAAAATATAATAATATAGTCTTAATACATATACTTCACAATGATATTACTCACCGGGGTATTATTAACATTCAGAAAAGACCTCACTCTACATACTTTTATAATAGGTAATAAAATAATATTGTACACAATCAGTTGATTCAATTGCTGACCCCTTGAGGTTCACCCTTCTAGTCTCTATACATCAGTAAATCTCTGCAATGTATTCTTTGAAGAGTAAAATCCAGACCAAGCTTCCCTCTCCTGCAGGGCACAGATGCTATGCTGTCTCCTCCCCCACATATTAGCTTGATAGCTTTGTTTACCTGTTATGTAAATGTACTTTTATTGTCTCTGCCTGCTGACTGTGCTGGTCAGAGAAGCAAATGCATGTTCCTTTGTCTAGGGCAGTCCTGTTTATAAACTCTCCGTCCTCACATCTAGTTTTAACAAATTTTATTCATCATTCCCAGCACACATCATAACTCTGAATACATGCCATACAAATATATTATGCAGGAATATTAATCATCAGCGAGTTATTAGTTTTCCAATAATATATTACATGACACCTTTTAGATACAGATTATGGCCACAGAGAAATTGACAAATAATTATCTTATTTCAGACCCCACTCAGTGTCAACCTGGATTTGATTTATCACAAAGGCAATGGAACCTTCTGAACCAGTTTTGTACAGGACATGAAATTTGTGCTGCAGTGAAATTTTAGAGACAGTCTACTATGTCAATGTGGGCAGCCACAAACCACAACACATACTGCTGAGGATTGCAAAATGACTCAATTGCCTAGAGATCTTCGTGCCTTGAACATCATTGACAAGAATGCTGTGGCTTGGCTTGACCAGATTGCATACACCAAATAAATAAAGACCATAGTGAGTTTGGTGTAGTGAGTATGTCAGTCTGACAAAGAACTGCTGAGAGAGAGTAGTGAACCACAACTTTGTCATACGTTCCCAATGGAAACTCTGTCAAAACTGGCACATTCCCAAGAGAAACTTTTCAATTTTGACAAAAAGGCCTTTTCTGATGGAAAAATGTTTCACTGAAAAATATTCAACCAGCTTTACTTGGAAGGTTTGGTGCGGGGAGGTTGGGAGGAAATATTCCACTTAATATGGTAAGGAAGACAGAACACAACTGTATGATTTCATTTTCACCAGAAAAAGAACAGTCTTGTGACAATAAAGAAATTCTTCTAGTCTATCATTGTAGTTCTCTTTGAGACATGTATCTCATCTCTAAGCAGTATGAAGATAAGTTATTTTGATGGCTATAAAATGGATGGCAATTAGAGCAAGGGATTTCCTAGGGTGTTCCCCAGGGAAGTGAATCATAAGGGATGGAACAACTGGTATAGTCCCTGCTCCTTATTCTCATGCTGACACTGGAATTTGAGGAGGAAAAAAGAATTGAACATGAACTGAGTTTTTACAGTAAGCTGAAACTAGATGCAATAGGTTGGATAAGTTCAGTAGCAATAAATACTTCACATTGCCTTTTTTCAAGAAATATTAATTCATCTCACCTGTGATCTCTGGTGTCCTACCTGCTATTTAAAAATAATAATAAAATAGTATGTTTAAATGCCTAATGCAGAAGCAACTCAACCACAATATTATGGCTAAGTCTACCATATTTCTTGGCATAAACTGACCAAAACGTGAAGCAGAATTAACTGAGGGAGGGAAAGCTCAGCGGTTTGAGCATTGACCTGCTAAACACAGGATTGTGAGCTCAATCACTGAGGAGGCCATTTAGAGATCTGGGGCTAAAATCTGTCTGGGGATTGGTCCTGCTTTGTGCAGGGGGTTGGACTAGATAACCTCCTAAAGTCTCTTCCTATCCTATGACTTTCAGACTCAAATAAATCTATTGAGCCTTTGGATTAAAAAAAAACAGAAGTGAGAATTTTTTCCACAGTTACATTTCTCATGTAACAGTACAGAAAGCAAACATCTTATTGCACTGAAAGAGTAAGAGGCTTTCGGTGCAATTTGTAATAAATGTCAGTTTCAAACTACTTAAGAAAAAAAGAAGACAAGACAAAAACTGAAAGTCAGCTAAAATAAGCTTCAGTGGAACTACTTATGTGCTTAATGTTAAGGTAAGTTGCAGTGGGGAAGGTCTAGATTGGATATTAGGAAACACTATTTCACTAGGAGGATGGTGAAGCACTGGAATGGGTTACCTAGGGAAGTGGCGGAATCTCCATCCGTAGAGGTTTTTAAGGCCCGACTTGACAAAACTTTGACTGGGATGATTTAGTTGGTATTGGTCCTGCTTTGAGCAGGGGATTGGACTAGTTCTATGATTCTAAGTGCTGAGTTGGATCAGGACCATAGTTCTCATATGTCATATTTAAAACTTAAGATAGGAACCAATCATAGAACTCTGCTTTGGAACCTAAATGTAACCTATTTTTGGTGGTTCTGATCCATGGTTTTAGTTCAAGAAAGCACTGGTCTACAATTTTTGAGAAGTCGTCTGCTTCAGAGATAAAATGTGATATTTATTATGTATTTTGATGTGCTGAATTCAAATATGACCATTAAAACAACTGATTGGCTACTGTTTCTAAGATATTTAAGTTTTTACATTTTATGTCTATGTATATTGTGTAGATAGTAGAGTTTTAATCATAAATTGTAAACCTAGGTCTTTTCATGTGTTTATGGTTTCTTTCCATGATAATATTTCACCTGTCCTGTTTATGTAACACTTTAAAAATCAGCAAAAGGGTTATATAAATAACATTTATTATGAAACAAAAGGCAAAAAACTATTATGTACATAGTTTAGTCCTATCCAGTGTCTTCTTGGCTTGTCTCTTGTATTCATTAAATAGAGCATCTCCTGTCACTGTCCAGCAATAGTCTGCAAGCACTGATGAGCTCCATTTGCCCTGATAGCCTGCCAGGAGATTCCACTGTTGTAATCTGGAGCCCAACAGCTCTGCCTTACTTTTGGGTAGTTCCAAATCCCTGAAAAGGTCGTTCAGTTCACCTTGTGTTATGAGGTGTGGTTCAGAGGAGGAGGATGGGAGAAAATGTGGGTCCTGTGACATTGATGGTTCAGGACCAGAAGTTTTATCCTCTTCCTCTTCCTCCTCTGACTCAAGTGAGAAGGATTCTGGTGCATCAGGAACAGGCAGTCCTTCTCCGTGGGGTACTGGGCATATAGCTGATGGAATGTTTGGATAATGCACAGTCCACTTTTTCTTCTTTGACACACCTTTCCCAACTGGAGGCACCATGCAGAAGGAACTATAGCTGGTATGATCTGTTGGCTCTCTCCAAATCATTGGCACTGCAAAAGGCATAGATTTCCTTTTCCTGTTCAACCACTGGCGAAGATTTGTTGCACAAGTGTTGCCGCATATGTGTGGGGCCCAGCTCTTGTCCTGATCTCCAATTTTGCAGCCAAAAGAAAGGTGATAGGCTTTCTTAACTATAGCGGTTATACTGCGCTTTTGTGATGCAAAAGTCACTTCACCACAAACATAGCAGAAGTTATCTGCACTGTTCACACAAGTACGAGGCATCTCTGCTCACTTTGGCTAAACAGAAATGTGTCCCTTTGCAAAATCAAACACTGACAAATAAGATATCATGACACTGTATAATTTCTAGAGCTGATATAGGGCAATTTGTTCAGCAGAGTGATGTAAGCTTCATTATGATTGCATCATCCATGACTTCTAGGAATAACATGATGCAATTCATATCATGTATGACACAATACCAGCTTCAGATTGCATCATTCATTGTTTTGCCTATAAAGAAAGTACTGTCCAAACCCAGTCATAGATTTATTCATAGATCCAGTCAAAGATGTATTTTAGTCATTTCTGGTTTAAATTGAGATCCCTTCCCTTTATAATTCACTTATCCTCCTCCATTCCCAAGTCAAGGGTCTTATATACTGACCCAACAGCATATCTTGAAAACTAGAGGCAATCAACAATTTTAAGCATCATTTTCATTCTCAGTGACCCAGAATTAGTAAAGTTGGACTACATTTATTTCAGAAGCATTTTGGCTGTAGAGCAGTGAAGTCATCCAGGTTATTACTAGAAAGGTAAATGTCTATGAAAATGTACGAAGCTTTATGGCTTTAAAAATGCTTCCCAAAGATGACCTTTTGTCCAAATATATGCATAGTATTGTAGTTTAAAGTTCATTTTGCTAAAAGGCATCAGGGTTCAAATTTCCTTTGGATGTCTATAACGATATATCTAGTGTGGCCACTGCTCCCTATATTCATTATACAGGATGCAATTACTTGAGGCAGTCCCATGAGCCTATTTATAGAAATTATAATGTGCCATGGAATGATCTATGTATAGTACAGCAAATTTGCTCAAGATAAATATACTAGAACTATGTCTGGTCAAAACTTCTTAGTCAAAACTGTTTAAATAGGAAACTGATTTTTCAACTAAACTAAGTTGTTCATAATATGTATCGGCTTTCTATAGAAAACTAATTTTTCATCAAGAAATTGGATGCCTGTGTCATGGTATAATCCCCACTCTGAACCTTAGCATCCAAAAAGATGGGGTGCCAGCATGAATTCCTCTAAGCTCAATTACCAGCTTAGAACCTGTAGCGCTGCCACCAACCAGGAATTCCAGTGCCTGGTACACTCTGGTCCCCCCAAAACCTTGCCCGGGGACCCCCAAGACCCAGACCCTCTGGATCTCAACATAAGGAAAGCAAACCCTTTCCCCCACCATTATCTCTCCCAGACTTCCCCTCCCCGGGTTACCCTGGAAGATCACTGTGTGATTAAAACTCCTTGAATCACAAAACAGAGAGGACAATTCACCTTCCTCCCTCCTTCTCTTTCCCCCTCCCAGATTCTTCCTGAGAGAAAGTAATCCTGACACAGAGAGAAATTAGCCTTTCTCCCCATCAGTTCCCTGGTGAATCCAGACCCAGTCCCCTGGGGTCTCACACCAGAATAAAAAAACAATCAGATTCTTAAACAAGAAACTTTTAATTAAAGAGAGAAAAACAGTAAAAATGATCTTGTAAATTTAAGATGGAATAGGTACAGGGTCTTTCAGCTATCGACACTGGGAACACCCTCACAGCCTAAGTATACAAGTACAAAGTAAAATCTTTTCAGCAAAATACCAATTTGAACTCCTTTCAGCCAAATACACATTTGAACTTCTTCCAACCAAATACACATTTGAACTCCTTCCAACCAAATACACATTTGCAAATAAAGAAAACAAACATAAGCCTAACTCGCTTTATCTACCTAGTACTCACTAGTCTGAACTTATAAGACCCTGTATCGGAAAGATTGGAGAGAAGCCTGGTTGCACATCTGCTCCCTCTGAGCCCCCAGAGTGAACAACAACCAAAAACTAACAGCACACAGAGAAACTTCCCTCCTTCAAGATTTGAAAGTATCCTGTCCTCTGATTGGTCCTCTGGTCAGGTGACAGCCAGACTTACTGAACTTGTTAACCCTTTACAGTCAGAGATATAAAGTACTTCTGTGCTATTAACTTTTCTTATCTGTTTATGACAGCCTGAAAATAAAACATTTTGATTTGGAACTGGTTCCATATTATCTCAGTTGTTGCCCATGTCTCAGTTCAGCTATATGGGCTGGACTTCCTGGCCAGGCACTCCTATGGCACACAAATTCCCATCTTCAACAGTAGAGACAATGCAGCATCATGACAGACATAGTCTAACCAAGCAG
This sequence comes from Gopherus evgoodei, assembly GCF_007399415.2. NCBI lineage: Eukaryota > Metazoa > Chordata > Testudines > Testudinidae > Gopherus > Gopherus evgoodei. The sequence goes on along the minus strand of NC_044330.1, from coordinate 72,706,256 downwards.
GCTGATCACCAGAGGAGAACAAGAGCTTGAGGCACTATTCCTATGAAGCACTGTGTTAAGATAAGTTCCTGTCTGCATCCTAAAACTTGCCCATACCGGTATTGCTCTGGCCTCTTCCTTTGTCATTCAGTGTTAAACGCATTCTGAACTATATGCATTTCCTCACCTTTTGGGGGCGAAGCCAGACTTTCAGGCACCTGCTCCCCTACTTGGTGTAAACTTTGCTTGTACCAATCAGAAACGAACACACACAGTTTTTGGGCCCCGTCCCCTATGACACTTCTATGATGTCATAGTGGGTATTTTAGGCTGGTCTGCCATGTGCAGGCAGAAGAGGAGAAAGAAAAACGAATCCTGTGTACCTTGTACACACCCGTAACCGAGCCTGATCACCTCGAAGCCTCTCTCAGCTCACGTGTTTTAAGCAGAGTTTCTACATTTGCCGGTCGTTATGAGTTGGTTTGTATTCATAAGTATTGGTTATTACTAAATGCTGCATCCGTGTTTATAAATATTATTTACTGCATCTTTGTTTATAAATATTGTTTAATAGTAAATACTTTAGCCATTGTATGTTTTAAGTTCCATTAACCCTATTAGCTAATCATATGCTGCTCCCCTACCCCTTGTAACTATCCCCAATAAAACTTGTAATTAATTAATTTTAGTTGTGTGCGTGCCTGCAGTTTGCATCGTGACCCAGACCCTCCTTGCATCCCTTACCTATACAGTCTATTGCCACGTGCAGCCTGGTAAATAACAGCTCTGCATTTTTCTTTCGCCCCTAAAAGTACGTGGCAATCTACACACTGCAGCAACAATTTTAAATCAACATTTTTCTGTATTTAAAATTTCTGCTAAATTCTAAATTTTCTAAAGAAAAACCCATGTTTTTGACCAGCTCTAACTGGAACCTCATTATTCCTCAAATTGAAAACACTGACATGCTCCATCTTACAAACAGTGTGTTTACGTAGAAAGACAAGCAATTTGTTTCCCGGTTTTGGAAGAACTCTTCCTCAATTTTTACCACGTTTGGTTCTGAAAGAAAAATGCCACTCTTTATTTTCATATAACATGGAGTTATATATATATATATGTGCGTGTGTGTGTGTGTTAAGTGAGCATACTATATTACAGAATGGCACTAGATCACTCACATGTAGTAATGAGTTTTAAATAAATGATATATAATAGGAAGTGGATAGTAAGTCCTTCACTTTTTATTTTAAGAAATATTGGAAATTGACTCTCTGATTGGTTCAATATCAAAAGAAATCACAAAGTTAGAATCAGATTTTTGAAGAACAAAAGTTCTACCTGGAGTTTTGATTTAGCCCAAAAGCCTCATGCTTGCAGGCATGGACTCCATCTCTAGTATCTAATTATCCATCTCCATTCAAGAAGAAGATATGCTGTGATTTTCAAAGTAAATACACCACAAAGAATTTAGTAAAGTTTTCTGCAAGCTGTTGTCTTTGTCTTTTAAGTAATTGTAACATGATTGAAAGATCAAATACTACATCATAAAGGGAACAAATAAATGTGTAACAAAACCAAGGTTAACTTTTGAAAAGAGATGAGCAGGTTGAATTTACTATACTATAAAGAGGCACATTACATTCTTCCCTCTACTGATGAATGCATAATTTCTATTCATACATACAGAAGGTGGAATATATCTTCTTTGTGTCGCAATAGGTGGTTGTTCCACAGTTTTAGTTCTAGCTTCTCCATTAAGTGCAATTCTGAAAATAACTCATCCCGTTATATATTTCCTCTGTGTTCTCACAATGTAAAAATGACGGTGCAAAATAGGTTTCCCTGCTATTTATGGGTTGCACAGCGCATCACAGATGATTCCAAGAAGATGTGAGGAAGTCATTTAAACTTATTGATTTATTATTTTTGCTAAAATAATATTTGTTTAACTTGAGTTTGGTATGAAATACAAACCCTGCAATTGTGTGTCTCTTAAGGCCACACTGTTCTTTTAAACCCATGAAGCCAGCTAGTGATTCAGTGCAGATCAATCCAGTATGTGAGTGTGCTGCTGCTAGAGCCTCTGCTAAGAAAACAATGTTAAACCTGTGTATATGCCCAAGGAGCTATTCTGTGGAAGGGACAAGCCCCCTTAAGAAACTTTATATGCAATACAAAAAAGCAAGTAACCCCATGCACAGATCAAGACAAAACAAGGTAATGAATTGAGTATCTGATACGCTGGCTATTAACCAAGGCCTGAGCCTTGATACATATGGTCATTGTTTGGAGATGGAGTATGGCCAAAAAGTGCTGCAGAGAATGGAGTAATTTAATTAAGGTAATGGTGTCAAGTTGTTGTCTTAATGGCTCAGTGAACAAAGGAAATGAGCAAATATGATGCCAAATGGCGATGGAGGCATCTGAAGACAGTATTCAGCATGTTCTTAAGGGGTAGCTACAGGATCATTACGTTTTTTAAGCTGTTGCCATAACTAGACACGGAAATAGCCATCACTGATGGATGACCTGCACCACTCTCCACCAACCCACGTACCCAGGAGCACTATGAAGCTTTAAGTACTCAAATTGATAATATTAGCAAAAATGCCCTTCAGGCATCTCATGTAGTATCTCTGCAAGTCACAGAGCAGTGCAAGGTACAATGCATCATTACATAAATGCCTTATCCTTCCTTGACCAACAGAGATTTTTCCAAAGGCACGGTGTTTCAATAACACTATTATGAACTTTAGTGATGTGACTGATGATGTCTAAGACCAAATGTTTTTAAAATCTCACTGTACTTGTCTAGCAATGCAATTTTCAAAATATAAAAAATAGTGTCCCTGGTCCTACACTGCTACCAACATATGTCTAATGTGGTTCTGATGGTGCTACTGAAGCAGATTTGCTCTTTTGGAAAGCTGTGCCAGGATACACAAGAGAAGAATGTGTTTTGGAGACATTTCAAGAAGCAGCTGGAGATTTCGTCATTCACTGGGAACAGGATACAGCAATCTGCATGGATAGCATCAGTACAATGGCAGTTAATTATGGGTTGGTCACAATGGTCCAAAATATTGCACCTGATGCCTCATGGATACACTGTTTCATATGCTGCCAAGCTCTTGTTACTATGAAAAAGTCCTGAAAGCTTGTTCCAGGCGCTTCACGAAAATGTAAAAGGGATGGACTTCATTAAGGGCCATACAGTGAGTTGGATGTTGCATTACTCTGTGGTAATATGAGCTCCATTTTCCATTTATTCCTTTCACCGTCCATTGAGTTGGCTTTCATGAGTAACATGCTAACCCAAGTCTTTGAATTACAAAGCAGAAAAAGGGCAGGGTGTTCTTGCATAAGCAGCCACTTCCACTTTGCCTCATCACCTTGAGGTGTCTAACGAGGCAGAATATGATTTTGTCTAACTACAGGATAATAGCTGCTCACAGACAACTTGAAAATTGGATTTCCCGTGCACAGCAATGCAATTAGGAATCATTTCCTCACTTCTGACTGAGGAACCAGCCATGAACAATCAGTAATACCTCAGTGGGTGATGGAACTTCAGACCATATATAGGACTATTTTTTGATGACCCACATAGGGGAGAAGAAAAGTGTTGATAAACTGCTCCCTTCATCCACATTACTGTTAATTTGGCAGCTCTGACAGGGTCAGAGCAACACAGACTGACAGACTCTGCAATCAGTAGTTTCCCCAGGAATTGAAATTAGGGGAGGTATTCGAATTTACAGGGGCGGTGTCAGGACCAATGAGATAAATAAAAGAGATGAATAAAGTAAATGTTTTGTTAGGATTATGCAAATGTATTTCTGAAGACATCTGCAACCTGAGACAAAAGAGGATGAGTTCAAAGATTTCCTGACTCAAGGAGGTAATTTGAAAAAATGAATTGATTAGTCAACTAAAGCTCAGCAATGGAACAGAGATCTAGTCCAGGTTCTATTCACACATCCACAGTGATATCATTTGCCATACAGAAGAGAGGCAGAGTGGTGGTTTATAGCTGGAAAGACTGGTCTGAACCAGTGGTTTCCCCAGGAATTGAAATTAGGGCGGGTGTTCGAATTTACAAGAGGGGTGTCAGGGCCAATGAGATAAATAAAAGAGATGAATAAAGTAAATGTTTTGTTAGGATTATGCAAATTTAACATAAGAATAATGCAAGTTACACCAAAACACATAACAGATCTAGATTTCTAAAAAATATATAATTTTAAAAAATGTGTTTAATTTAAATTGACTTTTGAAAAGTAAGCCATCATGAGATAAGAGGGCAGTCCTCTCATGGATCAATAACTGGTTAAAAGATGGGAAACAAAGGGTAGGAATAAATTAGCAGTTTTCAGAATGGAGAGAGATAAATAGTGGTACCCTTGAGGGGTCAGTACCGGGACTAGTACTGTTCAACATATTCATCTGGAAAAATGGGTAAACAGTGAGGTGGCAAAATTTCCAGATGATACAAAACTATTCAAGATAGTTAAGTCCCAGGCAGACTGCGAAGAGTTACAAAGGGATCTCACAAAACTGGGTGACTGGGCAACAAAATGGCAATGAAATTCAATGTTGATAAATGCAAAGTAATGCACATTGGAAAACAATCTCAACTATACATACAAAATTATGACATCTGAATTAGCTGTTAACACTCAAGAAAGAGATCTTGGAGTCGTTGTGGATATTTCTCTGAAAACATCCACTCAGTGTGCAGCAGCAGTCACAAAAGCAAACAGAATGTTGGGAATCATTAAGAAAGGGATAGCTAATAAGACAGAAAATATCATATTGTCTCTATATAAATCTATGGTACGTGCACACCTTGAATAGCATGTGCAGATCTGATCATGCATCCTAAAAATATACATATTGGAATTGGAAAAGGTACGGAGATGGGCAACTAAAATGATCGGGGGTGTGAAACAGGAGGAGAGATTAAAATGACTGGGAATTTTCATCTTAGAAAAGAGATGATAGAGGTCTATAAAATCTTGACTGGTGCGAAGAAAGTGAGTAAGGAAATGTTATTTAATCCTTCACATAACACAAGAACTAGCAGTCCCTCAATGAAATTAATAGGCAGCAGGTTTTAAAAAAACAAAAGGAAGTATTTCTTCACACAATATAAAGTCATCCCAGGGAACTCTTTGCCAGTGGATGCTGTGAAGACCAAAACTATAACAGGATTATAAAAAGAACTAGATCAATTCCTGGAGAACAGGTCCATCTGTGGCTATTAGCCAGGATGGGGAGGGATGCTATACCATGCTCTGAGTGTCCCTAGCCTGTTTGCCAGAAGCTGGGAATGGGCAAGAGGGGATGGTCACTTGATGATTACCTGTTCTGTTCATTCCCTTTGAAGCACCACTATCGTAAGACAGGGTACTGGGCTATATGGACCATTGGTCTGACCCAGTGTGACGAACTGGGAATGTTCTTGATGTTTGCTCTGAATACTGTGTTGGTGCCTTAGTGTCCCCTATGCAGTTCTTAAGTATCTAGGTGGTGGAATAAGGGTGTGTGATTGCTGCAGAGCAAGGGGCCAGTGCACCTAAATGCCTGACACTCTGTCTCCAAGCAACTGATGGCCTGGGCCCCTTCTCTGCAAAGGTGCCAGCTGAAGGTGTTGGAGACAAAGAGATCAGGTGACCTCCTGGCCCGGGAAAGGAGCTGAGCAGAAAGGAGGGGCTGGAGGGGGTTGTTAGGCTAGAGCTGGCTGAGGGCAGACGTAGGGTCCGGCTCACTGCCCCCAGAAAGGACCCGGCCGAGGGGTCCGGTTCGCTGTATCTACAAGCTCTGTTTTAGACCCTGTTCCTGTCATCGAATAAACCTCTGTTTTACTGGCTGGCTGAGAGTCACATCGGATTGCAAAGTGGGGGTGCAAGACCCTGTGGCTTCCCCAGGACCCTGCCTGGGTGGGCTCGCTGTGGGAAGCGCATGGAGGGGCAGAGGATACTGAATGCTCCAAGGAGAGACCCAGGAGACGAAGACGTGTGAGCTTCTTGCCCTGAACAAGTCTGCTCCAAGGGAGAGGAGGCTCCCCAAAGTCCTGACTGGCTTGCTGGGGAGCAGTTCCAGAGCATCACCCGGTGATTCTGTGACACCCAGTATGACCATTCTTATGTAAAAATTAATTAGAATAATAAAAATGTTTAGTATAGAAACTCCCCAACATAATGACCTCTCAAGATAGCAACAATGTGAGATAACAACCTTGGCAAATAATGCATTTTAAAAATCTTGGCCTACTAGGAAACATATTTATATAAGTTTCCATTCCCAGTCACAAATCTAGCACTCTGGAGCAAAGTGACTAAAATATAGTCCAACAGACAAATGTTTATTTAACTTTTCCCTCCCCCGCTCCCCACTCACCGGTGTTGTCCTTGGTCAGTGGAGAGTACACTCAGAGTTCAGAGGTGCTTTCACGTGAGTACACCTGCCAGGTGGGGGACAAGAAGGCACCTTGCTCGTTCCTCCAGCTGCTCACTGTTTGCTCTGGCCACGGCTGTTCATTGTGCCACCGTTCACTCCGCCGCTCTGTTGCCAATGGCCCTGCGCAGTCACCTTCTGCTGCCACCTGCCCCTGTGACCTCTGCAAGTTGGTCTCTTGAGGTTCCACCAGCTCTCAGTCATTTCAGCTGAGCTCTCATTGGGGGAACCTCGCTGCTAGTGCAGTCTGGGCTGTCTCTTCCACAAAAACGCTGTCCCACAGGAACACTGTCCCCACAACAGGACTAAGCACTTAGATCTGATTGTCAGTGATTTCAGCTACAGTGGTCACTTAACAGAACAAAAGACTATCTATGGAGCCTAATCAGCTCTGTCTTTAAACAGTGGAGAGGGACAGATCCCCACCCTCTCTCTTGATGCCTTCAAATCATCACAGGCTAAGTACAGTTCTACTGCCCTTTACTCATACAATAAGAATAGCATTTCATCTCCCCACGCCCCCACATTCAAGTGGTTTGTAACCCAGCCCCAGCCAAAAACTATCACTTGGACAACACAGCTCTGTTTGCTGGATACCTAGGTAGATTAGGTGTGAATGTAAATATAATCTGGTCCCACAGCCCCAGCTCATCACTAGCTGTCAGGGACAGCTCATTTAGACTTTGCTTACAAATCATCATTTGATATTATTAGGTTGGCCAACATCATGAATGCACTGACATCAACAAAAACAACAGCTGTATGAGGAAGCAAGGAAGCTAGTCTATGTTCATACTGTTCAAATCTATTATACTTTTTCAGACACACATATTTTATCATACACTGTATAAGCTTTTAAGTGTGTATTAATGTTTCAGTTTAAATTCAGATTTCCAAACAGTCACTAAATTGGTATGTAACTAGCTCACAAAACTAGGGGGATGTTGGGGAAATTCAGGGGGGGTGTACACCCCCCCGGGGGGGGGTCTAGGGAAATCCCTGCCTGCAATTGACTTCCAGCCATTAAATCAAATTTTAATCATCTCTAAAGAAAGAAGCATGAAAAAATATTAAGGCCTTTGCTCTGTCTAGGATAGTCGCAATAAGAATGAATTATCACAATTACTTATCAGTTTAAAATGTCTTAATATTGTTTTTCCCCAAACACCCTTTATGTGAAATTTCTTTCATCAGTTTGAAAAAAAAAAAAGAAAGATCATCAAGTCCCACAAACCCACGGATAGCCGTAGTCCATTTTTGCAAATCACAGATCTGATGCAGGTACAAATTTTGTATCCATGCAGGATTCTACTCATACAGCACCTTGAACTCTGAGATTATTTCTGACCTGGTTTAGAACAAATTAGTTCTTCAGAACTTTTTAATGCAGTATTTCCATTATGTTTGCAGTTAAAAATTCATTGGTTCATACTTAATGATGGAAGCCTTGAAAGAGAGAAATCACAAAATATTTTAGTCTAATGGGGTCTTGAACTCTGAAACACTAATATAAACTATCACAATACCATATAACTTTACCAGTCATATTTTGTGACCTGTTTGTGTTGTTAGGCTACTAAATCTGCAGAATATATTTTAGCACTTTAAATACGTTTGTTGTGAATTCAGGCCATAATTATGTATATTAAAAATAACCATAGGACTGTAAACTGCTTGTGCAATGGTTTGATTATACCTCATTAATTTAATTTTTCCCTAAATGATCTAATTATTTTAAGTGGTCTTACCCTAGTCATTAGCTGACAAATGTTTCAAGTGATTCCAGTTGTTCAATGATTATTGTGAAGTTAGGGAAATGATTTTAGAGTATCACATCACTTATTCTTTAAACTACAACTGGAGTTATGTGTGTATGAAACCAGAAATTCAGTTGATATCATTTTGGGGCTCAGCTCAAATTAGCGAACTTTCCATTCTTGCATCCATATTGTTCCATGTTATTCCAGCTCCTGGTCCCTGCTGACCTATTTGCTGACAGGAAATGATGATTCCTAAATTTTTAACTCTGCATAATATAGTGGTAAGCCCAAGGGTGGATAGCAGGAGCAGCAAGAAAACTAGAAGTAACATGCACATGCCTGCATTTCTTAGGCTAAAGATCCATTCATTTCTTGACAAAGGAGCAGACGTGATCCTTCTTCAGTAGCTAGCCAACACAACAGTATCACTGATGCCAACTTTGCAGTTGCTGTTCTACACACCCAAGCTGTCTTGTGTGCTGGTATAACTAAATCTGCATGTTTTATTGGGTTACAGCTCGCTTACTATACATTCCAGTCATGCTGCAGAAGGAAGTAAATTACAAAAAGCCAATAAAATTGGCTGCTGTGTAATGGGAAACTCTCCGTAATAGGATTGTTTTCCTTATTCAGTTATCATCCTTTGGGATTCAGAATTGACTTTCAGTTACAGCCTGAAAGTAGACTACTGAAAGTAAGGAAGAGAATCAGAAACCCGTTAGAACATTGAAGCAAAATAACCGTGTTTGAAATGTCGACTGAGATTTTTTAACTGTCATTAAAACCCTCCATAACAAGCAACTCATTAGCTTTCAGCATCATAGGACCATTGAATGCCACCATGAAGATAACCATTAAAGCATTTCCATCATAATGTAGCCATTGGAGAGATGGGGGAGAAGCTACAGCTACTGTACAGCCATTCTGCCTGACTGCTTCAGAACAATGTAATGGAAAAGCCTACCACTCATGGTACCACGATTATCATTAAGTGATGCAGTTTTGTATTCCCCAACACAGAGGCTGCTGAACTAAGAGCAAGCAAAACCACATCCCTTAGGCAACATGATCTTTCCAAATTCTCATTCCATTTATGTAAGCCAAACACCAAGACAGCAATTGTACACTCATACACTTACATGGTCATACTATGTGGATTTGTAATACTGTTCTGCAGTACACTGATGATCCACAATACATCCCCTCTATCTCCATTTCTTTTTAATAGGTAGAAGTTTTTATTACTGCATAAAAGTGAGGTCTGTGCTTATATTTGTTTTGATGCACTTGGCTGATCTTTCAGTGAAACGGTACAATCCTGGGAAGCAGTGAACACTAGTTCATGCAAGATTCTACATTGCAAGTGCTCAAACACCTCAATGATGCCAAGTGGCAGATGCTGAGCAGCTCTCAGGACCATAGTTATCTGAAGCAGCACTGACATCTTCCACATAGAATATTTCTCTTGAGAGAGAGAAAGAGACTCTATATATTGTCAGATAAGAGTTTATCTAGTGAGCTGTCACATTGTCTACTAGCGTGCAACTCAGGCCAGGTCCAGACTAGAGCTTTAAATCGATTTTAAGAGCTTTAAATCGATTTTAAGCTGTAACCGTCCACACTACAGAGTGCATAAAATCGATTTTAAGGGTCCCTAAAATCGATTTTGGAACTCCATCAAAACGAGAGGAGTAACCCCAAAATCGATTTTTTAAAATCGATTTTATGATAGTGTGGACGGCCATCGAAGTTAATGGCCTCCGGGACGTATCCCACAGTGCTCTAGTGGCCGCTCTACACAGGTAAAGGTACTCTTCTGCTGGCCAGGTAAACAGGAAAAGCCCCGGGAACTTTGAAATTCCATTTCCTGCTTGCACAGCGTGGAGCTCTCAGCAGCAGAGAGAACAATGCAGTCTCCTGAAAATAGGAAAAGAGCTCCAGCATGGAGCACACAGGAGTTACAGGATCTGATAGCTGTATGGGGAGAAGAGTCGGTGCTTTCAGAACTGCGCTCGAGCAGAAGAAATGAGAAAACCTTTGAAAAAATTTCTAATGCCATGCGGGAGAGGGGACATACCAGGGACTCGTTACAGTGCCGAGTGAAAGTGAAAGAGCTCAGACAGGCGTATCAGAAGACCAAAGCAGCAAAGGGCAGGTCAGGCTCTGCCCCCAAAACATGCCGGTTCTACGACGAGCTTAACGCAATATTGGGGAACAGCGCAACGACGAACCCCCCCTTGTCTGTTGATTCAGAGGTGGGCGTCGTGATTCCTGCAACTACGGAAGATTTATTTGATGGCGATGATCAGTATGATGAGGACCAAGAGGAGGAGGCTCCAGCAGAGAGCACAGAGCATTTTATCCCCCCAAACAGCCAGGATCTTTTCCTCACCCTTACTGAGGTTCCCTGCCAGCCATCTCAAGGCAGTACTCCAGAAAATGAAGCTGAGGGACCGTCCTCTGGTGAGTGTAATTTTTTTTACCTTTCCTAAAACACTGACCCATGAGGTGGTTTTTAGAAAAGTCTCCATCCTGCTTGTTGGGGGAACGCGAGAGCAAACCGGGGAAGAAGAGTAGCTTCGCCACGGTTTGCTCTCCCGTTCCCCGAACCACCCAGCAAACCGCAGGCAAGGAGACCTGCTTGTTCGGGGAATGCGAGAGCAAAGCAGGGAAGGAGAGCAGCCTCGCCGCGGTTTGCTCTCCCATTCCCCGAACCACCCAGCAAACCGCAGGCAAGGAGACCTGCTTGTTCGGGGAATGCGAGAGCAAAGCAGGGAAGGAGAGCAGCCTCGCCGCGGTTTGCTCTCCCGTTCCCCGAACCACCCAGCAAACCGCAGGCAAGGAGACCTGCTTGTTCGGGGAATGCGAGAGCAAAGCAGGGAAGGAGAGCAGCCTCGCCGCGGTTTGCTCTCCCGTTCCCCGAACCACCCAGCAAACCGCAGGCAAGGAGACCTGCTTGTTCAGGGAATGCGAGAGCAAAGCAGGGAAGGAGAGCAGCCTCGCCGCGGTTTGCTCTCCCGTTCCCCGAACCACCCAGCAAACCGCAGGCAAGGAGACCTGCTTGTTCGGGGAACGCGAGAGCAAAGCAGGGAAGGACAGTAGCTTGATTACCAGTACAATCTACTACAGGGATTACTAGCCATTATTAACTTCCCATTTTCTCCGGACAAGGTCTGTGTGCTTCCCTGACCTGCGTCTGAGCAGAACTCTCTGTCCTCAGCCACAAGCAATAAGTATTAAAGGAATCCTAAGGTGATCTTGTGGTAAAGTAAAATGTTCAAGGTTCGGTAACAGGCACAGGTCAGTGAGGAGAAAGACTGTATGAATGGTTGTGTGAAATGTGTCTCATGATTCTTTTATCACTCTTTCCAAACCCCACCCCCCCACACACAGCTGCACATTTCTCCAGCCTCCCTCTCGCTTCTCATCCACGTGGTGGGGGGTATCATAAGAAGACTGAGGAAAAGGAGGACGCGTGAGGACATGTTCACCGAAATTATGGCAGTGACCCGTACAGAGAGAGCTCAGCAGGGAGACTGGAAGCAATTGGTCGCAAAGTACAGGGAGGCTGCCAGTCAACGCGAAGACGGGAGGGACGCCAAAAATGATGTCAGGTGGCAGGAAGATCAGCGCTGGCGAGCAGCAACTCTGGATCTTCTTCGTGATCAGACTGACATCCTCCGTGATATGCTGCAAGAGCTCCGTGGTTTCAGAATGCCCCTACAGCCCGTGTATAACCTCCCTCAGTACTCACCCTGTCCCACACCTTCCAGAACCAGGCGTGTAAGAACGCGTGGGGGAAGGCTCTCTACACCAGCCCCCTCCACTGCTGCGGACACTCCAACCAGAAGGCTTTCATTAGATTGAAAAGCCCTTTGTGTCCTGTTTTTTCCCTCCTCTAATGATCCAAACTTCTCCCATGGCACCTTTGCCTATTTTTACTCTCAGGTCATGCTATTAAGGAAGTATGACTGTAGTTTGGTAATGAACTGAAGCAAGCAGCTTTGGAAAGCTGCACGGAAGCTAGTTATCAGCATCAGGATTTGACAATTGGGGATATGGGTAATAAAGGGAAAACAAAGAAAGCAGCCATACCGTACCCTGGTCCATGAGAATTCTTGTTCTGTCTACTCTGATGCACTTTCTTCTTTCAAACCTCCCTCCCCCTTCCTCCAAACCTCCCTCGCTCCATCCCCCATAGAACGCTGAGTTATGAAATTTCAAGCACAGTATTGTAACAACAAGCATGATGCTTGATTGATGAAAGGATCTGATTTTAAATAAAGAAAACAATTCTTGTAACACATAGTAGTAACTTTATTTTCAATAAAAAAGCAGTTAAGGAAGGTTGCAGGTCCTGTGCCTAGCAGCAGACGGAAGCAGCTAATGGTGGAGGTAGGTAATAATTGGGAAATACAGAATTATATGTTTTCCAATGGACAGCTCTCGCAAGTAACCTAAGCAAGCAATTGAGGAATGCTGCAGGCAAAGTATCTTGCAGCAGCAACACCGCATAGACGGGGAGGGCAGCAATCAATTGAAAGGAAAATCAGCATTCAAACTGTACCCTGGCCCATGAGGAAGCTACTTTTCAGTGCTTCTCTGATGCGCACAGCATCCTGGTGAGATCTTCTAATTGCCCTGGTGTCCGGCTGCGCATAATCAGCGGCCAGGTGGTTTACCTCAGTCTCCCACCCCGCTATAAAGGCCTCCCCCTTGCTCTCACAGAGATTGTGGAGCACACAGCAAGCAGCAATGACAAAGGGGATATTGGTTTGGCTAAGATCTGAGCGAGTGAGAAGCGTTCGCCATCTCGCCTTAAGCCTGCCAAATGCACATTCTACCACCATTCTGCACTTGCTCAGCCTGTAATTAAACAACTCCTGAGCACTGTCAAGGCTGCCTGTGTATGGCTTCATTAGCCAGGGCATCAAGGGGTAGGCTGGGTCCCCAAGGATAACTATAGGCATTTGGACATCTCCAACTGTTATTCTCTGATCAGGGAAGTAGGTCCCTTGCTGCAGCCGTTTAAACAGTGTAGTGCTCCTGAAGACACGTGCGTCGTGAACCCTTCCTGGCCATCCCACGTGGATGTTGGTGAAACGTCCCTTGTGATCCACCAGGGCTTGCAGAACCATCGAAAAGTACCCCTTGCGGTTAATGTACTGGGCACCCTGGTGTTCCGGTGCCAAAATAGGGATGTGGGTTCCATCTATGGCCCCCCCACAGTTAGGGAATCCCATTGCAGCAAAGCCATCCACAATGGCCTGCACGTTTCCCAGAGTCACAACCTTTCGAAGCAGCAGCTTAATGATTGCTTTGGATACTTCCAGCACAGCAGCCCCCACAGTAGATTTGCCCACTCCAAATTGATTCCCGACTGACCGGTAGCTGTCTGGCGTTGCAAGCTTCCATATGGCTATTGCCACTCGCTTTTCCACTGTGAGGGCTGGTCTCATCCTGGTATTATGCCGCTTCAGGACAGGAGAAAGCGAGTCACAAAGTTCAAAGAAAGTGCTCTTACGCATGCGAAAGTTCCGCAGCCACTGCGAATCGTCCCACACCTGCAGGACTATGCGGTCCCACCAGTCAGTGCTTGTTTCCCGTGCCCAAAAGTGGCGCGGAACGGGTAGAACCTCACCCATAACCGTCAGGAGCTCCAACGTGCAGGGGCCCGGGGTGTCAGAAAACTCGTTCTCCAGTTCGTCATCGCTGTCGTCCCCGCATTCAAGCATTCTCTCTTGCATTTCTGCATCATGGGTCAGCAGTGATAGAACGAGAATACGTGAATTATTTACAGCATTCGCGATCAAGGACAAGAGCAGACCTGGATCCATGCTTGCTGCAAAATGGCGTTTCCCTCACTGCAGCCAGTAAAAACAGCGCGAACTGACTGTGTGCCGTTTACAGGAGGGGGGGGGCTGTACCCAGAACCACCCAGGACAGGGACTTTGATCCCATCATGCACTGGGCTAGTAACCCATAATTCCAAAGGGCAGGGACCCGTGCAGGAACTGTGGGATAGGTACCCAGAGTGCAATGCTCAGGGAAAACATGGACGCCAGGGAACATGGACGCTCAACATCGATGTAAGTAGCCCTAGTGTGGACGCGCAAAATCGATTTTATAAAGCAGGCTTTATAAAATCGATTTTAATAACATCGATTTTACCCTGTAGTGTGGACGTGGGCTCAGATAGAAAAAGGGGCTTTGATTAAGCTGTCATATCAGGGTTAACTAAATTTTCTTGGGTTTTGTGGGTTCAAGTCTAATCCTTGTATTATTTAAATACAAGGAGGACCGCTTAATGTGAGGAGTTCTACCAGTGAAAATTGAGACCATTCACCAGAGAAAGTGATACACCAGCTATGTAGCAATTCTATAGAATAAGTTTTTGTTTAGCACCTTAATGATTAAGTTATTAAAAGCAGTGAGAACACCATTAATCATGCAGGATATACAGGAATGATAATCTGACAAGAGTTCAAGCATTGCATTTTATTATAGGGATTGTTTTATCACAGTAAAGAATGCTGACCAGGTGAACAATATACTTAAAAGGTGAGTAGAGGATTTTCAGAATCCATATCAATGTCTACTACAAATAGGAAGAAGGGAAATAGAATTAACTCTTTCACTGAAGAAAACCTTTCTCCAGAAATGCACTGCAGTATGAGCCCAAGTCCTGAAATAGTATCACTCACACAGAAAGCCTTGTTCAGAGCTTCAGATGTATAAACCTGACTGCAGTTACAATAAGGCTGTCATGGTTTTATTTGCCCATTTGGAAGCTAGCAGACCTCTCTGGTAATCATACTTTTTTTCTTAAAAAAAAAAGATTAAATATTCAGGTAGTATTGTTACTTATTCTTATCTACTTGTCATCCATTACGTCCAAGTTAAAGCTTCAATAGAGAGTATAAACTCAGACATGATTGCTATGCTTGTTTGATTTTTATCGGTACTGCATGGAAGGTAATTTAAAGGACCACCACTTTAGTCACTGACATGCAACGGAGTTGTTAAGCGCTTTGTATACACAGGGTACCTAATATTCCTAATATTTTTAGGGCCTAATATTCCTTCATTTCATATGATGCAGAAGAGGGAAATGAAGCCAGGAAGACCCAAAACTCTAGTGAGGCAGGCAAGTGAGTCTCTGAAGCAAGTTCCCCGTCACCTGAATAGACAAAAGTTGGTGCATGAGCAGTGGAATAAGGGCTATCCAGTTCTAACGGGTGTAGGTGGGGACATGCAGAGATTCACCACTGCACAGCATAGTTCACCTAGCTGCTAAACAAATGACTGAGGGATTTCTTAGTAGCTTTCTCTATGGCAGTTAATGGGGGTCTCACCATCATTAAAAGCCCTCTCCAATCATTGTACTTGTGGAGTGGTACAGGGCACAGAGGAGACAGCATTCTCTTCCCCCTGCTAGTTTATAAAATTCCTGGCTTTATGGCCTCTGGATTTCCCAAACCCTTTTTCTATTGAGGAGAGCAGGGAGAGAATGAGCAATAGAAAGGTTTTCCATCTGATAATTTGTATAAGGAGTCTTATAGCAATACTTTTGGTTCCTCTTGGCCTGTCAATGAACAGTGATTCTATGACAAGTACAGTAAAAAATGTACTAGAAGCCTTGGAAACCTTGACAGTTTCTAAGAAGAAGGGGCATAAAGATTTAGTAAGGACAAGAGGAGTTAATGAGTTTTGAACTCTAGTTTATTAACTACTTCCTAGAAAAATGGCTGCCTTCCACTGGATGGAGTGACTACACATCTGAACAAGAGTGCCTTGCCAAACATGCAAATACCTGATTATTTTTACTTTTGATTTCTTCAAAGGTTTTTTCACAGTGTTCACCAATCAAACAGAGCCTTCTTCCTGTAACATGTGAAATTACCAGGCTGATTATAAATTACAATTCTATAACAATATCTGCCTATCTTTACAGCTCCACTATGCTTAAAAGAAAATATAACACAACGGTTTCCATTTTTATGCAGCATTTGAAAGTAACATGTCAAATCTTGCCAATGTGGGACTACTGTTTTGCAGTTTTATATCATCTCCCACCATTCTGTTCTGTTTTATATTTTTCCTAGGAGATTTATTGTCTTGTCTTTGCCCAGTTTTCCTTTATGATGATTTTAAAATGCAGCATACCCGAGAAACATACAGGTTTTGGAGTATGCATTTAAGAAAAAGTCCCTCTGGCTAAGACAAGCCTGAGTCATTTTGCAGCAATTATTTTTAAACAAACATGTTTTCCATGAAGCTGAGAGGTGGAGCTATTAGCTTTGAATACTGTTTAGTTAAAGCACTTATTTTTCCTAAGTTTATCTTTAATTTTAGAACTAACTGAGACTGTTACAATCATTTAGATGTATTTATTGAGGACAACAGGTTTTCCTATTTTCTATAAGTTCTTTCCTGCCCCCCATGAAATTCATGTTTATATTAATGTCCTGCAAAATACCCTTTTTTTTCCATACTTCTCCATGCTTGGAGCAATATGAAATGTAGAACATATATACCTCAAATCAAAGACAGCTTTATCACGTAGGGAAGAGAGGGAAGCTTTTTAAATTTCTAAACATGTCTCAACTTTTTAAAGAAATTGATTAGTGCTTTACTTCAGGTTCCTGTAACAAGCCAGGTGTAGCCTCCTATTCTTTTAGCACCTCTCCATTGCTGTCTCAGTATCTGCTATGCATTTGTTTGTTTTGAATGCTAGGTTAACAAAAGGGATTGTGATAGTTTGTTCATGGGATCCACATACCTATAGCTATAAGGGACCAGGGCATAGGTGGTCTGGCCAGCAGTCACAGATGGGCTGGGGTCCACTTGTCAAGGGAGTTGGTGAGCAGGGCTCAGAGGAATCACTAGAA
This sequence comes from Gopherus evgoodei, assembly GCF_007399415.2. Taxonomy (NCBI): domain Eukaryota; kingdom Metazoa; phylum Chordata; order Testudines; family Testudinidae; genus Gopherus; species Gopherus evgoodei. Next base: position 72,689,164 of record NC_044330.1, on the reverse strand, counting down.
GCAAGTTCAATAAGCAAGAGTCAGGCTGGAGTCACAGACCAGAAATCAGAGGTAGTACCAGGCTGGTGTCAGGATCAGATTCTGGAGCTCAGAAGATGAGGTGAGGTCTGGAATTGCAGCAGGACAGCTGTTTGTGAGGTTGCCTAGATAACTTCCTGGAGCACCCTCCAGGGTTAAAAAGTGCACTTGGCCAATAATAGAATCATAGAATATCAGGGCTGGAAGGGACCTCAGAAGATCATCTAGTCCAAGCCCCTGCTCAAAGCAGGAGCAAGCCCCAGACAGATTTCAGATACAGATTATGTCTGCAGAGAAAGTGACAAATAATTATCTTATCTCAGACCCCACTCAATGTCAACCTGGATTTGATTTATCACAAAGGCAATGGAGCCTTCTGAACCAGTTTTGTACAGGACATGAAATTTGTGCTGCAGTGGAATTTTAGAGACAGTCCACTATGTCAATGTGGGCAGCCACAAACCATGACACATATTGCTGAGGATTGCAAAATGACTCAATTGCCTAGAGGTCTTCGTGCCTTGAACATCATTGACAAGAATGCTGTGGCTTGGCTTGACCAGATTGCATACGCCAAATAAATAAAGACCATAGTGAGTTTGGTGTAGTGAGTAAGTCAGTCTGACAAGAACTGCTGAGACCTCTCTGTCATACGTTCCCAATGGAAACTCTGTCAAAACTGGCACATTCCCAAGAGAAACTTTTCAATTTTGACAAAAAGGCCTTTTCTGATGGAAAAATGTTTCACTGAAAAATTTTCAACCAGCTTTACTTGGAAGGTTTGGTGCGGGGAGGCTAGGAGGAAATATTCCACTTAATATGGTAAGGAAGACAGAACATAACTGTATGATTTCATTTTCACCGGAAAAAGAACAGTCCTGTGACAACAAAGAAATTCTTCTAGTCTGTCATTGTAGTTCTCTTTGAGATATGTACCTCATCTCTAAGCAGTATGAAGATAAGTTATTTTGATGGCTATAAAATGGATGGCAATTAGAGCAAGGGATTTCCTAGGGTGTTCCCCAGGGAAGTGAATCATAAGGGAGGGAACAATGGTTAGTCTCTACTCCCTATCTTCATACCCCCTCAGGGATTGAACTCACAACCCTAGGTTTAGCAGACCAATGCTCAAACCACTGAGCTATCTCTCCCCCCAAATCAGAAAGTTGCAAGTACTGTCACTCTAGTGCCGTCCTTTGGGTGGTACTTCCTGCATGCCTACTCTCCACAGTGCTCCCTGACTGTAGCTCTGCATGGTTTCCTGGTAATGCTGTGGGAACATCAGCTATCCCAGGCTCTGCGTCCTTACAACAGATACAAACTACTATATAATGTGTCTGAGTCAGCAATCCCTGCTCAAAAGATATGTGAAACTAAAATAGCTAAGGTTTTGAAGTTCAAGGTTGTGTATTGGCAGAGAAGGAACTCCCACAGCATTTGTTCTCATAAACTATCAGTGGTATTGTAATCCCATCTTTTAAGGCATTAATTTCCATCTTTAAGCATAGAATAGAGTTTTCTCCAAGTAACTTTATCTTTTTCTAGTAAAATGTTACTGGTATACAACTTCTGCATTTATATCTCTAATCTATAGCTAATTATTTCTATTATCAGAAAAGGAATTAAGGTTTATGTGTGCTATTACAAGTAATTGATCACTTATATTCACACATTAATAGGAGTGCAAAGCTCAAACATCTACCTCAGTGAAAGATATTTTTATTTGCAGAATTTGTCCAAGCACAAAAGAGTTAAAAAAAAAAAAAAGCAACCAGTAAGGTAATCATCAAATATTGAAGAGCTACAATCTGAAGTCTGGTAACTTGACTGCAATTCAGTGAAACAGTTTCATGAACCTGAAGTCTACTACTACACATTTATGATTAATGTTCAAAGATTGCCCATGGGTTAGCTTCAAATAACAGAATCTCAGATTTCAGAAAAGTGTTATTAACCTCGAGGATGGGGAGGAGAATAGGCACTGCAGTAAGTACCTCCTGACAGACCTAGAGTGACAGTACTTGCGGCTCTCTGATTGGCCAAGTGCACTATTTAGCCCTAGAGGATGCCCCAGGAAGTTGTCTAGGCAACCATAAAGACTTCTGGCCTACTGCACCTCCAGACCCCACCTCATCTTCTGATCTCCAGTTACTGACCTCAGGCTGACTCTGATCCTAACTCCAGCCTGGTGCTACCTCTGATTTCTAGTCTCCGCGTGCGGCCTGACTCTGACCCTGTTTCCTGAGGAATTGAACTGTATTATTCAGGGACAGTGTGAGAGGCAAATTTGTCTATGAAAGATACAACAATGATTCAAGTACATAGATGAACCTTCAGGCCTCGATCAGATGCAAAGCCACTGAAGGAGTTTTCCCTTCTTTTAAATTAAACAATAAAACAAACGATGAAGTTAAGGATTGAAAGATAGCTCACCCTGATCAAGCACTTCCCTTACTTTAACCTCCATTTACAAGAACATTTTCAGTTATGCCCTTTGTTCCTCCTTTACACAGATAGCTACAGGGACAGATCTCATCCTGGCTTCTTTTCAGTCAGTTCAAATCTTGTTTCAAAGCTTTTGTTTGAACTGTTATTTTCATCTGAACATTACACTACTGATTGACCATTCACACAAGTCCAGGCTATCTATATAAATGTACTGTAAAAATAGAGTATTAGAGCTCTTGTATTGTTTACTGAAACTTACTGAAACAGTCTTTAAAAGCCATAGCAACAGGTGCTAAGCATAATTCATAAGTGCTTTTCTATTCTTAGATTATTTTGCAAGAGTATATTCTCTTCAGTATTTCTTTAATGAATAGCTTGATATAGTTTTCCTAGACCATTTATAGGCTCCATTTATCTATTTTGTTGTTATTATTTATTTTACTACATTGGGTAATTCTTTAGCTATGTACATCTGCTCATTCAACCCTCAGTTTCAATGGACAAACATTAAGCAGCATGTAGAATACCATGGAAATGATTAATTAAACACTGCATGGGAGTAAGGATTTGGCATATAGTATTTGGCTTGGGCTCAGATTTTGCATTTTGCCAGAAATAAAAAGCTTTCACTTGTAATGTTTTCAAAGTACAGAGTGCCGTTAAGTTCCTTGTATTGTAAAAAGATGGCTGTGCAGATTCCCATGTATTTTAACAGAGAAATTGTAATGCCTAACACTACACTTCGGCCACGTCCAGACTAGGAATTAAAATCGATTTTAGATACGCAACTTCAGCTACGAGAATAATGTAGCTGAAGTCGAATTTCTAAAATCGAGGTACTCACCAGTCTGGACGGCGCCGCATCGATGTCCGTGGCTCTCCGTGTCGATTCCGGAACTCCGTTCGGATTGATGGAGTTCCGGAATCGATGTAAGCGCACTCGGGGATCGATACACCGCGTCCAGACTAGACGCGATATATCGATCCCCGAGCAATCGATTTTAACCCGCCGATGCCGCGGGTTAGTCTGGACGAGGGCTTTAAGGGACTGCAACTTCCAGGAAGAAAGTGGAAGTACTAAAAGGTGTTCAGTAATGTGCTTACATAGAGTTTTTCCTGCCAGCCTCAATGCCCTCATTAAGTCACAAATCTAGCTAAAAGATAATGTATCTGGCAGTGTCGTCATCTGACTACGCTACCAGTGATATTTAATGAATTAGCCAACAAGTAATAAAAAAAATTATCTCCACCTCAAACCCAGTGTACTCTGTTGTAATGTACCATTGTAGGAGTTTCAGGAACGCCAAAATTACTCCTAAACCCAGATGTCCTGGAAGGCATTGTAGGTTTTTACAACATGCCAGCAGGCTCATCAAAACAACATTGAAATAAAATGTTATCAGCTGGCAGATATGTGGTTGTCTTTGAGCTATCCCAGCCAGAATGGGAGAGGAGGCAAGGGGGGAAATTTATGCTTTTGTATTTAAGACAGCTTGATGGTTCACTGTTATCAATGTTTCAACAGAATATGAACTACTTTGCATGGCATGAATGAATGAGAGAGAAATGTCTAATATTTTCTTACTGGATGCTTACCATCTGATAGTATCCTCCTATGCACCAGGTCTGTCCTAAATATAAGGAAATGTAGACTTGTTTTCTGTGGCACTAGAAGCTTGAGGGTGATGGCTGGAAAGGGCAGGAGACACTTGGTATACTTATTATGAACCTACCCAGAGAAGCTCAAAAATCTTACCACTCCAAAGGGATGAAGGTAGAGACTTAAGAATGCCAGCAATACTACAAAAACTGAATGAGGTGAGGCTGGGGGAGCCTGCTTCTCTTCCATGCAGAACAGAATGGTTCTGCCTTGGGAAAATAGGAACTGCAGCCCCTGATCTATATCTCAAAAAGCAAAATTATCATAGTTTAAGCTTTTGAAAATCCTTAGTTGCCCATTCTCTGTTTGCCAGAATGCAAAACCAGTACAGGATGCAAACCAACTCAAAGCAAGGCTTATATTTGCATGTGTCTAGCAACAACCGCTAGCTTTTAATACAGACAAATTCCAGTGAACTAAGAGACTTGCTGAATATTCCACATACATTTTAAGAGAAAGTGAGAAGCTGACAGATGGGTTAAAGTACAGATTAGTTTGTGGAGACTAGAATGGAAAAAAGGCACTAAAAGTAGTTCAGGAATCTTATCTTAGAAGAGAGTTGCGAGAAATATTTAATAATAAAGTTACTGAATATGGATACTTATCTTTGTGCTAGGAACTATTTTTCAGCGAGAAGGATGATTTATATGAATGCCTACAATGCAGCTTTTTAAAAACTATTTTGAAAATTAAATGGAAAACGAATGAGCCATATTTGCTTAGCAATAGACCAGAATGAACCTAGAAGTGTGCATCTAGCACCCTATTATTCACACACTGTCATGGCTTATTGTTATAATGATATAAAAAGATAGCCTACAGTTGTGACCTGCAAACTTCTTGAAACTTTGCTTTTTTTTCAAAATGTTTGGTGGGTCCATTAACCTTAACGACCCTGGAAGCTGACTGGTTCTGATGATTGAAAATGTAATGCAAACCTTTCATTTATAGACTAGTAGTTCTTAAAAAATAATCACACTCTGGCTGACAGTGACAGGAAGTCATTACCAAGCAAGGACATTCCACTAACCTATGTGAAACACAATGGTGGTCTCAGCCTAGCATCTAATGTCACAAATTACACTAATTGGCATCCTGCTTGGAGAGTCAAATAGATCAAGGATTAAATAAGCATGGAGAATGAACTAAGCTCCACTTATTTTGTAGGCAGATAATTCAAGTCTTGAGGGCCATCAATCTGAGAACTTCTACAAGCTTTAAATTAAGTAAAAACCTGCAAAACCTATTAAAAATGTTTAATAACTTTTTTCTACAAAGTGAGTTTGCTTTACATTTAGCTGCAGCAACCACTGAAGTCAGAAGACCAAGCTTGCTAAAAAGCATCAATGAGTTATCCTTATCTTGCTTCCTTTGGTCTGTAAGAATGATAAAAATCAGGAGGGCAAGGAAAAAGCAGTTTGTGTTTCAGAGAAACTAAGTAAGAATTTTCCACTTTTTGATTGTATTGCTAGAAAGTGGAGAGGAAATTCAAAGCAGTTTTCTTCATGAACTCAAGAAAGCTAAAGATAATGAGGTTTTACTTTAGTTTGTCTAGGGTCATGTTTTACCATGCTTATTCAGACTGAGTAACATCTTACTCCTTAAAAGCAGCAAAGAGTCCTGTGACACCTTACAGACTAACAGATGTATTGGAGCATGAGCTTTTGTGGGTGAATACCCATTCGTCGGATGTATTCATCCACGAAAGCTCATGCTCCAATACATCTGTTAGTCTAAGGTCCCATAGGACTCTTTGCATGTTTTTACAGATCCAGACTAACACGGCTACCCCTCTGATACTTGACACCTCACTCCTGTTCTTAGCTCTGCCATTGATGCACTGTTTGGCCTTAGTCAATTAAGGCAGCTCTTGTTGACATTAATTTACCACCTGTGTAATGTGTGTATGGCAATACTTTCATGGCTCCATTGATTAACAAAGTACATGAAATGCTTTGAGATCTTCATATATAAAGGACTAGGTATGTACAAAGATTTATAGGTTATTTCTATAGGACTACTTAGAGTATAAGGCAAAAACCAACTTGAGTGGAAGTGGTACAATCTGGCCCTTAACATATGTGCCAGGGAAGATGAAATGCATTTGTTTTAGCAATATAGCCTTTTATACATTGCACTTTTTTCCATATGGTCTCGCAGAATCACCATTTCCTCCTTTGGTTTTGTAATGAGCAGTGTAGCCATTAAAACAATTAGTTTATGTATGCATTGGTTGTGATATACTTTTTCTTATGTAGTGCTTCACAGCCAACTATCTCAAAGTACTTTAGAAACAGTAATTAACTGATCACCCCATTAAGGTAGATATACCAGTTATTCAGATGGGTCACCGGCAAAAATACATAAATTCTAATCAATGGTAGAGCTGAGAATAGAAACCAAGTATTATGGCTCCTGCTCTAACCAACTCATTTTATTTCTCTAAAGAGAGGTTTATGTGTAACTCATATTACATGTACACCATACTCATTGTTGCTGTATACTCAATATGTATGTTATGCACAAAAAAGTGTAACTGATGCCCAATTTGCTTATTGCACTCTGTTATTTCAGAATCTAAACAAATACACACACACACACAACGCAATAATAAAACCATGAATTTACCACTCAAGAAACTTTTGCCTATTCCACAAGGCTTTGCTTGGTTTCATTATCTAAATTGTAAAAGACACTTGCAAAAAAAAACCAAAACACTGCAGTGTGAAGATAGTCACAAAAATGGGAAATTGCCAATCAAAGCAGTTTTAGGTCTAAGATAAAATTGAAGAGCTTTATTAGAAAAGCACTGATATCCTTCCTTTATCAATAAGTAATCTGTCTTTTTCTAATCTTGTGTCAATTTACTTCAAAGTAGGATTGTGGCATTCAGTACAGGGAGCGTGCAAAGAAATATGCAGAAGGCCTTCCAGACAGTCAGTTCTAATTTTTCCAGTTATACTGTTGCAAATTGTACTCCTTAGCTCACCTCTTGGAATGGAGAAAAACAGCATGTAACACTAAAGGAAGATATTAAAGCACTCAAGTTTTCTGTGTAATCTGAATGGATAATTTTACACCAGCTTGTGTACCAATGAGTGCCCTGACAGCAATGGAATCTAGTCCTCCTCTTCCTTGTAATTGGTTTAACTATTATGAGTCTCTATACCCAATTTGATTAGATTTTATACTAGTAATTAAAGTTTCAATTTTTAATTTCTAATTAAATGTTTATATGAAAGGAAAAAATATGGAAGAATCTAAAACCATTTTAACAATCAATCACTAAGGCAACTATTCATTTCCACTTAAATATCATTTAAAAATCTACTTGCCTCGAAGCAAGGATTAGCGTGCTTTACTGACCACGACAGAGTAAAGTTCACAGAGGGTCCTACAGTGGAAATGAGACATCCCAGGAATTACATTGTGCATGCATATTCTTCTATAATACCTAACTGTTCTTTTGAATTGTAGTTTTTCTTAGTAAAACTTATTCCAAAGTCAGCTTTCCTTTGTTTTTATCACCTTGATTTTCACTAGTATTCTTCTAACTCCCTCTTCCTCCTCTATCATTTTTATACTGCTTTTCCTTTCCAGTCACTCTTATTCTGGGAGATGTTTTCCATTTTTTCCCTACTCTTTGTAGTTTTACATCAGTCTGATTACAAAAAGAACTCTCCCTTAGCTATTTTTCTAGTTTCCATTATAACAGCACTCGTGTTTATTCTATTAATGTGCTGGTTTCTCTACTTCAAGACATGAAGTTTCAGAACAGAAGGGAGCTAGAAAACATATCTAAGGCCATGTCTACATCTAAAATTTTGCAGCGCTGGTTGTTACAGCTGTATTAGTACAGCTGTATAGGGCCAGCGCTGCAGAGTGGCCACACTTACAGCAACCAGCGCTGCAAGTGGTGTTAGATGTGGCCACACTGCAGCGCTGTTGGGCGGCTTCAAGGGGGGTTCGGGGAACGCGAGAGCAAACCGGGAAAGGAGACCAGCTTCGCTGCGGTTTGCTCTCGCGTTCCCCGAACCACCCTTCAAACCGCAGGGAAGGAGACCTGCTTGCTCGGGGTTCGGGGAACGCGAGAGCAAACCGGGAAAGGAGACCAGCTTCGCTGCGGTTTGCTCTCGCGGTCCCCGAACCACCCTGCAAACCGCAGGGAAGGAGACCTGCTTGCTCGGTGGTTCGGGGAACGAGAGAGCAAACCGGGAAAGGAGACCAGCTTCGCCGCGGTTTGCTCTCGCGTTCCCGGAACCACCCAGCAAACCTCAGGGAAGGAGACCTGCTTGCTCGGGGTTCGGGGAACGCGAGAGCAAGCCGGGGAAGGAGACCAGCTTGATTACCAGAGGCTTCCTCAGGTATGCTGGGATACCTGCTTATTCCACAGAGGTCAAGAAAAGCGCTGGTAAGTGTCTATACTTGATTACCAGCGCTGGATCACCAGCGCTGGATCCTCTACACCCGAGACAAAACGGGAGTACGGCCAGCGCTGCAAACAGGGAGTTGCAGCGCTGGTGGTGCCCTGCAGATGTGTACACCTCCTAAGTTGCAGCGCTGTAACTCCCTCACCAGCGCTGCAACTTTCTGATGTAGACAAGCCCTAAGTCTCTCTCTAACTTTGAACAAGCATTTCTATAATATGTACAAGCTTTGTATGTTTTATAAAGACAATTTATCCTACTTATTCCTGACATTGTGTTTGATAGTTTATACTATGTTGCATTAGCCATATGTGTGTGTGTGTGAAGAAATTCATTTTCAATTCCCTCATCATCTAACCCTTTTCTTACCTTCACCTGGTGCCCTTAGTTCTTGTATTTGACACAGGCTCATAGGCTTGCAGCCTCTGTCCTCCATTCCCTTCAGAGTTTAGCATACTTCAAATAAAATTCCCTCTTAATCTTCTTTTCTGAAGAACACAGACATAGTGTCTCTTATCTTTTTGAATAAGTAAGACCCTTTTGTCTATGTATCATTCCAGCTGCCCTTTGCTTTACCTTCCCATTTCTATAATATCCTTTAATAACAAGTTGACCTAAACTGAGTACATTATTCAGAACATGGCCTCACTATTCCCTTATATAGAACTAGAATAATTCCCTTTGACTGATATTCAATACTCTATTCATACATCTGAAGACTGATTGTTTGCTTTTCTTTAAGCTGCTGCTGTGCACACCTCCAAAAGTTTTACAGCTTTATCTGCCATCAAGCAAGTTCTAGCAAGTATTTTTCAGTGTATAGCCTAGAATATATATTTCATTCTCTTCAAGGTGTGTGTGGAGGAGGAGGGGCGGGGGAGGGAGGAATATCACTTCCACTGCAGAGTAGGCTGAGATGGAATCTTACTGCCTCCAGGTCACACTATAAGTTTAATCTTTTCCAGCAGCCTTTAGTAACTGATGAGGCCACGTCCAGACTAGGGTATTAAAATCGATTTTAGATACGCAACTTCAGCTACGTGAATAACGTAGCTGAAGTCGAATTTCTAAAATCGAGGTACTCACCTGTCCAGACGGCGCGGCATTGATGTCCGCGGCTCTCCATGTCGATTCCGGAACTCCGTTCGTGTTGATGGAGTTCCGGAATCGATGTAAGCGCGCTCGGGGATCGATACATCGCGTCCAGACTAGACGCGATATATCAATCCCCGAGCAATCGATTTTAACCCGCCGATGCCGCGGGTTAGTCTGGACGTGGGCTGAGTTGTGGAATAGCCTGTGCAACCTGTTCCCAGAGGCAAGTCACCCAAACTAGACTTGTCATAAAAAAGTATTACTAATTGCAAAGAGATGAAGTGGAGCTCTTGCTTGCTTATTGAGAAAATGTCTGTACCTCAAAATGTGCATAATGGCACCCAGATGTTTCTGTGATAGCAAACTTACACTAATAAATGGAAATTTAATTGTTAAGTTAAAATAGAATTCTGTTAATCTAAAAGCAGAAACCTCACTCTACATGTAAACAGTTTAGCGATAATCTAAAAGCAGAAACCTCACTCTACATGTAAACAGTTTAGCGACCAACAATTTGGGTCCTTTGGTATTTACGTGTTGCTGAGCCTTGCTATTATTATTTGTTGAAGAAAAATAAAGTTAGCTCTTTGTCTTGGTCAGTGGAACGGGAATTGACAAAAATGGCTAAGACTATATAAGCAATCTTGGAGGCTAGAGCAGTGGAGCACTGAGAACATCTGACTCAGACCTGTTAAATTTAACTTAGTCCTGAAAATGTGCATTTTATCTTAATGTCACATCAGAAGTCCTGACCACCTTGTAGTACAACAGCAGCAATGGCTCTTTCCAGCCACTTACCCACATAAACTCATATTTTTTGTAAGTTTCCATTACAATTATTGTTTGTATTATGATAGTGGGAACAGTCTCTGCCCTCAAAAGCTTACAATCTAAACAGATGAATACTAAGAAGAACAACAGAGGCACCAAGATGTGAAGTGACTTGTCCAAGGTCACACACCTCGTTCGTTTCAGAACCAGAAATAGAATGCAGTTCTCCCAATTCCTCATAGAGTGCCCACTAGGTAACAGCTTGCTCAGAAAGGACAGCCAGGGAAAAAAGGGAGGAGGTGTTGTCTTATATATTAAAAATGTATACACTTGGACTGAGGTTGAGATAGAAATAAGAGACAGAGTTGTTGAAAGTCTCTGGATAAGAATAAAAGGGGTACAAAACAAGGGTGATGTCATGATAGGGGTCTACTACAGACCACCAAACCAGGAAGAAGAGGCGGATGAGGCTTTTTTTTTAACATCTAACAAAATCATCTAAAGCACAGGACTTGGTGGTGATCGGGGACTTCAACTACCCAGACATCTGTTGGGAAAATAGTACAACAGGGCACAGATTATCCAACAAGTTCTTGGAATGTATTGGAGACAATTTTTTTTATTTCAGAAGGTGGAGAAAGCTACTGGGGAGACGTTCTAGATTTGATTTTGATAAATAGGGAAGCACTGGTTGAGAATTTGAAAGTGGCAGGCAACTTGGGTGAAAGTGATCATAAAAGGGTAGAGTTCATGCTTCTAAGGAATGATAGGAGGGAGAACAGCACAATAAAAACAGTGGATTTCAAGAAGGCAGAATTTAGCAAACTCAGGGAGTTGGTAGGTAACATCCCATGGAAAGCAAGTCCAAGGGGAAAAACAACTGAAGACCGTTGGCAGTTTTTCAAAGAGACATTATTAAGGGCACAAAAGCAAACTATCCCACTGCACAGGAAAGATAGGAAGTGTGGCAAGAAACCACCCTGGCTTAACCAGGAGATCTTCAATGATCTAAAACTCAAAAAAGAGTCCTACAAACAGTGGAATCTCAGTCAAATTACAAAGGAAGAATATAAACATCTCAAGCATGTAGGGACAAAAAGCTAAGGCATAAAATGAGATCAAACTAGATAGGGACATAAAAGGTAACAAGAAAACATTCTACAAATATATTAGAAGCAAGAGGAAGACCAAGGACAGAGTAGGCCCATTACTCAATGAGGGGGGAAAGACAATAACAGAAAATGTGGAAACGGCAGAGGTGCTTAATGACTTCTTTGTTTCAGTTTTCACCAAAAAGTTTGGTGGCGATTGGACATCTAGCATAGTAAATGCCAGTGAAAATGAGGTAGGATCAGAGTCTAAAATAGGGAAAGAACAAGTCAAAAATTACTTAGACAAGTTAGATGTTTTCAAATCACTAGGGCCTGATGAAATGCATCACAGAATAATCAAGGAGCTGACTGAGGAGATATCTGAGCCATTAGCAATTATCTTTGAAAAGTCGTGGAAGACGCGAGACATTCCAGAAGACTGGAAAAGGGAAAATATAGTGCCCATCTATAAAAAGGGAAATCAGAATTACAGACCAGTCATCTTAATTCTGTACCTGGAAAGATAATGGAGCAAATAATTAAGCAATCAATTTGCAAACGCCTAGAAGATAATAAGGTAATATATAACAGTCAGCATGGATTTGTCAAGAACAAATAGTGTCAAACCAACCTGATAGCTTTCTTTGACAAGTAACAAGCCTTGTGGCTATGGGGAAAGTGGTGGATGAGGTATATCTTGACTTTAATAAGGCTTTTGATCCTTCCTCGCATGACCATCTCATGAACAAACTAGGGAAATACATCCTAGATGGAGCTACGATAAGGTGGGTGCATAACTGGTTGGAAAATCATTCTCAGAGAGTAGTTATCAGTGGTTCACACTCATGCTGGAATGTCATAATGAGTGGGGTCTCACAGGTATCGGTTCTAGGTCTGGTTTTGTTCAATATCTTCATCAATTATTTAGATAATGGCATAGAGATTACATTTATAAAGTTTATGGACCATTCCAACCTGGGAGAGGTTGCAAGTGCTTTGGAGGATAGGATTAAAATTCAAAATGATCTGGACAAACTGGAGAAATGGTCTGAAGTAAATAGGGTGAAATTCAATAAGGACAAATGCAAAGTACTCCACTTAGGAAGGAAAAATCAGTTGCACACATACAAAATGGGAAATGACTGCCTAGGAAGGAGTATTGCGGAAAGGGATCTGGGGGTCATAGTGGATCACAAGCTAAATATGAGTCAACAGTGTAATGCTGTTGCAAAAATAGCGAACTTCATTCTAGGATGTATTACCAGGAGTGTGGTAAGCAAGACATGAGAAGTAATTCTTCCACTCTACTCCACACTGAGTAGGCCTCAACTGGATTATTGTGTCCAGTTCTGGGTACCTCATTTCAGGAAAGATGTGGACAAACTGGACAAAGTCTAGAGAAGAGCAACAAAAATGATAAAAGGTCAGAACACATGACCTATGAGGGAAGATTGAAAAAATTGGGTTTGTTTAGTCTGGAGAAGAGAAAACTGAAAGGGGACATGATAACAGTTTTCCAGTACATAAAAGATTGTTACAATGAACAGGGAGAAAAATTGTTCTTCTTAACCTCTGATGATAGAACAAGAAGCAATGGGCTTAAATTGAGGCAAGGGTAGCTTAGCTTGGACATTAGGAAAAACTTGCTAACTGTCAAAGTGGTTAAGCACTGGAATAAATTGCCTAGGGAGGTTGTGTAATCTCCATCATTGGAGATTTTTAAGAACAGGTTGGACAAACACCGGTCAGGGATGGTCTAGATAATATTTAGTCCTGCCTTGAGTTCAGGGGACTGGACTAGATGATCTCTTGAGGTCCCTTCCGATTCTATGAACATTGCCTTAATGATTACTTCAGTTTGGTTATGCAAACCTCTCCCATTTAACAAATTTATGTTATCCCTCACTATTGAAGTCTAAGCTGGCTGCTGGAGTCTTTATGTCCTACTTACTGTACATCAGAAAACAACTGCTCTAACTATTTATGGCCTCCTCAATACAATTATTTCTAAACTGCCATATGTCTAAAATCTGGGAAACTTGCATTCTGGTCAATTATCGCAAAAGGCAACATATCACTGCATATATAATCAGCACGTTCTGGGCATACAGAACTTGGATTCTTGCTTCAGCTTGAATTATCCACTAAGTCTTAATTTGAACTGTTCAGTTAATAAGGGCTTCTCTATGCAGAGATAATGTGTAACAAGCAAGGGTGTGAACGTACAGTGCAGTAGCCTGTCACATACTTATTTGCCAGATAGACTGCAACCACACAGTAAAAGCTCGGTAGTTTTGAAACAGCAGTATGTTAAAGAGCGCTATGGACCTTCTAGTCTATGACAGTAAGGTGCATACAGAGAGCTAGCACATTCACAGTCCAGCTTGCCACACTTTAAGGGAATGTCTACACTGCAATAAAAATATCTGCAGCTGACCCATGCCAGCTGACTCAGGCTCACAGGGTTTGAGCTAAGCGGCTGTGATGTAGATGCTTGGGCTCAGACTGAAGCCTGAGTTTTAGGACCCTGTGATGTGGGAGGGTCCTAGAAGCCAGGCTCAAGCCCAAACCCCAACATCTACATCACAATTAAACAGCCCCATAGCCTGAGCCCTGTAAACCCCAGTCAGCTGGCACAGGCCAGCCACAGATATCTGATTGCAGTGTAGACATGCCTTAATTCTATGTAGACAAGCCCTAAAAGCAGAGATGGGCCAGAGGAAATAAACAGATACAAATAATCCAAAGCTTGTGAAATAAACAGATAGTTAAGGGTTAATGTCTCTCTCACCTGTAAAGGTTAAGAAGCTCAGTGAACCTGGCTGACACCTGACCAGAGGACCAATAGGGGACAAGATACTTTCAGATCTTGGTGGAGGGAAGTCTTTGTGCTGTTTGTTTGGTTTGTTGTTCGCTCTTGGGGCTAAGAGAGACCAGACGTACACCCAGGCTTTCCCAATCTTTCTGAATCAGTCTTTCATGTTTCAAAATAGGAAGTAATAGACAGGCAAGGCAGATTAGTCTTATGTTTGTTTTCTTAACTTGTAAATGTGTCTTTTTGCTGGAAGGATTTTTACCTCTGTTTGCTGTAACTTTGAATCTAAGGCTGGCGGGGGGAGTCCCTCTAGTCTATATGAATCTCAGTACCCTGTAAAGCATTTTCCATCCTGATTTTACAGAAATAATTTTTACTTTTTTTTTCTTTAATTAAAAGCTTTCTTTTTAAAAACCTGATTGATTTTTCCTTGTTTTAGAATCCAAGGGATTGAGTCTAAACTCACCAGGGACTGGTGGGGGGAAAAGGTGGGGGATGGTTAAATTCTCCTTGTTTTAAGACCCAAGGGGTTTGGGTCTTGGGTTCCCCAGGGAAGGTTTTGGGGGAACAGAAGTGTGCCAGACACAGACTTCTGGCTGGTGGCAGCGTACCAGATTTAAGCTAGTAATTAAGCTTAAAAGTGATCATGCAGGTCCCCACTTCTTGAACCCTAAAGTTCAAAGTGGGGAAAAAACCTTGACAGCTTGTAAGAAGCTCAAATCCAAAGGCCTCCTGTTCAGTATCCTTGAAATTTCTTGGTAAATTATTTCTCTCCCCCCACCACTACCCATACTACCCCTGAATCAGATATGCTTAAGTCATGTTCCTTTCAAAATTAAAAACATAAGACTTGAGAACCTTGGGTTGTTCCCCTCCTTCTGAATGAATCAACTTCTCTACAGTCTGACTTTAATTATTATGATATCCCACAGACAGCTTTGCCAAACGTTTAGAGAATTACTTCCTCCCATCTTATCCATTTCACAAAACATTGCAGCATAGACTAACAGACCATCTATCTTACAATTGTTTCCAGCTTCACAACTCTCTCCTCCCAGTAACAATCATCTTTTTCTTCTTCTCATTCTGGATGCATACCCACCAGCCCGCCTTACAACACTGCTCCAAACATCTATTGATGTATTTAACTACCATACCTGAATGGATAGCAGTACACCAAAAAAAGACGTTTTGTCATATGCGAGTTCTAATAAGAAACTGTGTTGTCTACAGCTCCTTTGTCACTTACTGTGAAAACAAGTAGCACCTTTGCTTACCTAGAGGGCAGAAATGTGGAAATTGCTCTGTTTGAATTTGGTTACATCTGTAGAACTCCCTGCTCTTGTTTCCAATAGTTCTTGTGCTGTTTCTTAGAGATATTTACCCCAAAAATCTAATACTGAGACATTTTCTGCTATAAATTCAAGTTCTGAATCTACCTGTATTCTCAGTAGTTGGACCCTAACTGCAAACAGCAGCAATATTTCTTAAAAAAAAAAAATAAAAAAACACCTTAAAGACAGTTTTCTTCTTGATTCTTTTTGTATTAACTCCCACATATTTCCATAATAGGCAAAAACTCATCCTTACACAACCTTCTGAATGGAAAGCAAGAATGATCAGTTTGGCATTTGAGGCCCATAGGCAGGAAACATTGCTCTCAGATCTTATGACACTGATCAAGGCTCAATGGGCACCCTTTAGACTTACTTAGTCCATGTGAGAGGTTGTGAAGCATAGGGGTTAAGAGAGCATCAGACACTGTAGGCTAACAGAGAAAATTAGGCCTAGTCTACAGTAGAAAATCTGGTCAGTTTGATTACACTGGTCAGGTATGTAAAAATAGATACCCCTGAGCCAGGGCCGGTGCTTGCATTTAGACGGCTTAGGCAATTGCATAGGGTGCCAGCATTATTAGGGGGCGGCATTTTGCCTGAGGGGGCGGCAGGTGACTCCGGTGGAGCTGCCACAGTCGTGCCTGTGGACGGTCGACTGCTCACGCGGCTGCGGTGGACCTCCCGCAGGCACAACTGTGGCAGCTCCACTGGAGCCGCGGGAGCAGCCGACCATCCGCAGGCAGGACTGCGGAGCCGGGGGACTAGCATGCGGGGCGGCGAAATGGCTGTGCGCCTAGGGCGCTCAAACCCCTAGCGTCGGTCCTGCCCTGAGCAGTGTAGGTAAGCCAATTTAAGTCATTGTGTAGATTACACTAGGCTGACAGAAGAATTCTTCCATTGACTAAGCTAACACCTCTCTGGGAGGTAGATTACTTATGCTGACAGGAGAATCCCTCCCACTGGCATAGGCAGAATCTACATTTAAGTGCTACAGCAGCATAGCTGTGCCACTGCAGTGTTCTAAGCATAAACAAGCCCATAGGTGAAGATTTGTCGAATTTTGAAACATTAGGAAGTTTACATTGAATCTGAAGGACAAACTTATTCTGTTCATTTCACCCTAGTATTTTGCACTCATCTTCCTTGACTCCTCAGTTCTTGGCATCCCCTTACATGCCCCTGATTCTCCCAGCACTATTTCTCC
Organism: Gopherus evgoodei; assembly: GCF_007399415.2. Classification (NCBI taxonomy): domain Eukaryota; kingdom Metazoa; phylum Chordata; order Testudines; family Testudinidae; genus Gopherus; species Gopherus evgoodei. Next base: position 72,672,298 of record NC_044330.1, on the reverse strand, counting down.
TTCCATCACCTTATTTGTCTCCCCATATGCCTCCTCCAAATCTCCCCGTTTCAATACACATGAACATAGCTTTATATCATTTTATCTACTTGCATCTCAATTCACTTCTCCACCTTTTCCCATCCCTCTCTGCAAATGATCATAGAATATCGAGGTTGGAAGGAACCTCAGGAGGTCATTTATTCCAACCCCTTGCAGGACCAATCCCCAATTAAATCATCCCAGCCAGGGCTTTATCAAGCCTGACCTTAAAAACCTCTAAGGAAGGATATTCCACCACCTCTTTAGGTAACCAGTGCTTCACCACCATCCCTGTGAAAAAGATTTTCCTAATATCCTAAACCTCCCCCACTGTAACTTGAGACCATTACTCCCTGTTCTGTCATCTGCTACCACTAAGAACAGTCTAGATCCATCCTCTTTGGAACCCCCCTTTCAGGTAGTTGAAAGCAGCTATCAAATCCCCCCTCATTCTTCTCTTCTGCAGACTAAACAATCCCAGTTCCCTCAGCCTTTCCTCATAAGTCATGCGCTCCAGCCCCCTAATCATTTTTGTTGCCCTCCGCTGGACTCTTTCCAATTTTTCCACATCCTTCTTGGAGTGTGGGGCCCAAAACTGGACACAGTACTCCAGATAAGGCCTCACCAATGTCAAATCAAAGGGAATGATCACGTTCCTCAATCTGCTCGCAATGCCCCTACTTATACAGCCCAAAATGCCATTAGCCTTCTTGGCAACAAGAGCAAACTGTTGACTCAAATCCAGCTTCTTATCCACTGTAACCCCTAGGGCGTTTTCTGCAGAACTGCTGCCTAGCCATTCAATCCCTAATCTGTAGCGGTGCATGGGATTCTCCATCCTAAGTACCAGTTTTTCCATAGCATTTTAATTAATGTTTTCATACTTCCAAGAAGCCCAAACATAATGTTGTAATGTGATATTTCTAAAAATAAAGTATCAACATTCAATTTTTAGCTGTTAGTACTAAATTCTCTAGTAGGTGCTGATCCCTGTCTGGAGCAGCACAAAGCAGGTAGACATTGCTGGCCAATTATCCCTTCACTTCTGCTCTTCGCATTCCCCTTCACAACTCATTACCATGCATTTCTCTCTCCTCCCATACCTATCTGCTAAGTAGATTTGGTACAGAGGCTGTGTTCAGAGTGGTTTTTAGGGTTAAATGTCATTTTACTATTCTTCATTCTAACTGCAAATTTCTTCTACATCAGGGTCTGAAAACAATTTCCTACAGACAAATTTAAAAGAATTTCCCCCTGCCAAAATGTCTGCTATCGTCTATTGCTCTTTGCAAAGTTCAGGGCAACTGCACTTGTATTTCTCCTCTATGGTTCAACAAGGGCACCCATACTCAGGCTTCCAGCTTCCTAGCTGTTGCCTCTCTTGGGTGGAGACCCATGTCTTTCTCTTCCCAATCCCAGGGTATCTCCAGGCTGAAAGGCTCCCTGCCTTCACTGTGTTAATGCCAGTAAAATACAGTCTGCCTAAACAGGCCTGCTTCTCTTCTCTTCTCAGAGAAAGTAAGTGTAATTGACACAGGTAGAAATTGCTAAGATAAAAATAATACAGAGAAAACATTAAAAGCAATGGAATAACCTACATGCATGCTAATAAGTTTACTAGTTGATTAGTCTTTCAAACCCCACAAAAGAGTTTTTCCCGTAGTCTCAGTTCATCAAAGCTTCAGCTCAAAACAAGCCCCCTCCTGGTGCTGTGAGTCACTCATTTATCCAATTTGGCTCTCTGAAGAGACCATGAATACGTAATCAGCCAGACAATGGGTCCCCTCTCCAGGACAAAGCATTCAAATGGTTGATAATGGGAGGAACTCCATTGGCATACCCCCTCCTCTTAGGGATGTCCTGGGAAACTCACTTAATTTTAAAAATTCACAGTACATTTTGAAATTATGTGAAGCTGCTAACACTTCCTAAGGTTTACTTTAGTCACATATCCTAGATAAGTCACATATAATCCCTACAATAACACAAACAACTGCAGTTTTAATGGCATTCAAAGACATTGAACTTAATTCCATAAGGTTTATCTTAATTCCATATACTTTGTCTAGGATAGTGCAGGATCTTGTCATATAGGTCACAATGCCCAACAGAAGTGAAGCTACCAGGCAGCTCTTTCTAACCATCTGCTACCATCATTGGTTCACAAGACAATGAAGCCAAGGTGCCTTAAGAGATGATGATGGCCCCCTACTGTCCACCATGTTCTTCAAGGCAGCACTGTTTCACTCTCATTGGGAAGAATAGGAGAAGAGCAGTCTTTTTGAAATAGGGCATTTCTTTTTGGAATTCTGTTAATACTTTCAGACCCTGCTGGAAAAGGAACTTTCTACCATTATTTCTAAAAACATTTCTTTAAATGTTGCCAATGTAGAATCTTCCAGGAAGTTTTAATGAGTCTGTATTATGATGTTAAAAACATTCAGGAGAAAAACAATTGTCCAACACTGGGTGCAGAAGTTTCCAAGGGAAACTTAAAAAAAAAAAAAAAGCTTACACGCTTTTACCTTTATCAGACAGTTATTCTGTACTCAGAATAAGTGCCGGAAGATATGAGGAAAAGAGGCTTTATTTTTCATAGGTAAAATGGTTTAATTAATGACAAAGTTGTTGAATCCCTGCTTTAAGTGTAAAATTCAATGGGGCATTAATGGTGGAACCACAACTGATATCCATATAATACATGTTTGAAGATTTAAGCTTTTATAAATGTTATGTAATATATCCTTATGAACCGATAGCATATGGACCCAATAGAAGATCATGTTGTGAAGCAGTAGGGGTTGTCTGCATGGGGGATGGGATAGCAGGGGATGACTTCACTTGAGGGACGATACCTGAGCCTGTAACTTGAGCTGGGAGGGGGATGGAGCCAGGTGACACTTTTGCCCGGGAAACTGGACAAGGGCTGGAGGAGGAGCCGGGTGGGGAGTGGGAGTGAGATGGCTGCAGTGGAGTTTCAGTTTTGGGCTGGCTGGGGAATCGGAAGGAATCTCTAGGCTGGGGTCTAAGATCCCTACCCTCTAGAAGGGCCTGGCTAAAGGGTCCTGTTTATGTCTACAAGCTCTGGTTTGGACTGTCATCTCATCTACTAAACCTTCTGTTCTACTGTCTGGCTGAGAGTCACGGTGAATCGCAGGAAGCCAAGGGTGCAGGGCCTTGTCTCCTCCAAACTCTGTGGCACGTTTGTACTGAAATGTACAAAAAGAAGAGATTTTCATACCTAAATATGTTTTGTTGCATGGATTCACCAGGAACAGGATCTGAAGGATTTAGATTGATCCTTTGAATTGGTAAATACTTTAAATAGGTTTTAGGTGCTCAACACAAGGAATATGCTTCCTTTTTACAGTGAGAAAACAGATTCTTAAAGTGTTCTCAGGGGATACCATTTATGCACGTCTCCTTCTCTGATCTCCAAAGAAGTGTTTTCAGTTTGTACCTTTTCTCCATATGAAATTCATCAAGTACCTTAGACTCATTTTACTTCTGTAGTTGGGTCTCATTAAAACTCTAAGAAATTATTAGTAATGACAATTAGTAATTAGTGTTAGTTATTAAGTAACTATTACATTATGCAATTTCTTAAATTTGCATGTGTTTTCGAAATAAAGCAAATTAGCTACTGTGGCAAGGCATCTCCTTTGCCTCACCAGACTTGGTATATCCCTGTCTGGTTGGCAACCTGAGTAAATAGGTCCGAAGAGTTTTTATTCCTCACTAGGGTTTTATTTTTCATTATTTACACAGTGGGCCTCAGGATAGGCCAAAGGAGTACTCTTCAGCCAAAAAAATAAATAAACTCATAACACAAAAAGGGAATACCTCTCCCAGTCCCATCTTTGGGGTGTTGCCATGTTATGCTGGCCTCCTTCCCCAGTCAGTTAGCATCGTTGCTTACTCTATAGGGAG